>NW_028176304.1:0-600000 GCF_949987555.1 Borostomias antarcticus
TGATCAGTGGACAGCTCTGCCCCTCTCTTTACCCGAGTGTCCAAAACGCATGGCCTCAGATCAGATGATACGATAACGAAATCGATCATCGACCTTCGGCCTAAGGTGTTCTGATGCCAGGTGTACTTGTGGGCATCCTTGTGTTCGAACATGGTGTTTGTTATGGACAAACCGTGACTAGCACAGAAGTCCAACAACAGAACACCACCATATAATATCTAATGATCTAAAATAAAATACAATAAAAAAGAAGAAAAAAAGATTATACAGTAGATTATAAAATGTATTAGACCACTATGGTGACTTATAGTTTCATAAATTGAAAAGCTGTACAAAAAGTAAAAATAAATAAATAAAAGGTATTAATGAGTTTACAGCCTAAAGATTGTCATTCTGACAATTCATGGTGTGAAAAGATTAAGCCTGTTTTAACTGCTCTAATATTAACGCAAAATCCATAACTCATCACCACATTTTGTTTAATGCCTTTTTAACGTGTGAAACAATGTGGTGGTGATTTATGGTTTGTTATGTTAATAAGAGCAGTTAAAACAGACCAGTCAAATTTGGCCTGAAACACTATAATAAGAAGGTAGCCACAAGCAAAAGCTTAAAAGAACCTTAAAATCAATTCTAAAAGAAACAGGTGGCCAGTGCAGTTCAGCTAAAACAGGAGAGATGTGCTCATTCTTCTAGTCAGTTAAAAGAGATCAAGAGAGACCAGTAAATAGTGCATTGCAAAAACTAATAAATAATAATAATAATAAATAATAATAATAATAAAGGAAAATGCAAAAAAAGAAAACAACATAAATAACAAAACAAGATATGATATATAAATTGATAAGATAAAGTGGTTGTTTAAAATAAAATATTAACTTAGAAATGTTTCATATTTAAATGTGTAATTTAGTGAAATTAAATGAATAATCATTATAACAAAAAACTATATAAATAATTTAAAATGATCATGAATGTTTGGTTTATAAATTTAAAAATAATAATAAATATAACACAATTTAAAAATTATTAAGACTGTATGCCCCTGATTGGTCCGGTCACAAAGCAATTTCTGGAAATTGTTCTAGATAGGGGGAAAGCCAGACTAATCTGTGGAGAGAAACGGAATGTGGGCTTGTGAGGTCAGGATAGTCTCACCAGTCTAGAGTAATCGTGATCATGTTTTAGGCTATCCTGAGGCTGAGTAATCATGACTGTGTCTGCCTTAGGTTGTGGCTAACTCACCTATTGCAGGATACCAGTTTCACTTTTTGGCTAACTGTAGAATTTGATGAGGAATCGAATGAGCCCATCTGCGAGGCTCTACGACTTTCGATTCAAAATGTAGCCGATT
Source organism: Borostomias antarcticus (assembly GCF_949987555.1). Classification (NCBI taxonomy): domain Eukaryota; kingdom Metazoa; phylum Chordata; class Actinopteri; order Stomiiformes; family Stomiidae; genus Borostomias; species Borostomias antarcticus. Next base: position 1,355 of record NW_028176304.1, read on the forward strand.
GAACCACATAATTTTTCATATCTGTACGGTTTTTGTCCGATTTCAAGGACATTTGACACATCATTTTTCAAATCTGTACGGTTTTTGTCAAATATCTCGGAAACGGAAGCTCGTACAGCAAATTTACCTTTGGGGAATGCTAACTGTAGAATTTGATGAGGAGTAGAATGAGCCCATCTGCGAGGCTCTACGACTTTCGATTCAAAACTTATAGCCGTTTGAACCACATAATTTTTCATATCTGTACGGTTTTTGTCAAATATCTCGGAAACGGAAGCTCGTACAGCAAATTTACCTTCGGGGAATGCTAACTGTAGAATTTGATGAGGAATCGAATGAGCCCATCTGCGAGGCTCTACGACTTTCAATTCAAAAGTTATAGCCGTTTGAACCACATAATTTTTCATATCTGTACGGTTTTTGTCAAATATCTCGGAAACGGAAGCTCGTACAGCAAATTTACCTTCGGGGAATGCTAACTGTAGAATTTGATGAGGAATCGAATGAGCCCATCTGCGAGGCTCTACGACTTTCGATTCAAAATGTAGCCGATTGAACCACATAATCTTTCATATCTGTACGGTTTTTGTCCGATTTCAAGGACATTTGACACATCATTTTTCAAATCTGTACGGTTTTTGTCAAATATCTCGGGAACGGAAGCTCGTACAGCAAATTTACCTTTGGGGAATGCTAACTGTAGAATTTGATGAGGAATCGAATGAGCCCATCTGCGAGGCTCTACGACTTTCGATTCAAAATGTAGCCGATTGAACCACATAATTTTTCATATCTGTACGGTTTTTGTCCGATTTCAAGGACATTTGACACATCATTTTTCAAATCTGTACGGTTTTTGTCAAATATCTCGGAAACGGAAGCTCGTACAGCAAATTTACCTTTGGGGAATGCTAACTGTAGAATTTGATGAGGAGTAGAATGAGCCCATCTGCGAGGCTCTACGACTTTCGATTCAAAACTTATAGCCGTTTGAACCACATCATTTTTCAAATCTGTACGGTTTTTGTCAAATATCTCGGAAACGGAAGCTCGTACAGCAAATTTACCTTTGGGGAATGCTAACTGTAGAATTTGATGAGGAGTAGAATGAGCCCATCTGCGAGGCTCTACGACTTTCGATTCAAAATGTAGCCGATTGAACCACATAATTTTTCATATCTGTACGGTTTTTGTCCGATTTCAAGGACATTTGACACATCATTTTTCAAATCTGTACGGTTTTTGTCAAATATCTCGGAAACGGAAGCTCGTACAGCAAATTTACCTTTGGGGAATGCTAACTGTAGAATTTGATGAGGAGTAGAATGAGCCCATCTGCGAGGCTCTACGACTTTCGATTCAAAACTTATAGCCGTTTGAACCACATAATTTTTCATATCTGTACGGTTTTTGTCAAATATCTCGGAAACGGAAGCTCGTACAGCAAATTTACCTTCGGGGAATGCTAACTGTAGAATTTGATGAGGAATCGAATGAGCCCATCTGCGAGGCTCTACGACTTTCAATTCAAAAGTTATAGCCGTTTGAACCACATAATTTTTCATATCTGTACGTTTTTTGTCAAATATCTCGGAAACGGAAGCTCGTACAGCAAATTTACCTGCATATGGGAATGCTAAATGTAGAATTTGATGAGGAGTAGAATGAGCCCATCTGCGAGGCTCTACGACTTTCGATTCAAAAGTTATAGCCGTTTGAACCACATAATTTTTCATATCTGTACAGTTTTTGTCAAATATCTCGGAAACGGAAGCTCGTACAGCAAATTTACCTTCGGGGAATGTTAACTGTAGAATTTGATGAGGAATCGAATGAGCCCATCTGCGAGGCTCTACGACTTTCGATTCAAAATGTAGCCGATTGAACCACATAATTTTTCATATCTGTACGGTTTTTGTCCGATTTCAAGGACATTTGACACATCATTTTTCAAATCTGTACGGTTTTTGTCAAATATCTCGGAAACGGAAGCTCATACAGCAAATTTACCTTTGGGGAATGCTAACTGTAGAATTTGATGAGGAATCGAATGAGCCCATCTGCGAGGCTCTACGACTTTCGATTCAAAATGTAGCCGATTGAACCACATAATTTTTCATATCTGTACGGTTTTTGTCCGATTTCAAGGACATTTGACACATCATTTTTCAAATCTGTACGGTTTTTGTCAAATATCTCGGAAACGGAAGCTCGTACAGCAAATTTACCTTTGGGGAATGCTAACTGTAGAATTTGATGAGGAGTAGAATGAGCCCATCTGCGAGGCTCTACGACTTTCGATTCAAAATGTAGCCGATTGAACCACATCATTTTTCATATCTGTACGGTTTTTGTCCGATTTCAAGGACATTTGACACATCATTTTTCAAATCTGTACGGTTTTTGTCAAATATCTCGGAAACGGAAGCTCGTACAGCAAATTTACCTGCATATGGGAATGCTAACTGTAGAATTTGATGAGGAGTAGAATGAGCCCATCTGCGAGGCTCTACGACTTTCGATTCAAAAGTTATAGCCGTTTGAACCACATAATTTTTCATATCTGTACGGTTTTTGTCAAATATCTCGGAAACGGAAGCTCGTACAGCAAATTTACCTTTGGGGAATGCTAACTGTAGAATTTGATGAGGAATCGAATGAGCCCATCTGCGAGGCTCTACGACTTTCGATTCAAAATGTAGCCGATTGAACCACATAATTTTTCATATCTGTACGGTTTTTGTCCGATTTCAAGGACATTTGACACATCATTTTTCAAATCTGTACGGTTTTTGTCAAATATCTCGGAAACGGAAGCTCGTACAGCAAATTTACCTTTGGGGAATGCTAACTGTAGAATTTGATGAGGAGTAGAATGAGCCCATCTGCGAGGCTCTACGACTTTCGATTCAAAACTTATAGCCGTTTGAACCACATAATTTTTCATATCTGTACGGTTTTTGTCAAATATCTCGGAAACGGAAGCTCGTACAGCAAATTTACCTTCGGGGAATGCTAACTGTAGAATTTGATGAGGAATCGAATGAGCCCATCTGCGAGGCTCTACGACTTTCGATTCAAAATGTAGCCGATTGAACCACATAATCTTTCATATCTGTACGGTTTTTGTCCGATTTCAAGGACATTTGACACATCATTTTTCAAATCTGTACGGTTTTTGTCAAATATCTCGGAAACGGAAGCTCGTACAGCAAATTTACCTTTGGGGAATGCTAACTGTAGAATTTGATGAGGAATCGAATGAGCCCATCTGCGAGGCTCTACGACTTTCGATTCAAAATGTAGCCGATTGAACCACATAATTTTTCATATCTGTACGGTTTTTGTCCGATTTCAAGGACATTTGACACATCATTTTTCAAATCTGTACGTTTTTTGTCAAATATCTCGGAAACGGAAGCTCGTACAGCAAATTTACCTTTGGGGAATGCTAACTGTAGAATTTGATGAGGAGTAGAATGAGCCCATCTGCGAGGCTCTACGACTTTCGATTCAAAACTTATAGCCGTTTGAACCACATAATTTTTCATATCTGTACGGTTTTTGTCAAATATCTCGGAAACGGAAGCTCGTACAGCAAATTTACCTTCGGGGAATGCTAACTGTAGAATTTGATGAGGAATCGAATGAGCCCATCTGCGAGGCTCTACGACTTTCGATTCAAAATGTAGCCGATTGAACCACATAATTTTTCATATCTGTACGGTTTTTGTCCGATTTCAAGGACATTTGACACATCATTTTTCAAATCTGTACGGTTTTTGTCAAATATCTCGGAAACGGAAGCTCGTACAGCAAATTTACCTTTGGGGAATGCTAACTGTAGAATTTGATGAGGAATCTAATGAGCCCATCTGCGAGGCTCTACGACTTTCGATTCAAAATGTAGCCGATTGAACCACATAATTTTTCATATCTGTACGGTTTTTGTCCGATTTCAAGGACATTTGACACATCATTTTTCAAATCTGTACGGTTTTTGTCAAATATCTCGGAAACGGAAGCTCGTACAGCAAATTTACCTTTGGGGAATGCTAACTGTAGAATTTGATGAGGAGTAGAATGAGCCCATCTGCGAGGCTCTACGACTTTCGATTCAAAACTTATAGCCGTTTGAACCACATAATTTTTCATATCTGTACGTTTTTTGTCAAATATCTCGGAAACGGAAGCTCGTACAGCAAATTTACCTGCATATGGGAATGCTAACTGTAGAATTTGATGAGGAGTAGAATGAGCCCATCTGCGAGGCTCTACGACTTTCGATTCAAAAGTTATAGCCGTTTGAACCACATAATTTTTCATATCTGTACAGTTTTTGTCAAATATCTCGGAAACGGAAGCTCGTACAGCAAATTTACCTTCGGGGAATGCTAACTGTAGAATTTGATGAGGAATCGAATGAGCCCATCTGCGAGGCTCTACGACTTTCGATTCAAAATGTAGCCGATTGAACCACATAATTTTTCATATCTGTACGGTTTTTGTCCGATTTCAAGGACATTTGACACATCATTTTTCAAATCTGTACGGTTTTTGTCAAATATCTCGGAAACGGAAGCTCGTACAGCAAATTTACCTTTGGGGAATGCTAACTGTAGAATTTGATGAGGAATCGAATGAGCCCATCTGCGAGGCTCTACGACTTTCGATTCAAAATGTAGCCGATTGAACCACATAATTTTTCATATCTGTACGGTTTTTGTCCGATTTCAAGGACATTTGACACATCATTTTTCAAATCTGTACGGTTTTTGTCAAATATCTCGGAAACGGAAGCTCGTACAGCAAATTTACCTTTGGGGAATGCTAACTGTAGAATTTGATGAGGAATCGAATGAGCCCATCTGCGAGGCTCTACGACTTTCGATTCAAAATGTAGCCGATTGAACCACATAATTTTTCATATCTGTACGGTTTTTGTCCGATTTCAAGGACATTTGACACATCATTTTTCAAATCTGTACGGTTTTTGTCAAATATCTCGGAAACGGAAGCTCGTACAGCAAATTTACCTTTGGGGAATGCTAACTGTAGAATTTGATGAGGAATCGAATGAGCCCATCTGCGAGGCTCTACGACTTTCGATTCAAAATGTAGCCGATTGAACCACATAATTTTTCATATCTGTACGGTTTTTGTCCGATTTCAAGGACATTTGACACATCATTTTTCAAATCTGTACAGTTTTTGTCAAATATCTCGGAAACGGAAGCTCGTACAGCAAATTTACCTTCGGGGAATGCTAACTGTAGAATTTGATGAGGAATCGAATGAGCCCATCTGCGAGGCTCTACGACTTTCGATTCAAAATGTAGCCGATTGAACCACATAATTTTTCATATCTGTACGGTTTTTGTCCGATTTCAAGGACATTTGACACATCATTTTTCAAATCTGTACGGTTTTTGTCAAATATCTCGGAAACGGAAGCTCGTACAGCAAATTTACCTTTGGGGAATGCTAACTGTAGAATTTGATGAGGAATCGAATGAGCCCATCTGCGAGGCTCTACGACTTTCGATTCAAAATGTAGCCGATTGAACCACATAATTTTTCATATCTGTACGGTTTTTGTCCGATTTCAAGGACATTTGACACATCATTTTTCAAATCTGTACGGTTTTTGTCAAATATCTCGGAAACGGAAGCTCGTACAGCAAATTTACCTTTGGGGAATGCTAACTGTAGAATTTGATGAGGAATCGAATGAGCCCATCTGCGAGGCTCTACGACTTTCGATTCAAAATGTAGCCGATTGAACCACATAATTTTTCATATCTGTACGGTTTTTGTCCGATTTCAAGGACATTTGACACATCATTTTTCAAATCTGTACGTTTTTTGTCAAATATCTCGGAAACGGAAGCTCGTACAGCAAATTTACCTTTGGGGAATGCTAACTGTAGAATTTGATGAGGAATCGAATGAGCCCATCTGCGAGGCTCTACGACTTTCGATTCAAAATGTAGCCGATTGAACCACATAATTTTTCATATCTGTACGGTTTTTGTCCGATTTCAAGGACATTTGACACATCATTTTTCAAATCTGTACGGTTTTTGTCAAATATCTCGGAAACGGAAGCTCGTACAGCAAATTTACCTTCGGGGAATGCTAACTGTAGAATTTGATGAGGAATCGAATGAGCCCATCTGCGAGGCTCTACGACTTTCGATTCAAAATGTAGCCGATTGAACCACATAATTTTTCATATCTGTACGGTTTTTGTCCGATTTCAAGGACATTTGACACATCATTTTTCAAATCTGTACGGTTTTTGTCAAATATCTCGGAAACGGAAGCTCGTACAGCAAATTTACCTTTGGGGAATGCTAACTGTAGAATTTGATGAGGAGTAGAATGAGCCCATCTGCGAGGCTCTACGACTTTCGATTCAAAACTTATAGCCGTTTGAACCACATAATTTTTCATATCTGTACGGTTTTTGTCAAATATCTCGGAAACGGAAGCTCGTACAGCAAATTTACCTTCGGGGAATGCTAACTGTAGAATTTGATGAGGAATCGAATGAGCCCATCTGCGAGGCTCTACGACTTTCAATTCAAAAGTTATAGCCGTTTGAACCACATAATTTTTCATATCTGTACGTTTTTTGTCAAATATCTCGGAAACGGAAGCTCGTACAGCAAATTTACCTGCATATGGGAATGCTAAATGTAGAATTTGATGAGGAGTAGAATGAGCCCATCTGCGAGGCTCTACGACTTTCGATTCAAAAGTTATAGCCGTTTGAACCACATAATTTTTCATATCTGTACAGTTTTTGTCAAATATCTCGGAAACGGAAGCTCGTACAGCAAATTTACCTTCGGGGAATGCTAACTGTAGAATTTGATGAGGAATCGAATGAGCCCATCTGCGAGGCTCTACGACTTTCGATTCAAAATGTAGCCGATTGAACCACATAATTTTTCATATCTGTACGGTTTTTGTCCGATTTCAAGGACATTTGACACATCATTTTTCAAATCTGTACGGTTTTTGTCAAATATCTCGGAAACGGAAGCTCATACAGCAAATTTACCTTTGGGGAATGCTAACTGTAGAATTTGATGAGGAATCGAATGAGCCCATCTGCGAGGCTCTACGACTTTCGATTCAAAATGTAGCCGATTGAACCACATAATTTTTCATATCTGTACGGTTTTTGTCCGATTTCAAGGACATTTGACACATCATTTTTCAAATCTGTACGGTTTTTGTCAAATATCTCGGAAACGGAAGCTCGTACAGCAAATTTACCTTTGGGGAATGCTAACTGTAGAATTTGATGAGGAGTAGAATGAGCCCATCTGCGAGGCTCTACGACTTTCGATTCAAAATGTAGCCGATTGAACCACATCATTTTTCATATCTGTACGGTTTTTGTCCGATTTCAAGGACATTTGACACATCATTTTTCAAATCTGTACGGTTTTTGTCAAATATCTCGGAAACGGAAGCTCGTACAGCAAATTTACCTGCATATGGGAATGCTAACTGTAGAATTTGATGAGGAGTAGAATGAGCCCATCTGCGAGGCTCTACGACTTTCGATTCAAAAGTTATAGCCGTTTGAACCACATAATTTTTCATATCTGTACGGTTTTTGTCCGATTTCAAGGACATTTGACACATCATTTTTCTAATCTGTACGGTTTTTGTCAAATATCTCGGAAACGGAAGCTCGTACAGCAAATTTACCTGCATAGGGGAATGCTAACTGTAGAATTTGATGAGGAGTAGAATGAGCCCATCTGCGAGGCTCTATGACTTTCGATTCAAAAGTTATAGCCGTTTGAACCACATAATTTTTCATATCTGTACGGTTTTTGTCAAATATCTCGGAAACGGAAGCTCGTACAGCAAATTTACCTGCATAGGGGAATGCTAACTGTAGAATTTGATGAGGAATCGAATGAGCCCATCTGCGAGGCTCTACGACTTTCGATTCAAAAGTTATAGCCGTTTGAACCACATAATTTTTCATATCTGTACAGTTTTTGTCCGATTTCAAGGACATTTGACACATCATTTTTCTAATCTGTACGGTTTTTGTCAAATATCTCGGAAACGGAAGCTCGTACAGCAAATTTACCTTTGGGGAATGCTAACTGTAGAATTTGATGAGGAATCGAATGAGCCCATCTACGAGGCTCTACGACTTTCGATTCAAAATGTAGCCGTTTGAACCACATAATTTTTCATATCTGTACGGTTTTTGTCAAATATCTCGGAAACGGAAGCTCGTACAGCAAATTTACCTTTGGGGAATGCTAACTGTAGAATTTGATGAGGAATCGAATGAGCCCATCTACGAGGCTCTACGACTTTCGATTCAAAATGTAGCCGTTTGAACCACATAATTTTTCATATCTGTACGGTTTTTGTCAAATATCTCGGAAACGGAAGCTCGTACAGCAAATTTACCTTCGGGGAATGCTAACTGTAGAATTTGATGAGGAGTAGAATGAGCCCATCTGCGAGGCTCTACGACTTTCGATTCAAAAGTTATAGCCGTTTGAACCACATAATTTTCCATATCTGTACGGTTTTTGTCAAATATCTTGGAAACGGAAGCTCGTACAGCAAATTTACCTGCATAGGGGAATGCTAACTGTAGAATTTGATGAGGAATCGAATGAGCCCATCTGCGAGGCTCTACGACTTTCGATTCAAAAGTTATAGCCGTTTGAACCACATAATTTTTCATATCTGTACAGTTTTTGTCCGATTTCAAGGACATTTGACACATCATTTTTCTAATCTGTACGGTTTTTGTCAAATATCTCGGAAACGGAAGCTCGTACAGCAAATTTACCTTTGGGGAATGCTAACTGTAGAATTTGATGAGGAATCGAATGAGCCCATCTACGAGGCTCTACGACTTTCGATTCAAAATGTAGCCGTTTGAACCACATAATTTTTCATATCTGTACGGTTTTTGTCAAATATCTCGGAAACGGAAGCTCGTACAGCAAATTTACCTTTGGGGAATGCTAACTGTAGAATTTGATGAGGAATCGAATGAGCCCATCTACGAGGCTCTACGACTTTCGATTCAAAATGTAGCCGTTTGAACCACATAATTTTTCATATCTGTACGGTTTTTGTCAAATATCTCGGAAACGGAAGCTCGTACAGCAAATTTACCTTTGGGGAATGCTAACTGTAGAATTTGATGAGGAATCGAATGAGCCCATCTACGAGGCTCTACGACTTTCGATTCAAAATGTAGCCGTTTGAACCACATAATTTTTCATATCTGTACGGTTTTTGTCAAATATCTCGGAAACGGAAGCTCGTACAGCAAATTTACCTTTGGGGAATGCTAACTGTAGAATTTGATGAGGAATCGAATGAGCCCATCTACGAGGCTCTACGACTTTCGATTCAAAATGTAGCCGTTTGAACCACATAATTTTTCATATCTGTACGGTTTTTGTCAAATATCTCGGAAACGGAAGCTCGTACAGCAAATTTACCTGCGTAGGGGAATGCTAACTGTAGAATTTGATGAGGAATCGAATGAGCCCATCTGCGAGGCTCTACGACTTTCGATTCAAAAGTTATAGCCGTTTGAACCACATACTTTTTCATATCTCTACGGTTTTTGTCCGATTTCAAGGACATTTGACACATCATTTTTCTAATCTGTACGGTTTTTGTCAAATATCTCGGAAACGGAAGCTCGTACAGCAAATTTACCTGCATAGGGGAATGCTAACTGTAGAATTTGATGAGGAGTAGAATGAGCCCATCTGTGAGGCTCTACGACTTTCGATTCAAAAGTTATAGCCGTTTGAACCACATAATTTTTCATATCTGTACGGTTTTTGTCCGATTTCAAGGACATTTGACACATCATTTTTCTAATCTGTACGGTTTTTGTCAAATATCTCGGAAACGGAAGCTCGTACAGCAAATTTACCTGCATAGGGGAATGCTAACTGTAGAATTTGATGAGGAGTAGAATGAGCCCATCTGCGAGGCTCTATGACTTTCGATTCAAAAGTTATAGCCGTTTGAACCACATAATTTTTCATATCTGTACGGTTTTTGTCAAATATCTCGGAAACGGAAGCTCGTACAGCAAATTTACCTGCATAGGGGAATGCTAACTGTAGAATTTGATGAGGAATCGAATGAGCCCATCTGCGAGGCTCTACGACTTTCGATTCAAAAGTTATAGCCGTTTGAACCACATAATTTTTCATATCTGTACAGTTTTTGTCCGATTTCAAGGACATTTGACACATCATTTTTCTAATCTGTACGGTTTTTGTCAAATATCTCGGAAACGGAAGCTCGTACAGCAAATTTACCTTTGGGGAATGCTAACTGTAGAATTTGATGAGGAATCGAATGAGCCCATCTACGAGGCTCTACGACTTTCGATTCAAAATGTAGCCGTTTGAACCACATAATTTTTCATATCTGTACGGTTTTTGTCAAATATCTCGGAAACGGAAGCTCGTACAGCAAATTTACCTTTGGGGAATGCTAACTGTAGAATTTGATGAGGAATCGAATGAGCCCATCTACGAGGCTCTACGACTTTCGATTCAAAATGTAGCCGTTTGAACCACATAATTTTTCATATCTGTACGGTTTTTGTCAAATATCTCGGAAACGGAAGCTCGTACAGCAAATTTACCTTCGGGGAATGCTAACTGTAGAATTTGATGAGGAGTAGAATGAGCCCATCTGCGAGGCTCTACGACTTTCGATTCAAAAGTTATAGCCGTTTGAACCACATAATTTTCCATATCTGTACGGTTTTTGTCAAATATCTCGGAAACGGAAGCTCGTACAGCAAATTTACCTGCGTAGGGGAATGCTAACTGTAGAATTTGATGAGGAATCGAATGAGCCCATCTGCGAGGCTCTACGACTTTCGATTCAAAAGTTATAGCCGTTTGAACCACATAATTTTTCATATCTGTACGTTTTTTGTCCGATTTCAAGGACATTTGACACATCATTTTTCTAATCTGTACGGTTTTTGTCAAATATCTCGGAAACGGAAGCTCGTACAGCAAATTTACCTGCATAGGGGAATGCTAACTGTAGAATTTGATGAGGAGTAGAATGAGCCCATCTGTGAGGCTCTACGACTTTCGATTCAAAAGTTATAGCCGTTTGAACCACATAATTTTTCATATCTGTACGGTTTTTGTCCGATTTCAAGGACATTTGACACATCATTTTTCTAATCTGTACGGTTTTTGTCAAATATCTCGGAAACGGAAGCTCGTACAGCAAATTTACCTGCGTAGGGGAATGCTAACTGTAGAATTTGATGAGGAATCGAATGAGCCCATCTGCGAGGCTCTACGACTTTCGATTCAAAAGTTATAGCCGTTTGAACCACATAATTTTTCATATCTGTACGTTTTTTGTCCGATTTCAAGGACATTTGACACATCATTTTTCTAATCTGTACGGTTTTTGTCAAATATCTCGGAAACGGAAGCTCGTACAGCAAATTTACCTGCATAGGGGAATGCTAACTGTAGAATTTGATGAGGAGTAGAATGAGCCCATCTGTGAGGCTCTACGACTTTCGATTCAAAAGTTATAGCCGTTTGAACCACATAATTTTTCATATCTGTACGGTTTTTGTCCGATTTCAAGGACATTTGACACATCATTTTTCTAATCTGTACGGTTTTTGTCAAATATCTCGGAAACGGAAGCTCGTACAGCAAATTTACCTTTGGGGAATGCTAACTGTAGAATTTGATGAGGAATCGAATGAGCCCATCTGCGAGGCTCTACGACTTTCGATTCAAAATGTAGCCGATTGAACCACATAATTTTTCATATCTGTACGGTTTTTGTCCGATTTCAAGGACATTTGACACATCATTTTTCAAATCTGTACGGTTTTTGTCAAATATCTCGGAAACGGAAGCTCATACAGCAAATTTACCTTTGGGGAATGCTAACTGTAGAATTTGATGAGGAATCGAATGAGCCCATCTGCGAGGCTCTACGACTTTCGATTCAAAATGTAGCCGATTGAACCACATAATTTTTCATATCTGTACGGTTTTTGTCCGATTTCAAGGACATTTGACACATCATTTTTCAAATCTGTACGGTTTTTGTCAAATATCTCGGAAACGGAAGCTCGTACAGCAAATTTACCTTTGGGGAATGCTAACTGTAGAATTTGATGAGGAGTAGAATGAGCCCATCTGCGAGGCTCTACGACTTTCGATTCAAAATGTAGCCGATTGAACCACATCATTTTTCATATCTGTACGGTTTTTGTCCGATTTCAAGGACATTTGACACATCATTTTTCAAATCTGTACGGTTTTTGTCAAATATCTCGGAAACGGAAGCTCGTACAGCAAATTTACCTGCATATGGGAATGCTAACTGTAGAATTTGATGAGGAGTAGAATGAGCCCATCTGCGAGGCTCTACGACTTTCGATTCAAAAGTTATAGCCGTTTGAACCACATAATTTTTCATATCTGTACGGTTTTTGTCAAATATCTCGGAAACGGAAGCTCGTACAGCAAATTTACCTTTGGGGAATGCTAACTGTAGAATTTGATGAGGAATCGAATGAGCCCATCTGCGAGGCTCTACGACTTTCGATTCAAAATGTAGCCGATTGAACCACATAATTTTTCATATCTGTACGGTTTTTGTCCGATTTCAAGGACATTTGACACATCATTTTTCAAATCTGTACGGTTTTTGTCAAATATCTCGGAAACGGAAGCTCGTACAGCAAATTTACCTTTGGGGAATGCTAACTGTAGAATTTGATGAGGAGTAGAATGAGCCCATCTGCGAGGCTCTACGACTTTCGATTCAAAACTTATAGCCGTTTGAACCACATAATTTTTCATATCTGTACGGTTTTTGTCAAATATCTCGGAAACGGAAGCTCGTACAGCAAATTTACCTTCGGGGAATGCTAACTGTAGAATTTGATGAGGAATCGAATGAGCCCATCTGCGAGGCTCTACGACTTTCGATTCAAAATGTAGCCGATTGAACCACATAATCTTTCATATCTGTACGGTTTTTGTCCGATTTCAAGGACATTTGACACATCATTTTTCAAATCTGTACGGTTTTTGTCAAATATCTCGGAAACGGAAGCTCGTACAGCAAATTTACCTTTGGGGAATGCTAACTGTAGAATTTGATGAGGAATCGAATGAGCCCATCTGCGAGGCTCTACGACTTTCGATTCAAAATGTAGCCGATTGAACCACATAATTTTTCATATCTGTACGGTTTTTGTCCGATTTCAAGGACATTTGACACATCATTTTTCAAATCTGTACGTTTTTTGTCAAATATCTCGGAAACGGAAGCTCGTACAGCAAATTTACCTTTGGGGAATGCTAACTGTAGAATTTGATGAGGAGTAGAATGAGCCCATCTGCGAGGCTCTACGACTTTCGATTCAAAACTTATAGCCGTTTGAACCACATAATTTTTCATATCTGTACGGTTTTTGTCAAATATCTCGGAAACGGAAGCTCGTACAGCAAATTTACCTTCGGGGAATGCTAACTGTAGAATTTGATGAGGAATCGAATGAGCCCATCTGCGAGGCTCTACGACTTTCGATTCAAAATGTAGCCGATTGAACCACATAATTTTTCATATCTGTACGGTTTTTGTCCGATTTCAAGGACATTTGACACATCATTTTTCAAATCTGTACGGTTTTTGTCAAATATCTCGGAAACGGAAGCTCGTACAGCAAATTTACCTTTGGGGAATGCTAACTGTAGAATTTGATGAGGAATCGAATGAGCCCATCTGCGAGGCTCTACGACTTTCGATTCAAAATGTACCGATTGAACCACATAATTTTTCATATCTGTACGGTTTTTGTCCGATTTCAAGGACATTTGACACATCATTTTTCAAATCTGTACGGTTTTTGTCAAATATCTCGGAAACGGAAGCTCGTACAGCAAATTTACCTTTGGGGAATGCTAACTGTAGAATTTGATGAGGAGTAGAATGAGCCCATCTGCGAGGCTCTACGACTTTCGATTCAAAACTTATAGCCGTTTGAACCACATAATTTTTCATATCTGTACGTTTTTTGTCAAATATCTCGGAAACGGAAGCTCGTACAGCAAATTTACCTGCATATGGGAATGCTAACTGTAGAATTTGATGAGGAGTAGAATGAGCCCATCTGCGAGGCTCTACGACTTTCGATTCAAAAGTTATAGCCGTTTGAACCACATAATTTTTCATATCTGTACAGTTTTTGTCAAATATCTCGGAAACGGAAGCTCGTACAGCAAATTTACCTTCGGGGAATGCTAACTGTAGAATTTGATGAGGAATCGAATGAGCCCATCTGCGAGGCTCTACGACTTTCGATTCAAAATGTAGCCGATTGAACCACATAATTTTTCATATCTGTACGGTTTTTGTCCGATTTCAAGGACATTTGACACATCATTTTTCAAATCTGTACGGTTTTTGTCAAATATCTCGGAAACGGAAGCTCGTACAGCAAATTTACCTTTGGGGAATGCTAACTGTAGAATTTGATGAGGAATCGAATGAGCCCATCTGCGAGGCTCTACGACTTTCGATTCAAAATGTAGCCGATTGAACCACATAATTTTTCATATCTGTACGGTTTTTGTCCGATTTCAAGGACATTTGACACATCATTTTTCAAATCTGTACGGTTTTTGTCAAATATCTCGGAAACGGAAGCTCGTACAGCAAATTTACCTTTGGGGAATGCTAACTGTAGAATTTGATGAGGAATCGAATGAGCCCATCTGCGAGGCTCTACGACTTTCGATTCAAAATGTAGCCGATTGAACCACATAATTTTTCATATCTGTACGGTTTTTGTCCGATTTCAAGGACATTTGACACATCATTTTTCAAATCTGTACGGTTTTTGTCAAATATCTCGGAAACGGAAGCTCGTACAGCAAATTTACCTTTGGGGAATGCTAACTGTAGAATTTGATGAGGAGTAGAATGAGCCCATCTGCGAGGCTCTACGACTTTCGATTCAAAACTTATAGCCGTTTGAACCACATAATTTTTCATATCTGTACGGTTTTTGTCAAATATCTCGGAAACGGAAGCTCGTACAGCAAATTTACCTTCGGGGAATGCTAACTGTAGAATTTGATGAGGAATCGAATGAGCCCATCTGCGAGGCTCTACGACTTTCGATTCAAAATGTAGCCGATTGAACCACATAATTTTTCATATCTGTACGGTTTTTGTCCGATTTCAAGGACATTTGACACATCATTTTTCAAATCTGTACGGTTTTTGTCAAATATCTCGGAAACGGAAGCTCGTACAGCAAATTTACCTTTGGGGAATGCTAACTGTAGAATTTGATGAGGAATCGAATGAGCCCATCTGCGAGGCTCTACGACTTTCGATTCAAAATGTAGCCGATTGAACCACATAATTTTTCATATCTGTACGGTTTTTGTCCGATTTTAAGGACATTTGACACATCATTTTTCAAATCTGTACGGTTTTTGTCAAATATCTCGGAAACGGAAGCTCGTACAGCAAATTTACCTTTGGGGAATGCTAACTGTAGAATTTGATGAGGAGTAGAATGAGCCCATCTGCGAGGCTCTACGACTTTCGATTCAAAACTTATAGCCGTTTGAACCACATAATTTTTCATATCTGTACGTTTTTTGTCAAATATCTCGGAAACGGAAGCTCGTACAGCAAATTTACCTGCATATGGGAATGCTAACTGTAGAATTTGATGAGGAGTAGAATGAGCCCATCTGCGAGGCTCTACGACTTTCGATTCAAAAGTTATAGCCGTTTGAACCACATAATTTTTCATATCTGTACAGTTTTTGTCAAATATCTCGGAAACGGAAGCTCGTACAGCAAATTTACCTTCGGGGAATGCTAACTGTAGAATTTGATGAGGAATCGAATGAGCCCATCTGCGAGGCTCTACGACTTTCGATTCAAAATGTAGCCGATTGAACCACATAATTTTTCATATCTGTACGGTTTTTGTCCGATTTCAAGGACATTTGACACATCATTTTTCAAATCTGTACGGTTTTTGTCAAATATCTCGGAAACGGAAGCTCGTACAGCAAATTTACCTTTGGGGAATGCTAACTGTAGAATTTGATGAGGAGTAGAATGAGCCCATCTGCGAGGCTCTACGACTTTCGATTCAAAACTTATAGCCGTTTGAACCACATAATTTTTCATATCTGTACGGTTTTTGTCAAATATCTCGGAAACGGAAGCTCGTACAGCAAATTTACCTTCGGGGAATGCTAACTGTAGAATTTGATGAGGAATCGAATGAGCCCATCTGCGAGGCTCTACGACTTTCAATTCAAAAGTTATAGCCGTTTGAACCACATAATTTTTCATATCTGTACGTTTTTTGTCAAATATCTCGGAAACGGAAGCTCGTACAGCAAATTTACCTGCATATGGGAATGCTAACTGTAGAATTTGATGAGGAGTAGAATGAGCCCATCTGCGAGGCTCTACGACTTTCGATTCAAAAGTTATAGCCGTTTGAACCACATAATTTTTCATATCTGTACAGTTTTTGTCAAATATCTCGGAAACGGAAGCTCGTACAGCAAATTTACCTTCGGGGAATGCTAACTGTAGAATTTGATGAGGAATCGAATGAGCCCATCTGCGAGGCTCTACGACTTTCGATTCAAAATGTAGCCGATTGAACCACATAATTTTTCATATCTGTACGGTTTTTGTCCGATTTCAAGGACATTTGACACATCATTTTTCAAATCTGTACGGTTTTTGTCAAATATCTCGGAAACGGAAGCTCGTACAGCAAATTTACCTTTGGGGAATGCTAACTGTAGAATTTGATGAGGAATCGAATGAGCCCATCTGCGAGGCTCTACGACTTTCGATTCAAAATGTAGCCGATTGAACCACATAATTTTTCATATCTGTACGGTTTTTGTCCGATTTCAAGGACATTTGACACATCATTTTTCAAATCTGTACGGTTTTTGTCAAATATCTCGGAAACGGAAGCTCGTACAGCAAATTTACCTTTGGGGAATGCTAACTGTAGAATTTGATGAGGAGTAGAATGAGCCCATCTGCGAGGCTCTACGACTTTCGATTCAAAACTTATAGCCGTTTGAACCACATAATTTTTCATATCTGTACGGTTTTTGTCAAATATCTCGGAAACGGAAGCTCGTACAGCAAATTTACCTTCGGGGAATGCTAACTGTAGAATTTGATGAGGAATCGAATGAGCCCATCTGCGAGGCTCTACGACTTTCAATTCAAAAGTTATAGCCGTTTGAACCACATAATTTTTCATATCTG
The DNA here is from genome assembly GCF_949987555.1 of Borostomias antarcticus. NCBI lineage: Eukaryota > Metazoa > Chordata > Actinopteri > Stomiiformes > Stomiidae > Borostomias > Borostomias antarcticus. The sequence goes on from NW_028176304.1 coordinate 18,728, forward strand.
TACGTTTTTTGTCAAATATCTCGGAAACGGAAGCTCGTACAGCAAATTTACCTGCATATGGGAATGCTAACTGTAGAATTTGATGAGGAGTAGAATGAGCCCATCTGCGAGGCTCTACGACTTTCGATTCAAAAGTTATAGCCGTTTGAACCACATAATTTTTCATATCTGTACAGTTTTTGTCAAATATCTCGGAAACGGAAGCTCGTACAGCAAATTTACCTTCGGGGAATGCTAACTGTAGAATTTGATGAGGAATCGAATGAGCCCATCTGCGAGGCTCTACGACTTTCGATTCAAAATGTAGCCGATTGAACCACATAATTTTTCATATCTGTACGGTTTTTGTCCGATTTCAAGGACATTTGACACATCATTTTTCAAATCTGTACGTTTTTTGTCAAATATCTCGGAAACGGAAGCTCGTACAGCAAATTTACCTTTGGGGAATGCTAACTGTAGAATTTGATGAGGAATCGAATGAGCCCATCTGCGAGGCTCTACGACTTTCGATTCAAAATGTAGCCGATTGAACCACATAATTTTTCATATCTGTACGGTTTTTGTCCGATTTCAAGGACATTTGACACATCATTTTTCAAATCTGTACGGTTTTTGTCAAATATCTCGGAAACGGAAGCTCGTACAGCAAATTTACCTTCGGGGAATGCTAACTGTAGAATTTGATGAGGAATCGAATGAGCCCATCTGCGAGGCTCTACGACTTTCGATTCAAAATGTAGCCGATTGAACCACATAATTTTTCATATCTGTACGGTTTTTGTCCGATTTCAAGGACATTTGACACATCATTTTTCAAATCTGTACGTTTTTTGTCAAATATCTCGGAAACGGAAGCTCGTACAGCAAATTTACCTTTGGGGAATGCTAACTGTAGAATTTGATGAGGAATCGAATGAGCCCATCTGCGAGGCTCTACGACTTTCGATTCAAAATGTAGCCGATTGAACCACATAATTTTTCATATCTGTACGGTTTTTGTCCGATTTCAAGGACATTTGACACATCATTTTTCAAATCTGTACGGTTTTTGTCAAATATCTCGGAAACGGAAGCTCGTACAGCAAATTTACCTTTGGGGAATGCTAACTGTAGAATTTGATGAGGAATCGAATGAGCCCATCTGCGAGGCTCTACGACTTTCGATTCAAAATGTAGCCGATTGAACCACATAATTTTTCATATCTGTACGGTTTTTGTCCGATTTCAAGGACATTTGACACATCATTTTTCAAATCTGTACGGTTTTTGTCAAATATCTCGGAAACGGAAGCTCGTACAGCAAATTTACCTTTGGGGAATGCTAACTGTAGAATTTGATGAGGAGTAGAATGAGCCCATCTGCGAGGCTCTACGACTTTCGATTCAAAACTTATAGCCGTTTGAACCACATAATTTTTCATATCTGTACGGTTTTTGTCAAATATCTCGGAAACGGAAGCTCGTACAGCAAATTTACCTTCGGGGAATGCTAACTGTAGAATTTGATGAGGAATCGAATGAGCCCATCTGCGAGGCTCTACGACTTTCAATTCAAAAGTTATAGCCGTTTGAACCACATAATTTTTCATATCTGTACGTTTTTTGTCAAATATCTCGGAAACGGAAGCTCGTACAGCAAATTTACCTGCATATGGGAATGCTAACTGTAGAATTTGATGAGGAGTAGAATGAGCCCATCTGCGAGGCTCTACGACTTTCGATTCAAAAGTTATAGCCGTTTGAACCACATAATTTTTCATATCTGTACAGTTTTTGTCAAATATCTCGGAAACGGAAGCTCGTACAGCAAATTTACCTTCGGGGAATGCTAACTGTAGAATTTGATGAGGAATCGAATGAGCCCATCTGCGAGGCTCTACGACTTTCGATTCAAAATGTAGCCGATTGAACCACATAATTTTTCATATCTGTACGGTTTTTGTCCGATTTCAAGGACATTTGACACATCATTTTTCAAATCTGTACGTTTTTTGTCAAATATCTCGGAAACGGAAGCTCGTACAGCAAATTTACCTTTGGGGAATGCTAACTGTAGAATTTGATGAGGAATCGAATGAGCCCATCTGCGAGGCTCTACGACTTTCGATTCAAAATGTAGCCGATTGAACCACATAATTTTTCATATCTGTACGGTTTTTGTCCGATTTCAAGGACATTTGACACATCATTTTTCAAATCTGTACGGTTTTTGTCAAATATCTCGGAAACGGAAGCTCGTACAGCAAATTTACCTTCGGGGAATGCTAACTGTAGAATTTGATGAGGAATCGAATGAGCCCATCTGCGAGGCTCTACGACTTTCGATTCAAAATGTAGCCGATTGAACCACATAATTTTTCATATCTGTACGGTTTTTGTCCGATTTCAAGGACATTTGACACATCATTTTTCAAATCTGTACGTTTTTTGTCAAATATCTCGGAAACGGAAGCTCGTACAGCAAATTTACCTTTGGGGAATGCTAACTGTAGAATTTGATGAGGAATCGAATGAGCCCATCTGCGAGGCTCTACGACTTTCGATTCAAAATGTAGCCGATTGAACCACATAATTTTTCATATCTGTACGGTTTTTGTCCGATTTCAAGGACATTTGACACATCATTTTTCAAATCTGTACGGTTTTTGTCAAATATCTCGGAAACGGAAGCTCGTACAGCAAATTTACCTTTGGGGAATGCTAACTGTAGAATTTGATGAGGAGTAGAATGAGCCCATCTGCGAGGCTCTACGACTTTCGATTCAAAACTTATAGCCGTTTGAACCACATAATTTTTCATATCTGTACGGTTTTTGTCAAATATCTCGGAAACGGAAGCTCGTACAGCAAATTTACCTTCGGGGAATGCTAACTGTAGAATTTGATGAGGAATCGAATGAGCCCATCTGCGAGGCTCTACGACTTTCAATTCAAAAGTTATAGCCGTTTGAACCACATAATTTTTCATATCTGTACGTTTTTTGTCAAATATCTCAGAAACGGAAGCTCGTACAGCAAATTTACCTGCATATGGGAATGCTAACTGTAGAATTTGATGAGGAGTAGAATGAGCCCATCTGCGAGGCTCTACGACTTTCGATTCAAAACTTATAGCCGTTTGAACCACATAATTTTTCATATCTGTACGGTTTTTGTCAAATATCTCGGAAACGGAAGCTCGTACAGCAAATTTACCTTCGGGGAATGCTAACTGTAGAATTTGATGAGGAATCGAATGAGCCCATCTGCGAGGCTCTACGACTTTCGATTCAAAATGTAGCCGATTGAACCACATAATTTTTCATATCTGTACGGTTTTTGTCCGATTTCAAGGACATTTGACACATCATCTTTCAAATCTGTACGGTTTTTGTCAAATATCTCGGAAACGGAAGCTCGTACAGCAAATTTACCTTTGGGGAATGCTAACTGTAGAATTTGATGAGGAATTGAATGAGCCCATCTGCGAGGCTCTACGACTTTCGATTCAAAATGTAGCCGATTGAACCACATAATTTTTCATATCTGTACGGTTTTTGTCCGATTTCAAGGACATTTGACACATCATTTTTCAAATCTGTACGGTTTTTGTCAAATATCTCGGAAACGGAAGCTCGTACAGCAAATTTACCTTTGGGGAATGCTAACTGTAGAATTTGATGAGGAGTAGAATGAGCCCATCTGCGAGGCTCTACGACTTTCGATTCAAAACTTATAGCCGTTTGAACCACATAATTTTTCATATCTGTACGGTTTTTGTCAAATATCTCGGAAACGGAAGCTCGTACAGCAAATTTACCTTCGGGGAATGCTAACTGTAGAATTTGATGAGGAATCGAATGAGCCCATCTGCGAGGCTCTACGACTTTCAATTCAAAAGTTATAGCCGTTTGAACCACATAATTTTTCATATCTGTACGTTTTTTGTCAAATATCTCAGAAACGGAAGCTCGTACAGCAAATTTACCTGCATATGGGAATGCTAACTGTAGAATTTGATGAGGAGTAGAATGAGCCCATCTGCGAGGCTCTACGACTTTCGATTCAAAACTTATAGCCGTTTGAACCACATAATTTTTCATATCTGTACGGTTTTTGTCAAATATCTCGGAAACGGAAGCTCGTACAGCAAATTTACCTTCGGGGAATGCTAACTGTAGAATTTGATGAGGAATCGAATGAGCCCATCTGCGAGGCTCTACGACTTTCGATTCAAAATGTAGCCGATTGAACCACATAATTTTTCATATCTGTACGGTTTTTGTCCGATTTCAAGGACATTTGACACATCATCTTTCAAATCTGTACGGTTTTTGTCAAATATCTCGGAAACGGAAGCTCGTACAGCAAATTTACCTTTGGGGAATGCTAACTGTAGAATTTGATGAGGAATCGAATGAGCCCATCTGCGAGGCTCTACGACTTTCGATTCAAAATGTAGCCGATTGAACCACATAATTTTTCATATCTGTACGGTTTTTGTCCGATTTCAAGGACATTTGACACATCATTTTTCAAATCTGTACGGTTTTTGTCAAATATCTCGGAAACGGAAGCTCGTACAGCAAATTTACCTTTGGGGAATGCTAACTGTAGAATTTGATGAGGAGTAGAATGAGCCCATCTGCGAGGCTCTACGACTTTCGATTCAAAACTTATAGCCGTTTGAACCACATAATTTTTCATATCTGTACGGTTTTTGTCAAATATCTCGGAAACGGAAGCTCGTACAGCAAATTTACCTTCGGGGAATGCTAACTGTAGAATTTGATGAGGAATCGAATGAGCCCATCTGCGAGGCTCTACGACTTTCAATTCAAAAGTTATAGCCGTTTGAACCACATAATTTTTCATATCTGTACGTTTTTTGTCAAATATCTCGGAAACGGAAGCTCGTACAGCAAATTTACCTGCATATGGGAATGCTAACTGTAGAATTTGATGAGGAGTAGAATGAGCCCATCTGCGAGGCTCTACGACTTTCGATTCAAAACTTATAGCCGTTTGAACCACATAATTTTTCATATCTGTACGGTTTTTGTCAAATATCTCGGAAACGGAAGCTCGTACAGCAAATTTACCTTCGGGGAATGCTAACTGTAGAATTTGATGAGGAATCGAATGAGCCCATCTGCGAGGCTCTACGACTTTCGATTCAAAATGTAGCCGATTGAACCACATAATTTTTCATATCTGTACGGTTTTTGTCCGATTTCAAGGACATTTGACACATCATCTTTCAAATCTGTACGGTTTTTGTCAAATATCTCGGAAACGGAAGCTCGTACAGCAAATTTACCTTTGGGGAATGCTAACTGTAGAATTTGATGAGGAATCGAATGAGCCCATCTGCGAGGCTCTACGACTTTCGATTCAAAATGTAGCCGATTGAACCACATAATTTTTCATATCTGTACGGTTTTTGTCCGATTTCAAGGACATTTGACACATCATTTTTCAAATCTGTACGTTTTTTGTCAAATATCTCGGAAACGGAAGCTCGTACAGCAAATTTACCTTTGGGGAATGCTAACTGTAGAATTTGATGAGGAATCGAATGAGCCCATCTGCGAGGCTCTACGACTTTCGATTCAAAATGTAGCCGATTGAACCACATAATTTTTCATATCTGTACGGTTTTTGTCCGATTTCAAGGACATTTGACACATCATTTTTCAAATCTGTACGGTTTTTGTCAAATATCTCGGAAACGGAAGCTCGTACAGCAAATTTACCTTTGGGGAATGCTAACTGTAGAATTTGATGAGGAATCGAATGAGCCCATCTGCGAGGCTCTACGACTTTCGATTCAAAATGTAGCCGATTGAACCACATAATTTTTCATATCTGTACGGTTTTTGTCCGATTTCAAGGACATTTGACACATCATTTTTCAAATCTGTACGTTTTTTGTCAAATATCTCGGAAACGGAAGCTCGTACAGCAAATTTACCTTTGGGGAATGCTAACTGTAGAATTTGATGAGGAATCGAATGAGCCCATCTGCGAGGCTCTACGACTTTCGATTCAAAATGTAGCCGATTGAACCACATAATTTTTCATATCTGTACGGTTTTTGTCCGATTTCAAGGACATTTGACACATCATTTTTCAAATCTGTACGGTTTTTGTCAAATATCTCGGAAACGGAAGCTCGTACAGCAAATTTACCTTTGGGGAATGCTAACTGTAGAATTTGATGAGGAGTAGAATGAGCCCATCTGCGAGGCTCTACGACTTTCGATTCAAAACTTATAGCCGTTTGAACCACATCATTTTTCATATCTGTACGTTTTTTGTCAAATATCTCGGAAACGGAAGCTCGTACAGCAAATTTACCTTTGGGGAATGCTAACTGTAGAATTTGATGAGGAGTAGAATGAGCCCATCTGCGAGGCTCTACGACTTTCGATTCAAAACTTATAGCCGTTTGAACCACATAATTTTTCATATCTGTACGGTTTTTGTCAAATATCTCGGAAACGGAAGCTCGTACAGCAAATTTACCTCTGGGGAATGCTAACTGTAGAATTTGATGAGGAGTAGAATGAGCCCATCTGCGAGGCTCTACGACTTTCGATTCAAAACTTATAGCCGTTTGAACCACATAATTTTTCATATCTGTACGGTTTTTGTCAAATATCTCGGAAACGGAAGCTCGTACAGCAAATTTACCTTCGGGGAATGCTAACTGTAGAATTTGATGAGGAATCGAATGAGCCCATCTGCGAGGCTCTACGACTTTCAATTCAAAAGTTATAGCCGTTTGAACCACATAATTTTTCATATCTGTACGTTTTTTGTCAAATATCTCGGAAACGGAAGCTCGTACAGCAAATTTACCTTTGGGGAATGCTAACTGTAGAATTTGATGAGGAGTAGAATGAGCCCATCTGCGAGGCTCTACGACTTTCGATTCAAAACTTATAGCCGTTTGAACCACATAATTTTTCATATCTGTACGGTTTTTGTCAAATATCTCGGAAACGGAAGCTCGTACAGCAAATTTACCTTCGGGGAATGCTAACTGTAGAATTTGATGAGGAATCGAATGAGCCCATCTGCGAGGCTCTACGACTTTCGATTCAAAATGTAGCCGATTGAACCACATAATTTTTCATATCTGTACGGTTTTTGTCCGATTTCAAGGACATTTGACACATCATTTTTCAAATCTGTACGTTTTTTGTCAAATATCTCGGAAACGGAAGCTCGTACAGCAAATTTACCTTTGGGGAATGCTAACTGTAGAATTTGATGAGGAGTAGAATGAGCCCATCTGCGAGGCTCTACGACTTTCGATTCAAAACTTATAGCCGTTTGAACCACATCATTTTTCATATCTGTACGGTTTTTGTCAAATATCTCGGAAACGGAAGCTCGTACAGCAAATTTACCTTCGGGGAATGCTAACTGTAGAATTTGATGAGGAATCGAATGAGCCCATCTGCGAGGCTCTACGACTTTCGATTCAAAATGTAGCCGATTGAACCACATAATTTTTCATATCTGTACGGTTTTTGTCCGATTTCAAGGACATTTGACACATCATTTTTCAAATCTGTACGGTTTTTGTCAAATATCTCGGAAACGGAAGCTCGTACAGCAAATTTACCTTTGAGGAATGCTAACTGTAGAATTTGATGAGGAATCGAATGAGCCCATCTGCGAGGCTCTACGACTTTCGATTCAAAATGTAGCCGATTGAACCACATAATTTTTCATATCTGTACGGTTTTTGTCCGATTTCAAGGACATTTGACACATCATTTTTCAAATCTGTACGGTTTTTGTCAAATATCTCGGAAACGGAAGCTCGTACAGCAAATTTACCTTTGGGGAATGCTAACTGTAGAATTTGATGAGGAGTAGAATGAGCCCATCTGCGAGGCTCTACGACTTTCGATTCAAAACTTATAGCCGTTTGAACCACATAATTTTTCATATCTGTACGGTTTTTGTCAAATATCTCGGAAACGGAAGCTCGTACAGCAAATTTACCTTCGGGGAATGCTAACTGTAGAATTTGATGAGGAATCGAATGAGCCCATCTGCGAGGCTCTACGACTTTCGATTCAAAATGTAGCCGATTGAACCACATAATTTTTCATATCTGTACGGTTTTTGTCCGATTTCAAGGACATTTGACACATCATTTTTCAAATCTGTACGTTTTTTGTCAAATATCTCGGAAACGGAAGCTCGTACAGCAAATTTACCTTTGGGGAATGCTAACTGTAGAATTTGATGAGGAGTAGAATGAGCCCATCTGCGAGGCTCTACGACTTTCGATTCAAAACTTATAGCCGTTTGAACCACATAATTTTTCATATCTGTACGGTTTTTGTCAAATATCTCGGAAACGGAAGCTCGTACAGCAAATTTACCTTCGGGGAATGCTAACTGTAGAATTTGATGAGGAATCGAATGAGCCCATCTGCGAGGCTCTACGACTTTCGATTCAAAATGTAGCCGATTGAACCACATAATTTTTCATATCTGTACGGTTTTTGTCCGATTTCAAGGACATTTGACACATCATTTTTCAAATCTGTACGGTTTTTGTCAAATATCTCGGAAACGGAAGCTCGTACAGCAAATTTACCTTTGGGGAATGCTAACTGTAGAATTTGATGAGGAATCGAATGAGCCCATCTGCGAGGCTCTACGACTTTCGATTCAAAATGTAGCCGATAGAACCACATAATTTTTCATATCTGTACGGTTTTTGTCCGATTTCAAGGACATTTGACACATCATTTTTCAAATCTGTACGGTTTTTGTCAAATATCTCGGAAACGGAAGCTCGTACAGCAAATTTACCTTTGGGGAATGCTAACTGTAGAATTTGATGAGGAGTAGAATGAGCCCATCTGCGAGGCTCTACGACTTTCGATTCAAAACTTATAGCCGTTTGAACCACATAATTTTTCATATCTGTACGGTTTTTGTCAAATATCTCGGAAACGGAAGCTCGTACAGCAAATTTACCTTCGGGGAATGCTAACTGTAGAATTTGATGAGGAATCGAATGAGCCCATCTGCGAGGCTCTACGACTTTCAATTCAAAAGTTATAGCCGTTTGAACCACATAATTTTTCATATCTGTACGTTTTTTGTCAAATATCTCGGAAACGGAAGCTCGTACAGCAAATTTACCTTTGGGGAATGCTAACTGTAGAATTTGATGAGGAGTAGAATGAGCCCATCTGCGAGGCTCTACGACTTTCGATTCAAAACTTATAGCCGTTTGAACCACATAATTTTTCATATCTGTACGGTTTTTGTCAAATATCTCGGAAACGGAAGCTCGTACAGCAAATTTACCTTCGGGGAATGCTAACTGTAGAATTTGATGAGGAATCGAATGAGCCCATCTGCGAGGCTCTACGACTTTCAATTCAAAAGTTATAGCCGTTTGAACCACATAATTTTTCATATCTGTACGTTTTTTGTCAAATATCTCGGAAACGGAAGCTCGTACAGCAAATTTACCTGCATATGGGAATGCTAACTGTAGAATTTGATGAGGAGTAGAATGAGCCCATCTGCGAGGCTCTACGACTTTCGATTCAAAACTTATAGCCGTTTGAACCACATAATGTTTCATATCTGTACGGTTTTTGTCAAATATCTCGGAAACGGAAGCTCGTACAGCAAATTTACCTTCGGGGAATGCTAACTGTAGAATTTGATGAGGAATCGAATGAGCCCATCTGCGAGGCTCTACGACTTTCGATTCAAAATGTAGCCGATTGAACCACATAATTTTTCATATCTGTACGGTTTTTGTCCGATTTCAAGGACATTTGACACATCATTTTTCAAATCTGTACGGTTTTTGTCAAATATCTCGGAAACGGAAGCTCGTACAGCAAATTTACCTGTGGGGAATGCTAACTGTAGAATTTGATGAGGAGTAGAATGAGCCCATCTGCGAGGCTCTACGACTTTCGATTCCAAACTTATAGCCGTTTGAACCACATAATTTTTCATATCTGTACGGTTTTTGTCAAATATCTCGGAAACGGAAGCTCGTACAGCAAATTTACCTTCGGGGAATGCTAATTGTAGAATTTGATGAGGAATCGAATGAGCCCATCTGCGAGGCTCTACGACTTTCGATTCAAAATGTAGCCGATTGAACCACATAATTTTTCATATCTGTACGGTTTTTGTCCGATTTCAAGGACATTTGACACATCATTTTTCAAATCTGTACGTTTTTTGTCAAATATCTCGGAAACGGAAGCTCGTACAGCAAATTTACCTTTGGGGAATGCTAACTGTAGAATTTGATGAGGAGTAGAATGAGCCCATCTGCGAGGCTCTACGACTTTCGATTCAAAACTTATAGCCGTTTGAACCACATAATTTTTCATATCTGTACGGTTTTTGTCAAATATCTCGGAAACGGAAGCTCGTACAGCAAATTTACCTTCGGGGAATGCTAACTGTAGAATTTGATGAGGAATCGAATGAGCCCATCTGCGAGGCTCTACGACTTTCGATTCAAAATGTAGCCGATTGAACCACATCATTTTTCATATCTGTACGGTTTTTGTCCGATTTCAAGGACATTTGACACATCATTTTTCAAATCTGTACGGTTTTTGTCAAATATCTCGGAAACGGAAGCTCGTACAGCAAATTTACCTTTGGGGAATGCTAACTGTAGAATTTGATGAGGAATCGAATGAGCCCATCTGCGAGGCTCTACGACTTTCGATTCAAAATGTAGCCGATTGAACCACATAATTTTTCATATCTGTACGGTTTTTGTCCGATTTCAAGGACATTTGACACATCATTTTTCAAATCTGTACGGTTTTTGTCAAATATCTCGGAAACGGAAGCTCGTACAGCAAATTTACCTTTGGGGAATGCTAACTGTAGAATTTGATGAGGAGTAGAATGAGCCCATCTGCGAGGCTCTACGACTTTCGATTCAAAACTTATAGCCGTTTGAACCACATAATTTTTCATATCTGTACGGTTTTTGTCAAATATCTCGGAAACGGAAGCTCGTACAGCAAATTTACCTTCGGGGAATGCTAACTGTAGAATTTGATGAGGAATCGAATGAGCCCATCTGCGAGGCTCTACGACTTTCAATTCAAAAGTTATAGCCGTTTGAACCACATAATTTTTCATATCTGTACGTTTTTTGTCAAATATCTCAGAAACGGAAGCTCGTACAGCAAATTTACCTTTGGGGAATGCTAACTGTAGAATTTGATGAGGAGTAGAATGAGCCCATCTGCGAGGCTCTACGACTTTCGATTCAAAACTTATAGCCGTTTGAACCACATAATTTTTCATATCTGTACGGTTTTTGTCAAATATCTCGGAAACGGAAGCTCGTACAGCAAATTTACCTTCGGGGAATGCTAACTGTAGAATTTGATGAGGAATCGAATGAGCCCATCTGCGAGGCTCTACGACTTTCAATTCAAAAGTTATAGCCGTTTGAACCACATAATTTTTCATATCTGTACGTTTTTTGTCAAATATCTCGGAAACGGAAGCTCGTACAGCAAATTTACCTGCATATGGGAATGCTAACTGTAGAATTTGATGAGGAGTAGAATGAGCCCATCTGCGAGGCTCTACGACTTTCGATTCAAAACTTATAGCCGTTTGAACCACATAATGTTTCATATCTGTAGGGTTTTTGTCAAATATCTCGGAAACGGAAGCTCGTACAGCAAATTTACCTTCGGGGAATGCTAACTGTAGAATTTGATGAGGAATCGAATGAGCCCATCTGCGAGGCTCTACGACTTTCGATTCAAAATGTAGCCGATTGAACCACATAATTTTTCATATCTGTACGGTTTTTGTCCGATTTCAAGGACATTTGACACATCATTTTTCAAATCTGTACGGTTTTTGTCAAATATCTCGGAAACGGAAGCTCGTACAGCAAATTTACCTTTGGGGAATGCTAACTGTAGAATTTGATGAGGAATCGAATGAGCCCATCTGCGAGGCTCTACGACTTTCGATTCAAAATGTAGCCGATTGAACCACATAATTTTTCATATCTGTACGGTTTTTGTCCGATTTCAAGGACATTTGACACATCATTTTTCAAATCTGTACGTTTTTTGTCAAATATCTCGGAAACGGAAGCTCGTACAGCAAATTTACCTTTGGGGAATGCTAACTGTAGAATTTGATGAGGAATCGAATGAGCCCATCTGCGAGGCTCTACGACTTTCGATTCAAAATGTAGCCGATTGAACCACATAATTTTTCATATCTGTACGGTTTTTGTCCGATTTCAAGGACATTTGACACATCATTTTTCAAATCTGTACGGTTTTTGTCAAATATCTCGGAAACGGAAGCTCGTACAGCAAATTTACCTGTGGGGAATGCTAACTGTAGAATTTGATGAGGAGTAGAATGAGCCCATCTGCGAGGCTCTACGACTTTCGATTCAAAACTTATAGCCGTTTGAACCACATAATTTTTCATATCTGTACGGTTTTTGTCAAATATCTCGGAAACGGAAGCTCGTACAGCAAATTTACCTTCGGGGAATGCTAATTGTAGAATTTGATGAGGAATCGAATGAGCCCATCTGCGAGGCTCTACGACTTTCGATTCAAAATGTAGCCGATTGAACCACATAATTTTTCATATCTGTACGGTTTTTGTCCGATTTCAAGGACATTTGACACATCATTTTTCAAATCTGTACGTTTTTTGTCAAATATCTCGGAAACGGAAGCTCGTACAGCAAATTTACCTTTGGGGAATGCTAACTGTAGAATTTGATGAGGAGTAGAATGAGCCCATCTGCGAGGCTCTACGACTTTCGATTCAAAACTTATAGCCGTTTGAACCACATAATTTTTCATATCTGTACGGTTTTTGTCAAATATCTCGGAAACGGAAGCTCGTACAGCAAATTTACCTTCGGGGAATGCTAACTGTAGAATTTGATGAGGAATCGAATGAGCCCATCTGCGAGGCTCTACGACTTTCGATTCAAAATGTAGCCGATTGAACCACATAATTTTTCATATCTGTACGGTTTTTGTCCGATTTCAAGGACATTTGACACATCATTTTTCAAATCTGTACGGTTTTTGTCAAATATCTCGGAAACGGAAGCTCGTACAGCAAATTTACCTTTGGGGAATGCTAACTGTAGAATTTGATGAGGAATCGAATGAGCCCATCTGCGAGGCTCTACGACTTTCGATTCAAAATGTAGCCGATTGAACCACATAATTTTTCATATCTGTACGGTTTTTGTCCGATTTCAAGGACATTTGACACATCATTTTTCAAATCTGTACGTTTTTTGTCAAATATCTCGGAAACGGAAGCTCGTACAGCAAATTTACCTTTGGGGAATGCTAACTGTAGAATTTGATGAGGAATCGAATGAGCCCATCTGCGAGGCTCTACGACTTTCGATTCAAAATGTAGCCGATTGAACCACATAATTTTTCATATCTGTACGGTTTTTGTCCGATTTCAAGGACATTTGACACATCATTTTTCAAATCTGTACGTTTTTTGTCAAATATCTCGGAAACGGAAGCTCGTACAGCAAATTTACCTTTGGGGAATGCTAACTGTAGAATTTGATGAGGAGTAGAATGAGCCCATCTGCGAGGCTCTACGACTTTCGATTCAAAACTTATAGCCGTTTGAACCACATAATTTTTCATATCTGTACGGTTTTTGTCAAATATCTCGGAAACGGAAGCTCGTACAGCAAATTTACCTTCGGGGAATGCTAACTGTAGAATTTGATGAGGAATCGAATGAGCCCATCTGCGAGGCTCTACGACTTTCGATTCAAAATGTAGCCGATTGAACCACATCATTTTTCATATCTGTACGGTTTTTGTCCGATTTCAAGGACATTTGACACATCATTTTTCAAATCTGTACGGTTTTTGTCAAATATCTCGGAAACGGAAGCTCGTACAGCAAATTTACCTTTGGGGAATGCTAACTGTAGAATTTGATGAGGAATCGAATGAGCCCATCTGCGAGGCTCTACGACTTTCGATTCAAAATGTAGCCGATTGAACCACATAATTTTTCATATCTGTACGGTTTTTGTCCGATTTCAAGGACATTTGACACATCATTTTTCAAATCTGTACGGTTTTTGTCAAATATCTCGGAAACGGAAGCTCGTACAGCAAATTTACCTTTGGGGAATGCTAACTGTAGAATTTGATGAGGAGTAGAATGAGCCCATCTGCGAGGCTCTACGACTTTCGATTCAAAACTTATAGCCGTTTGAACCACATAATTTTTCATATCTGTACGGTTTTTGTCAAATATCTCGGAAACGGAAGCTCGTACAGCAAATTTACCTTCGGGGAATGCTAACTGTAGAATTTGATGAGGAATCGAATGAGCCCATCTGCGAGGCTCTACGACTTTCAATTCAAAAGTTATAGCCGTTTGAACCACATAATTTTTCATATCTGTACGTTTTTTGTCAAATATCTCAGAAACGGAAGCTCGTACAGCAAATTTACCTTTGGGGAATGCTAACTGTAGAATTTGATGAGGAGTAGAATGAGCCCATCTGCGAGGCTCTACGACTTTCGATTCAAAACTTATAGCCGTTTGAACCACATAATTTTTCATATCTGTACGGTTTTTGTCAAATATCTCGGAAACGGAAGCTCGTACAGCAAATTTACCTTCGGGGAATGCTAACTGTAGAATTTGATGAGGAATCGAATGAGCCCATCTGCGAGGCTCTACGACTTTCAATTCAAAAGTTATAGCCGTTTGAACCACATAATTTTTCATATCTGTACGTTTTTTGTCAAATATCTCGGAAACGGAAGCTCGTACAGCAAATTTACCTGCATATGGGAATGCTAACTGTAGAATTTGATGAGGAGTAGAATGAGCCCATCTGCGAGGCTCTACGACTTTCGATTCAAAACTTATAGCCGTTTGAACCACATAATTTTTCATATCTGTACGGTTTTTGTCAAATATCTCGGAAACGGAAGCTCGTACAGCAAATTTACCTTCGGGGAATGCTAACTGTAGAATTTGATGAGGAATCGAATGAGCCCATCTGCGAGGCTCTACGACTTTCGATTCAAAATGTAGCCGATTGAACCACATAATTTTTCATATCTGTACGGTTTTTGTCCGATTTCAAGGACATTTGACACATCATTTTTCAAATCTGTACGGTTTTTGTCAAATATCTCGGAAACGGAAGCTCGTACAGCAAATTTACCTTTGGGGAATGCTTACTGTAGAATTTGATGAGGAATCGAATGAGCCCATCTGCGAGGCTCTACGACTTTCGATTCAAAATGTAGCCGATTGAACCACATAATTTTTCATATCTGTACGGTTTTTGTCCGATTTCAAGGACATTTGACACATCATTTTTCAAATCTGTACGTTTTTTGTCAAATATCTCGGAAACGGAAGCTCGTACAGCAAATTTACCTTTGGGGAATGCTAACTGTAGAATTTGATGAGGAATCGAATGAGCCCATCTGCGAGGCTCTACGACTTTCGATTCAAAATGTAGCCGATTGAACCACATAATTTTTCATATCTGTACGGTTTTTGTCCGATTTCAAGGACATTTGACACATCATTTTTCAAATCTGTACGGTTTTTGTCAAATATCTCGGAAACGGAAGCTCGTACAGCAAATTTACCTGTGGGGAATGCTAACTGTAGAATTTGATGAGGAGTAGAATGAGCCCATCTGCGAGGCTCTACGACTTTCGATTCAAAACTTATAGCCGTTTGAACCACATAATTTTTCATATCTGTACGGTTTTTGTCAAATATCTCGGAAACGGAAGCTCGTACAGCAAATTTACCTTCGGGGAATGCTAATTGTAGAATTTGATGAGGAATCGAATGAGCCCATCTGCGAGGCTCTACGACTTTCGATTCAAAATGTAGCCGATTGAACCACATAATTTTTCATATCTGTACGGTTTTTGTCCGATTTCAAGGACATTTGACACATCATTTTTCAAATCTGTACGTTTTTTGTCAAATATCTCGGAAACGGAAGCTCGTACAGCAAATTTACCTTTGGGGAATGCTAACTGTAGAATTTGATGAGGAGTAGAATGAGCCCATCTGCGAGGCTCTACGACTTTCGATTCAAAACTTATAGCCGTTTGAACCACATAATTTTTCATATCTGTACGGTTTTTGTCAAATATCTCGGAAACGGAAGCTCGTACAGCAAATTTACCTTCGGGGAATGCTAACTGTAGAATTTGATGAGGAATCGAATGAGCCCATCTGCGAGGCTCTACGACTTTCAATTCAAAAGTTATAGCCGTTTGAACCACATAATTTTTCATATCTGTACGTTTTTTGTCAAATATCTCAGAAACGGAAGCTCGTACAGCAAATTTACCTTTGGGGAATGCTAACTGTAGAATTTGATGAGGAGTAGAATGAGCCCATCTGCGAGGCTCTACGACTTTCGATTCAAAACTTATAGCCGTTTGAACCACATAATTTTTCATATCTGTACGGTTTTTGTCAAATATCTCGGAAACGGAAGCTCGTACAGCAAATTTACCTTCGGGGAATGCTTATTGTAGAATTTGATGAGGAATCGAATGAGCCCATCTGCGAGGCTCTACGACTTTCGATTCAAAATGTAGCCGATTGAACCACATAATTTTTCATATCTGTACGGTTTTTGTCCGATTTCAAGGACATTTGACACATCATTTTTCAAATCTGTACGTTTTTTGTCAAATATCTCGGAAACGGAAGCTCGTACAGCAAATTTACCTTTGGGGAATGCTAACTGTAGAATTTGATGAGGAGTAGAATGAGCCCATCTGCGAGGCTCTACGACTTTCGATTCAAAACTTATAGCCGTTTGAACCACATAATTTTTCATATCTGTACGGTTTTTGTCAAATATCTCGGAAACGGAAGCTCGTACAGCAAATTTACCTTCGGGGAATGCTAACTGTAGAATTTGATGAGGAATCGAATGAGCCCATCTGCGAGGCTCTACGACTTTCAATTCAAAAGTTATAGCCGTTTGAACCACATAATTTTTCATATCTGTACGTTTTTTGTCAAATATCTCAGAAACGGAAGCTCGTACAGCAAATTTACCTTTGGGGAATGCTAACTGTAGAATTTGATGAGGAGTAGAATGAGCCCATCTGCGAGGCTCTACGACTTTCGATTCAAAACTTATAGCCGTTTGAACCACATAATTTTTCATATCTGTACGGTTTTTGTCAAATATCTCGGAAACGGAAGCTCGTACAGCAAATTTACCTTCGGGAAATGCTAACTGTAGAATTTGATGAGGAATCGAATGAGCCCATCTGCGAGGCTCTACGACTTTCAATTCAAAAGTTATAGCCGTTTGAACCACATAATTTTTCATATCTGTACGTTTTTTGTCAAATATCTCGGAAACGGAAGCTCGTACAGCAAATTTACCTGCGTATGGGAATGCTAACTGTAGAATTTGATGAGGAGTAGAATGAGCCCATCTGCGAGGCTCTACGACTTTCGATTCAAAACTTATAGCCGTTTGAACCACATAATTTTTCATATCTGTACGGTTTTTGTCAAATATCTCGGAAACGGAAGCTCGTACAGCAAATTTACCTTCGGGGAATGCTAACTGTAGAATTTGATGAGGAATCGAATGAGCCCATCTGCGAGGCTCTACGACTTTCGATTCAAAATGTAGCCGATTGAACCACATAATTTTTCATATCTGTACGGTTTTTGTCCGATTTCAAGGACATTTGACACATCATTTTTCAAATCTGTACGTTTTTTGTCAAATATCTCGGAAACGGAAGCTCGTACAGCAAATTTACCTTTGGGGAATGCTAACTGTAGAATTTGATGAGGAATCGAATGAGCCCATCTGCGAGGCTCTACGACTTTCGATTCAAAATGTAGCCGATTGAACCACATAATTTTTCATATCTGTACGGTTTTTGTCCGATTTCAAGGACATTTGACACATCATTTTTCAAATCTGTACGGTTTTTGTCAAATATCTCGGAAACGGAAGCTCGTACAGCAAATTTACCTGTGGGGAATGCTAACTGTAGAATTTGATGAGGAGTAGAATGAGCCCATCTGCGAGGCTCTACGACTTTCGATTCAAAACTTATAGCCGTTTGAACCACATAATTTTTCATATCTGTACGGTTTTTGTCAAATATCTCGGAAACGGAAGCTCGTACAGCAAATTTACCTTCGGGGAATGCTAACTGTAGAATTTGATGAGGAATCGAATGAGCCCATCTGCGAGGCTCTACGACTTTCGATTCAAAATGTAGCCGATTGAACCACATAATTTTTCATATCTGTACGGTTTTTGTCCGATTTCAAGGACATTTGACACATCATTTTTCAAATCTGTACGTTTTTTGTCAAATATCTCGGAAACGGAAGCTCGTACAGCAAATTTACCTTTGGGGAATGCTAACTGTAGAATTTGATGAGGAGTAGAATGAGCCCATCTGCGAGGCTCTACGACTTTCGATTCAAAACTTATAGCCGTTTGAACCACATAATTTTTCATATCTGTACGGTTTTTGTCAAATATCTCGGAAACGGAAGCTCGTACAGCAAATTTACCTTCGGGGAATGCTAACTGTAGAATTTGATGAGGAATCGAATGAGCCCATCTGCGAGGCTCTACGACTTTCAATTCAAAAGTTATAGCCGTTTGAACCACATAATTTTTCATATCTGTACGTTTTTTGTCAAATATCTCAGAAACGGAAGCTCGTACAGCAAATTTACCTTTGGGGAATGCTAACTGTAGAATTTGATGAGGAGTAGAATGAGCCCATCTGCGAGGCTCTACGACTTTCGATTCAAAACTTATAGCCGTTTGAACCACATAATTTTTCATATCTGTACGGTTTTTGTCAAATATCTCGGAAACGGAAGCTCGTACAGCAAATTTACCTTCGGGGAATGCTTATTGTAGAATTTGATGAGGAATCGAATGAGCCCATCTGCGAGGCTCTACGACTTTCGATTCAAAATGTAGCCGATTGAACCACATAATTTTTCATATCTGTACGGTTTTTGTCCGATTTCAAGGACATTTGACACATCATTTTTCAAATCTGTACGTTTTTTGTCAAATATCTCGGAAACGGAAGCTCGTACAGCAAATTTACCTTTGGGGAATGCTAACTGTAGAATTTGATGAGGAGTAGAATGAGCCCATCTGCGAGGCTCTACGACTTTCGATTCAAAACTTATAGCCGTTTGAACCACATAATTTTTCATATCTGTACGGTTTTTGTCAAATATCTCGGAAACGGAAGCTCGTACAGCAAATTTACCTTCGGGGAATGCTAACTGTAGAATTTGATGAGGAATCGAATGAGCCCATCTGCGAGGCTCTACGACTTTCAATTCAAAAGTTATAGCCGTTTGAACCACATAATTTTTCATATCTGTACGTTTTTTGTCAAATATCTCAGAAACGGAAGCTCGTACAGCAAATTTACCTTTGGGGAATGCTAACTGTAGAATTTGATGAGGAGTAGAATGAGCCCATCTGCGAGGCTCTACGACTTTCGATTCAAAACTTATAGCCGTTTGAACCACATAATTTTTCATATCTGTACGGTTTTTGTCAAATATCTCGGAAACGGAAGCTCGTACAGCAAATTTACCTTCGGGAAATGCTAACTGTAGAATTTGATGAGGAATCGAATGAGCCCATCTGCGAGGCTCTACGACTTTCAATTCAAAAGTTATAGCCGTTTGAACCACATAATTTTTCATATCTGTACGTTTTTTGTCAAATATCTCGGAAACGGAAGCTCGTACAGCAAATTTACCTGCGTATGGGAATGCTAACTGTAGAATTTGATGAGGAGTAGAATGAGCCCATCTGCGAGGCTCTACGACTTTCGATTCAAAACTTATAGAATTTGATGAGGAATCGAATGAGCCCATCTGCGAGGCTCTACGACTTTCGATTCAAAATGTAGCCGATTGAACCACATAATTTTTCATATCTGTACGGTTTTTGTCCGATTTCAAGGACATTTGACACATCATTTTTCAAATCTGTACGTTTTTTGTCAAATATCTCGGAAACGGAAGCTCGTACAGCAAATTTACCTTTGGGGAATGCTAACTGTAGAATTTGATGAGGAGTAGAATGAGCCCATCTGCGAGGCTCTACGACTTTCGATTCAAAACTTATAGCCGTTTGAACCACATAATTTTTCATATCTGTACGGTTTTTGTCAAATATCTCGGAAACGGAAGCTCGTACAGCAAATTTACCTTCGGGGAATGCTAACTGTAGAATTTGATGAGGAATCGAATGAGCCCATCTGCGAGGCTCTACGACTTTCAATTCAAAAGTTATAGCCGTTTGAACCACATAATTTTTCATATCTGTACGTTTTTTGTCAAATATCTCAGAAACGGAAGCTCGTACAGCAAATTTACCTTTGGGGAATGCTAACTGTAGAATTTGATGAGGAGTAGAATGAGCCCATCTGCGAGGCTCTACGA
Organism: Borostomias antarcticus; assembly: GCF_949987555.1. Lineage (NCBI taxonomy): Eukaryota > Metazoa > Chordata > Actinopteri > Stomiiformes > Stomiidae > Borostomias > Borostomias antarcticus. The sequence continues at coordinate 39,266 of NW_028176304.1, forward strand.
CTTTCGATTCAAAACTTATAGCCGTTTGAACCACATAATTTTTCATATCTGTACGGTTTTTGTCAAATATCTCGGAAACGGAAGCTCGTACAGCAAATTTACCTTCGGGGAATGCTAACTGTAGAATTTGATGAGGAATCGAATGAGCCCATCTGCGAGGCTCTACGACTTTCAATTCAAAAGTTATAGCCGTTTGAACCACATAATTTTTCATATCTGTACGTTTTTTGTCAAATATCTCGGAAACGGAAGCTCGTACAGCAAATTTACCTGCATATGGGAATGCTAACTGTAGAATTTGATGAGGAGTAGAATGAGCCCATCTGCGAGGCTCTACGACTTTCGATTCAAAACTTATAGCCGTTTGAACCACAAAATTTTTCATATCTGTACGGTTTTTGTCAAATATCTCGGAAACGGAAGCTCGTACAGCAAATTTACCTTCGGGGAATGCTAACTGTAGAATTTGATGAGGAATCGAATGAGCCCATCTGCGAGGCTCTACGACTTTCGATTCAAAATGTAGCCGATTGAACCACATAATTTTTCATATCTGTACGGTTTTTGTCCGATTTCAAGGACATTTGACACATCATTTTTCAAATCTGTACGGTTTTTGTCAAATATCTCGGAAACGGAAGCTCGTACAGCAAATTTACCTTTGGGGAATGCTAACTGTAGAATTTGATGAGGAATCGAATGAGCCCATCTGCGAGGCTCTACGACTTTCGATTCAAAATGTAGCCGATTGAACCACATAATTTTTCATATCTGTACGGTTTTTGTCCGATTTCAAGGACATTTGACACATCATTTTTCAAATCTGTACGTTTTTTGTCAAATATCTCGGAAACGGAAGCTCGTACAGCAAATTTACCTTTGGGGAATGCTAACTGTAGAATTTGATGAGGAATCGAATGAGCCCATCTGCGAGGCTCTACGACTTTCGATTCAAAATGTAGCCGATTGAACCACATAATTTTTCATATCTGTACGGTTTTTGTCCGATTTCAAGGACATTTGACACATCATTTTTCAAATCTGTACGGTTTTTGTCAAATATCTCGGAAACGGAAGCTCGTACAGCAAATTTACCTGTGGGGAATGCTAACTGTAGAATTTGATGAGGAGTAGAATGAGCCCATCTGCGAGGCTCTACGACTTTCGATTCAAAACTTATAGCCGTTTGAACCACATAATTTTTCATATCTGTACGGTTTTTGTCAAATATCTCGGAAACGGAAGCTCGTACAGCAAATTTACCTTCGGGGAATGCTAATTGTAGAATTTGATGAGGAATCGAATGAGCCCATCTGCGAGGCTCTACGACTTTCGATTCAAAATGTAGCCGATTGAACCACATAATTTTTCATATCTGTACGGTTTTTGTCCGATTTCAAGGACATTTGACACATCATTTTTCAAATCTGTACGTTTTTTGTCAAATATCTCGGAAACGGAAGCTCGTACAGCAAATTTACCTTTGGGGAATGCTAACTGTAGAATTTGATGAGGAGTAGAATGAGCCCATCTGCGAGGCTCTACGACTTTCGATTCAAAACTTATAGCCGTTTGAACCACATAATTTTTCATATCTGTACGGTTTTTGTCAAATATCTCGGAAACGGAAGCTCGTACAGCAAATTTACCTTCGGGGAATGCTAACTGTAGAATTTGATGAGGAATCGAATGAGCCCATCTGCGAGGCTCTACGACTTTCGATTCAAAATGTAGCCGATTGAACCACATCATTTTTCATATCTGTACGGTTTTTGTCCGATTTCAAGGACATTTGACACATCATTTTTCAAATCTGTACGGTTTTTGTCAAATATCTCGGAAACGGAAGCTCGTACAGCAAATTTACCTTTGGGGAATGCTAACTGTAGAATTTGATGAGGAGTAGAATGAGCCCATCTGCGAGGCTCTACGACTTTCGATTCAAAACTTATAGCCGTTTGAACCACATAATTTTTCATATCTGTACGGTTTTTGTCAAATATCTCGGAAACGGAAGCTCGTACAGCAAATTTACCTTCGGGGAATGCTAACTGTAGAATTTGATGAGGAATCGAATGAGCCCATCTGCGAGGCTCTACGACTTTCAATTCAAAAGTTATAGCCGTTTGAACCACATAATTTTTCATATCTGTACGTTTTTTGTCAAATATCTCAGAAACGGAAGCTCGTACAGCAAATTTACCTTTGGGGAATGCTAACTGTAGAATTTGATGAGGAGTAGAATGAGCCCATCTGCGAGGCTCTACGACTTTCGATTCAAAACTTATAGCCGTTTGAACCACATAATTTTTCATATCTGTACGGTTTTTGTCAAATATCTCGGAAACGGAAGCTCGTACAGCAAATTTACCTTCGGGGAATGCTAACTGTAGAATTTGATGAGGAATCGAATGAGCCCATCTGCGAGGCTCTACGACTTTCAATTCAAAAGTTATAGCCGTTTGAACCACATAATTTTTCATATCTGTACGTTTTTTGTCAAATATCTCGGAAACGGAAGCTCGTACAGCAAATTTACCTGCATATGGGAATGCTAACTGTAGAATTTGATGAGGAGTAGAATGAGCCCATCTGCGAGGCTCTACGACTTTCGATTCAAAACTTATAGCCGTTTGAACCACAAAATTTTTCATATCTGTACGGTTTTTGTCAAATATCTCGGAAACGGAAGCTCGTACAGCAAATTTACCTTCGGGGAATGCTAACTGTAGAATTTGATGAGGAATCGAATGAGCCCATCTGCGAGGCTCTACGACTTTCGATTCAAAATGTAGCCGATTGAACCACATAATTTTTCATATCTGTACGGTTTTTGTCCGATTTCAAGGACATTTGACACATCATTTTTCAAATCTGTACGGTTTTTGTCAAATATCTCGGAAACGGAAGCTCGTACAGCAAATTTACCTTTGGGGAATGCTAACTGTAGAATTTGATGAGGAATCGAATGAGCCCATCTGCGAGGCTCTACGACTTTCGATTCAAAATGTAGCCGATTGAACCACATAATTTTTCATATCTGTACGGTTTTTGTCCGATTTCAAGGACATTTGACACATCATTTTTCAAATCTGTACGTTTTTTGTCAAATATCTCGGAAACGGAAGCTCGTACAGCAAATTTACCTTTGGGGAATGCTAACTGTAGAATTTGATGAGGAATCGAATGAGCCCATCTGCGAGGCTCTACGACTTTCGATTCAAAATGTAGCCGATTGAACCACATAATTTTTCATATCTGTACGGTTTTTGTCCGATTTCAAGGACATTTGACACATCATTTTTCAAATCTGTACGGTTTTTGTCAAATATCTCGGAAACGGAAGCTCGTACAGCAAATTTACCTGTGGGGAATGCTAACTGTAGAATTTGATGAGGAGTAGAATGAGCCCATCTGCGAGGCTCTACGACTTTCGATTCAAAACTTATAGCCGTTTGAACCACATAATTTTTCATATCTGTACGGTTTTTGTCAAATATCTCGGAAACGGAAGCTCGTACAGCAAATTTACCTTCGGGGAATGCTAATTGTAGAATTTGATGAGGAATCGAATGAGCCCATCTGCGAGGCTCTACGACTTTCGATTCAAAATGTAGCCGATTGAACCACATAATTTTTCATATCTGTACGGTTTTTGTCCGATTTCAAGGACATTTGACACATCATTTTTCAAATCTGTACGTTTTTTGTCAAATATCTCGGAAACGGAAGCTCGTACAGCAAATTTACCTTTGGGGAATGCTAACTGTAGAATTTGATGAGGAGTAGAATGAGCCCATCTGCGAGGCTCTACGACTTTCGATTCAAAACTTATAGCCGTTTGAACCACATAATTTTTCATATCTGTACGGTTTTTGTCAAATATCTCGGAAACGGAAGCTCGTACAGCAAATTTACCTTCGGGGAATGCTAACTGTAGAATTTGATGAGGAATCGAATGAGCCCATCTGCGAGGCTCTACGACTTTCGATTCAAAATGTAGCCGATTGAACCACATCATTTTTCATATCTGTACGGTTTTTGTCCGATTTCAAGGACATTTGACACATCATTTTTCAAATCTGTACGGTTTTTGTCAAATATCTCGGAAACGGAAGCTCGTACAGCAAATTTACCTTTGGGGAATGCTAACTGTAGAATTTGATGAGGAATCGAATGAGCCCATCTGCGAGGCTCTACGACTTTCGATTCAAAATGTAGCCGATTGAACCACATAATTTTTCATATCTGTACGGTTTTTGTCCGATTTCAAGGACATTTGACACATCATTTTTCAAATCTGTACGGTTTTTGTCAAATATCTCGGAAACGGAAGCTCGTACAGCAAATTTACCTTTGGGGAATGCTAACTGTAGAATTTGATGAGGAGTAGAATGAGCCCATCTGCGAGGCTCTACGACTTTCGATTCAAAACTTATAGCCGTTTGAACCACATAATTTTTCATATCTGTACGGTTTTTGTCAAATATCTCGGAAACGGAAGCTCGTACAGCAAATTTACCTTCGGGGAATGCTAACTGTAGAATTTGATGAGGAATCGAATGAGCCCATCTGCGAGGCTCTACGACTTTCAATTCAAAAGTTATAGCCGTTTGAACCACATAATTTTTCATATCTGTACGTTTTTTGTCAAATATCTCGGAAACGGAAGCTCGTACAGCAAATTTACCTTTGGGGAATGCTAACTGTAGAATTTGATGAGGAATCGAATGAGCCCATCTGCGAGGCTCTACGACTTTCGATTCAAAATGTAGCCGATTGAACCACATAATTTTTCATATCTGTACGGTTTTTGTCCGATTTCAAGGACATTTGACACATCATTTTTCAAATCTGTACGGTTTTTGTCAAATATCTCGGAAACGGAAGCTCGTACAGCAAATTTACCTTTGGGGAATGCTAACTGTAGAATTTGATGAGGAGTAGAATGAGCCCATCTGCGAGGCTCTACGACTTTCGATTCAAAACTTATAGCCGTTTGAACCACATAATTTTTCATATCTGTACGGTTTTTGTCAAATATCTCGGAAACGGAAGCTCGTACAGCAAATTTACCTTCGGGGAATGCTAACTGTAGAATTTGATGAGGAATCGAATGAGCCCATCTGCGAGGCTCTACGACTTTCAATTCAAAAGTTATAGCCGTTTGATCCACATAATTTTTCATATCTGTACGTTTTTTGTCAAATATCTCGGAAACGGAAGCTCGTACAGCAAATTTACCTTTGGGGAATGCTAACTGTAGAATTTGATGAGGAATCGAATGAGCCCATCTGCGAGGCTCTACGACTTTCGATTCAAAATGTAGCCGATTGAACCACATCATTTTTCATATCTGTACGGTTTTTGTCCGATTTCAAGGACATTTGACACATCATTTTTCAAATCTGTACGGTTTTTGTCAAATATCTCGGAAACGGAAGCTCGTACAGCAAATTTACCTTTGGGGAATGCTAACTGTAGAATTTGATGAGGAGTAGAATGAGCCCATCTGCGAGGCTCTACGACTTTCGATTCAAAACTTATAGCCGTTTGAACCACATAATTTTTCATATCTGTACGGTTTTTGTCAAATATCTCGGAAACGGAAGCTCGTACAGCAAATTTACCTTCGGGGAATGCTAACTGTAGAATTTGATGAGGAATCGAATGAGCCCATCTGCGAGGCTCTACGACTTTCAATTCAAAAGTTATAGCCGTTTGAACCACATAATTTTTCATATCTGTACGTTTTTTGTCAAATATCTCGGAAACGGAAGCTCGTACAGCAAATTTACCTGCATATGGGAATGCTAACTGTAGAATTTGATGAGGAGTAGAATGAGCCCATCTGCGAGGCTCTACGACTTTCGATTCAAAAGTTATAGCCGTTTGAACCACATAATTTTTCATATCTGTACAGTTTTTGTCAAATATCTCGGAAACGGAAGCTCGTACAGCAAATTTACCTTCGGGGAATGCTAACTGTAGAATTTGATGAGGAATCGAATGAGCCCATCTGCGAGGCTCTACGACTTTCGATTCAAAATGTAGCCGATTGAACCACATAATTTTTCATATCTGTACGTTTTTTGTCAAATATCTCGGAAACGGAAGCTCGTACAGCAAATTTACCTGCATATGGGAATGCTAACTGTAGAATTTGATGAGGAGTAGAATGAGCACATCTGCGAGGCTCTACGACTTTCGATTCAAAAGTTATAGCCGTTTGAACCACATAATTTTTCATATCTGTACGGTTTTTGTCAAATATCTCGGAAACGGAAGCTCGTACAGCAAATTTACCTTCGGGGAATGCTAACTGTAGAATTTGATGAGGAATCGAATGAGCCCATCTGCGAGGCTCTACGACTTTCGATTCAAAATGTAGCCGATTGAACCACATAATTTTTCATATCTGTACGGTTTTTGTCCGATTTCAAGGACATTTGACACATCATTTTTCATATCTGTACGGTTTTTGTCAAATATCTCGGAAACGGAAGCTCGTACAGCAAATTTACCTTCGGGGAATGCTAACTGTAGAATTTGATGAGGAATCGAATGAGCCCATCTGCGAGGCTCTACGACTTTCGATTCAAAATGTAGCCGATTGAACCACATCATTTTTCATATCTGTACGGTTTTTGTCCGATTTCAAGGACATTTGACACATCATTTTTCAAATCTGTACGGTTTTTGTCAAATATCTCGGAAACGGAAGCTCGTACAGCAAATTTACCTTTGGGGAATGCTAACTGTAGAATTTGATGAGGAGTAGAATGAGCCCATCTGCGAGGCTCTACGACTTTCGATTCAAAACTTATAGCCGTTTGAACCACATAATTTTTCATATCTGTACGGTTTTTGTCAAATATCTCGGAAACGGAAGCTCGTACAGCAAATTTACCTTCGGGGAATGCTAACTGTAGAATTTGATGAGGAATCGAATGAGCCCATCTGCGAGGCTCTACGACTTTCAATTCAAAAGTTATAGCCGTTTGAACCACATAATTTTTCATATCTGTACGTTTTTTGTCAAATATCTCAGAAACGGAAGCTCGTACAGCAAATTTACCTTTGGGGAATGCTAACTGTAGAATTTGATGAGGAGTAGAATGAGCCCATCTGCGAGGCTCTACGACTTTCGATTCAAAACTTATAGCCGTTTGAACCACATAATTTTTCATATCTGTACGGTTTTTGTCAAATATCTCGGAAACGGAAGCTCGTACAGCAAATTTACCTTTGGGGAATGCTAATTGTAGAATTTGATGAGGAATCGAATGAGCCCATCTGCGAGGCTCTACGACTTTCGATTCAAAATGTAGCCGATTGAACCACATAATTTTTCATATCTGTACGGTTTTTGTCCGATTTCAAGGACATTTGACACATCATTTTTCAAATCTGTACGTTTTTTGTCAAATATCTCGGAAACGGAAGCTCGTACAGCAAATTTACCTTTGGGGAATGCTAACTGTAGAATTTGATGAGGAGTAGAATGAGCCCATCTGCGAGGCTCTACGACTTTCGATTCAAAACTTATAGCCGTTTGAACCACATAATTTTTCATATCTGTACGGTTTTTGTCAAATATCTCGGAAACGGAAGCTCGTACAGCAAATTTACCTTCGGGGAATGCTAACTGTAGAATTTGATGAGGAATCGAATGAGCCCATCTGCGAGGCTCTACGACTTTCAATTCAAAAGTTATAGCCGTTTGAACCACATAATTTTTCATATCTGTACGTTTTTTGTCAAATATCTCAGAAACGGAAGCTCGTACAGCAAATTTACCTTTGGGGAATGCTAACTGTAGAATTTGATGAGGAGTAGAATGAGCCCATCTGCGAGGCTCTACGACTTTCGATTCAAAACTTATAGCCGTTTGAACCACATAATTTTTCATATCTGTACGGTTTTTGTCAAATATCTCGGAAACGGAAGCTCGTACAGCAAATTTACCTTCGGGGAATGCTAACTGTAGAATTTGATGAGGAATCGAATGAGCCCATCTGCGAGGCTCTACGACTTTCAATTCAAAAGTTATAGCCGTTTGAACCACATAATTTTTCATATCTGTACGTTTTTTGTCAAATATCTCGGAAACGGAAGCTCGTACAGCAAATTTACCTGCATATGGGAATGCTAACTGTAGAATTTGATGAGGAGTAGAATGAGCCCATCTGCGAGGCTCTACGACTTTCGATTCAAAACTTATAGCCGTTTGAACCACAAAATTTTTCATATCTGTACGGTTTTTGTCAAATATCTCGGAAACGGAAGCTCGTACAGCAAATTTACCTTCGGGGAATGCTAACTGTAGAATTTGATGAGGAATCGAATGAGCCCATCTGCGAGGCTCTACGACTTTCGATTCAAAATGTAGCCGATTGAACCACATAATTTTTCATATCTGTACGGTTTTTGTCCGATTTCAAGGACATTTGACACATCATTTTTCAAATCTGTACGGTTTTTGTCAAATATCTCGGAAACGGAAGCTCGTACAGCAAATTTACCTTTGGGGAATGCTAACTGTAGAATTTGATGAGGAATCGAATGAGCCCATCTGCGAGGCTCTACGACTTTCGATTCAAAATGTAGCCGATTGAACCACATAATTTTTCATATCTGTACGGTTTTTGTCCGATTTCAAGGACATTTGACACATCATTTTTCAAATCTGTACGTTTTTTGTCAAATATCTCGGAAACGGAAGCTCGTACAGCAAATTTACCTTTGGGGAATGCTAACTGTAGAATTTGATGAGGAATCGAATGAGCCCATCTGCGAGGCTCTACGACTTTCGATTCAAAATGTAGCCGATTGAACCACATAATTTTTCATATCTGTACGGTTTTTGTCCGATTTCAAGGACATTTGACACATCATTTTTCAAATCTGTACGGTTTTTGTCAAATATCTCGGAAACGGAAGCTCGTACAGCAAATTTACCTGTGGGGAATGCTAACTGTAGAATTTGATGAGGAGTAGAATGAGCCCATCTGCGAGGCTCTACGACTTTCGATTCAAAACTTATAGCCGTTTGAACCACATAATTTTTCATATCTGTACGGTTTTTGTCAAATATCTCGGAAACGGAAGCTCGTACAGCAAATTTACCTTCGGGGAATGCTAATTGTAGAATTTGATGAGGAATCGAATGAGCCCATCTGCGAGGCTCTACGACTTTCGATTCAAAATGTAGCCGATTGAACCACATAATTTTTCATATCTGTACGGTTTTTGTCCGATTTCAAGGACATTTGACACATCATTTTTCAAATCTGTACGTTTTTTGTCAAATATCTCGGAAACGGAAGCTCGTACAGCAAATTTACCTTTGGGGAATGCTAACTGTAGAATTTGATGAGGAGTAGAATGAGCCCATCTGCGAGGCTCTACGACTTTCGATTCAAAACTTATAGCCGTTTGAACCACATAATTTTTCATATCTGTACGGTTTTTGTCAAATATCTCGGAAACGGAAGCTCGTACAGCAAATTTACCTTCGGGGAATGCTAACTGTAGAATTTGATGAGGAATCGAATGAGCCCATCTGCGAGGCTCTACGACTTTCGATTCAAAATGTAGCCGATTGAACCACATCATTTTTCATATCTGTACGGTTTTTGTCCGATTTCAAGGACATTTGACACATCATTTTTCAAATCTGTACGGTTTTTGTCAAATATCTCGGAAACGGAAGCTCGTACAGCAAATTTACCTTTGGGGAATGCTAACTGTAGAATTTGATGAGGAGTAGAATGAGCCCATCTGCGAGGCTCTACGACTTTCGATTCAAAACTTATAGCCGTTTGAACCACATAATTTTTCATATCTGTACGGTTTTTGTCAAATATCTCGGAAACGGAAGCTCGTACAGCAAATTTACCTTCGGGGAATGCTAACTGTAGAATTTGATGAGGAATCGAATGAGCCCATCTGCGAGGCTCTACGACTTTCAATTCAAAAGTTATAGCCGTTTGAACCACATAATTTTTCATATCTGTACGTTTTTTGTCAAATATCTCAGAAACGGAAGCTCGTACAGCAAATTTACCTTTGGGGAATGCTAACTGTAGAATTTGATGAGGAGTAGAATGAGCCCATCTGCGAGGCTCTACGACTTTCGATTCAAAACTTATAGCCGTTTGAACCACATAATTTTTCATATCTGTACGGTTTTTGTCAAATATCTCGGAAACGGAAGCTCGTACAGCAAATTTACCTTCGGGGAATGCTAACTGTAGAATTTGATGAGGAATCGAATGAGCCCATCTGCGAGGCTCTACGACTTTCAATTCAAAAGTTATAGCCGTTTGAACCACATAATTTTTCATATCTGTACGTTTTTTGTCAAATATCTCGGAAACGGAAGCTCGTACAGCAAATTTACCTGCATATGGGAATGCTAACTGTAGAATTTGATGAGGAGTAGAATGAGCCCATCTGCGAGGCTCTACGACTTTCGATTCAAAACTTATAGCCGTTTGAACCACAAAATTTTTCATATCTGTACGGTTTTTGTCAAATATCTCGGAAACGGAAGCTCGTACAGCAAATTTACCTTCGGGGAATGCTAACTGTAGAATTTGATGAGGAATCGAATGAGCCCATCTGCGAGGCTCTACGACTTTCGATTCAAAATGTAGCCGATTGAACCACATAATTTTTCATATCTGTACGGTTTTTGTCCGATTTCAAGGACATTTGACACATCATTTTTCAAATCTGTACGGTTTTTGTCAAATATCTCGGAAACGGAAGCTCGTACAGCAAATTTACCTTTGGGGAATGCTAACTGTAGAATTTGATGAGGAATCGAATGAGCCCATCTGCGAGGCTCTACGACTTTCGATTCAAAATGTAGCCGATTGAACCACATAATTTTTCATATCTGTACGGTTTTTGTCCGATTTCAAGGACATTTGACACATCATTTTTCAAATCTGTACGTTTTTTGTCAAATATCTCGGAAACGGAAGCTCGTACAGCAAATTTACCTTTGGGGAATGCTAACTGTAGAATTTGATGAGGAATCGAATGAGCCCATCTGCGAGGCTCTACGACTTTCGATTCAAAATGTAGCCGATTGAACCACATAATTTTTCATATCTGTACGGTTTTTGTCCGATTTCAAGGACATTTGACACATCATTTTTCAAATCTGTACGGTTTTTGTCAAATATCTCGGAAACGGAAGCTCGTACAGCAAATTTACCTGTGGGGAATGCTAACTGTAGAATTTGATGAGGAGTAGAATGAGCCCATCTGCGAGGCTCTACGACTTTCGATTCAAAACTTATAGCCGTTTGAACCACATAATTTTTCATATCTGTACGGTTTTTGTCAAATATCTCGGAAACGGAAGCTCGTACAGCAAATTTACCTTCGGGGAATGCTAATTGTAGAATTTGATGAGGAATCGAATGAGCCCATCTGCGAGGCTCTACGACTTTCGATTCAAAATGTAGCCGATTGAACCACATAATTTTTCATATCTGTACGGTTTTTGTCCGATTTCAAGGACATTTGACACATCATTTTTCAAATCTGTACGTTTTTTGTCAAATATCTCGGAAACGGAAGCTCGTACAGCAAATTTACCTTTGGGGAATGCTAACTGTAGAATTTGATGAGGAGTAGAATGAGCCCATCTGCGAGGCTCTACGACTTTCGATTCAAAACTTATAGCCGTTTGAACCACATAATTTTTCATATCTGTACGGTTTTTGTCAAATATCTCGGAAACGGAAGCTCGTACAGCAAATTTACCTTCGGGGAATGCTAACTGTAGAATTTGATGAGGAATCGAATGAGCCCATCTGCGAGGCTCTACGACTTTCGATTCAAAATGTAGCCGATTGAACCACATCATTTTTCATATCTGTACGGTTTTTGTCCGATTTCAAGGACATTTGACACATCATTTTTCAAATCTGTACGGTTTTTGTCAAATATCTCGGAAACGGAAGCTCGTACAGCAAATTTACCTTTGGGGAATGCTAACTGTAGAATTTGATGAGGAATCGAATGAGCCCATCTGCGAGGCTCTACGACTTTCGATTCAAAATGTAGCCGATTGAACCACATAATTTTTCATATCTGTACGGTTTTTGTCCGATTTCAAGGACATTTGACACATCATTTTTCAAATCTGTACGGTTTTTGTCAAATATCTCGGAAACGGAAGCTCGTACAGCAAATTTACCTTTGGGGAATGCTAACTGTAGAATTTGATGAGGAGTAGAATGAGCCCATCTGCGAGGCTCTACGACTTTCGATTCAAAACTTATAGCCGTTTGAACCACATAATTTTTCATATCTGTACGGTTTTTGTCAAATATCTCGGAAACGGAAGCTCGTACAGCAAATTTACCTTCGGGGAATGCTAACTGTAGAATTTGATGAGGAATCGAATGAGCCCATCTGCGAGGCTCTACGACTTTCAATTCAAAAGTTATAGCCGTTTGAACCACATAATTTTTCATATCTGTACGTTTTTTGTCAAATATCTCGGAAACGGAAGCTCGTACAGCAAATTTACCTTTGGGGAATGCTAACTGTAGAATTTGATGAGGAATCGAATGAGCCCATCTGCGAGGCTCTACGACTTTCGATTCAAAATGTAGCCGATTGAACCACATCATTTTTCATATCTGTACGGTTTTTGTCCGATTTCAAGGACATTTGACACATCATTTTTCAAATCTGTACGGTTTTTGTCAAATATCTCGGAAACGGAAGCTCGTACAGCAAATTTACCTTTGGGGAATGCTAACTGTAGAATTTGATGAGGAGTAGAATGAGCCCATCTGCGAGGCTCTACGACTTTCGATTCAAAACTTATAGCCGTTTGAACCACATAATTTTTCATATCTGTACGGTTTTTGTCAAATATCTCGGAAACGGAAGCTCGTACAGCAAATTTACCTTCGGGGAATGCTAACTGTAGAATTTGATGAGGAATCGAATGAGCCCATCTGCGAGGCTCTACGACTTTCAATTCAAAAGTTATAGCCGTTTGAACCACATAATTTTTCATATCTGTACGTTTTTTGTCAAATATCTCGGAAACGGAAGCTCGTACAGCAAATTTACCTGCATATGGGAATGCTAACTGTAGAATTTGATGAGGAGTAGAATGAGCCCATCTGCGAGGCTCTACGACTTTCGATTCAAAAGTTATAGCCGTTTGAACCACATAATTTTTCATATCTGTACAGTTTTTGTCAAATATCTCGGAAACGGAAGCTCGTACAGCAAATTTACCTTCGGGGAATGCTAACTGTAGAATTTGATGAGGAATCGAATGAGCCCATCTGCGAGGCTCTACGACTTTCGATTCAAAATGTAGCCGATTGAACCACATAATTTTTCATATCTGTACGTTTTTTGTCAAATATCTCGGAAACGGAAGCTCGTACAGCAAATTTACCTGCATATGGGAATGCTAACTGTAGAATTTGATGAGGAGTAGAATGAGCACATCTGCGAGGCTCTACGACTTTCGATTCAAAAGTTATAGCCGTTTGAACCACATAATTTTTCATATCTGTACGGTTTTTGTCAAATATCTCGGAAACGGAAGCTCGTACAGCAAATTTACCTTCGGGGAATGCTAACTGTAGAATTTGATGAGGAATCGAATGAGCCCATCTGCGAGGCTCTACGACTTTCGATTCAAAATGTAGCCGATTGAACCACATAATTTTTCATATCTGTACGGTTTTTGTCCGATTTCAAGGACATTTGACACATCATTTTTCATATCTGTACGGTTTTTGTCAAATATCTCGGAAACGGAAGCTCGTACAGCAAATTTACCTTCGGGGAATGCTAACTGTAGAATTTGATGAGGAATCGAATGAGCCCATCTGCGAGGCTCTACGACTTTCGATTCAAAATGTAGCCGATTGAACCACATCATTTTTCATATCTGTACGGTTTTTGTCCGATTTCAAGGACATTTGACACATCATTTTTCAAATCTGTACGGTTTTTGTCAAATATCTCGGAAACGGAAGCTCGTACAGCAAATTTACCTTTGGGGAATGCTAACTGTAGAATTTGATGAGGAGTAGAATGAGCCCATCTGCGAGGCTCTACGACTTTCGATTCAAAACTTATAGCCGTTTGAACCACATAATTTTTCATATCTGTACGGTTTTTGTCAAATATCTCGGAAACGGAAGCTCGTACAGCAAATTTACCTTCGGGGAATGCTAACTGTAGAATTTGATGAGGAATCGAATGAGCCCATCTGCGAGGCTCTACGACTTTCAATTCAAAAGTTATAGCCGTTTGAACCACATAATTTTTCATATCTGTACGTTTTTTGTCAAATATCTCGGAAACGGAAGCTCGTACAGCAAATTTACCTGCATATGGGAATGCTAACTGTAGAATTTGATGAGGAGTAGAATGAGCCCATCTGCGAGGCTCTACGACTTTCGATTCAAAACTTATAGCCGTTTGAACCACATAATTTTTCATATCTGTACGGTTTTTGTCAAATATCTCGGAAACGGAAGCTCGTACAGCAAATTTACCTTCGGGGAATGCTAACTGTAGAATTTGATGAGGAATCGAATGAGCCCATCTGCGAGGCTCTACGACTTTCGATTCAAAATGTAGCCGATTGAACCACATAATTTTTCATATCTGTACGGTTTTTGTCCGATTTCAAGGACATTTGACACATCATCTTTCAAATCTGTACGGTTTTTGTCAAATATCTCGGAAACGGAAGCTCGTACAGCAAATTTACCTTTGGGGAATGCTAACTGTAGAATTTGATGAGGAATCGAATGAGCCCATCTGCGAGGCTCTACGACTTTCGATTCAAAATGTAGCCGATTGAACCACATAATTTTTCATATCTGTACGGTTTTTGTCCGATTTCAAGGACATTTGACACATCATTTTTCAAATCTGTACGGTTTTTGTCAAATATCTCGGAAACGGAAGCTCGTACAGCAAATTTACCTTTGGGGAATGCTAACTGTAGAATTTGATGAGGAGTAGAATGAGCCCATCTGCGAGGCTCTACGACTTTCGATTCAAAACTTATAGCCGTTTGAACCACATAATTTTTCATATCTGTACGGTTTTTGTCAAATATCTCGGAAACGGAAGCTCGTACAGCAAATTTACCTTCGGGGAATGCTAACTGTAGAATTTGATGAGGAATCGAATGAGCCCATCTGCGAGGCTCTACGACTTTCAATTCAAAAGTTATAGCCGTTTGAACCACATAATTTTTCATATCTGTACGTTTTTTGTCAAATATCTCGGAAACGGAAGCTCGTACAGCAAATTTACCTGCATATGGGAATGCTAACTGTAGAATTTGATGAGGAGTAGAATGAGCCCATCTGCGAGGCTCTACGACTTTCGATTCAAAAGTTATAGCCGTTTGAACCACATAATTTTTCATATCTGTACAGTTTTTGTCAAATATCTCGGAAACGGAAGCTCGTACAGCAAATTTACCTTCGGGGAATGCTAACTGTAGAATTTGATGAGGAATCGAATGAGCCCATCTGCGAGGCTCTACGACTTTCGATTCAAAATGTAGCCGATTGAACCACATAATTTTTCATATCTGTACGGTTTTTGTCCGATTTCAAGGACATTTGACACATCATTTTTCAAATCTGTACGGTTTTTGTCAAATATCTCGGAAACGGAAGCTCGTACAGCAAATTTACCTTTGGGGAACGCTAACTGTAGAATTTGATGAGGAATCGAATGAGCCCATCTGCGAGGCTCTACGACTTTCGATTCAAAATGTAGCCGATTGAACCACATAATTTTTCATATCTGTACGGTTTTTGTCCGATTTCAAGGACATTTGACACATCATTTTTCAAATCTGTACGTTTTTTGTCAAATATCTCGGAAACGGAAGCTCGTACAGCAAATTTACCTTTGGGGAATGCTAACTGTAGAATTTGATGAGGAATCGAATGAGCCCATCTGCGAGGCTCTACGACTTTCGATTCAAAATGTAGCCGATTGAACCACATAATTTTTCATATCTGTACGGTTTTTGTCCGATTTCAAGGACATTTGACACATCATTTTTCAAATCTGTACGGTTTTTGTCAAATATCTCGGAAACGGAAGCTCGTACAGCAAATTTACCTTTGGGGAATGCTAACTGTAGAATTTGATGAGGAATCGAATGAGCCCATCTGCGAGGCTCTACGACTTTCGATTCAAAATGTAGCCGATTGAACCACATAATTTTTCATATCTGTACGGTTTTTGTCCGATTTCAAGGACATTTGACACATCATTTTTCAAATCTGTACGTTTTTTGTCAAATATCTCGGAAACGGAAGCTCGTACAGCAAATTTACCTTTGGGGAATGCTAACTGTAGAATTTGATGAGGAATCGAATGAGCCCATCTGCGAGGCTCTACGACTTTCGATTCAAAATGTAGCCGATTGAACCACATAATTTTTCATATCTGTACGGTTTTTGTCCGATTTCAAGGACATTTGACACATCATTTTTCAAATCTGTACGGTTTTTGTCAAATATCTCGGAAACGGAAGCTCGTACAGCAAATTTACCTTTGGGGAATGCTAACTGTAGAATTTGATGAGGAGTAGAATGAGCCCATCTGCGAGGCTCTACGACTTTCGATTCAAAACTTATAGCCGTTTGAACCACATAATTTTTCATATCTGTACGGTTTTTGTCAAATATCTCGGAAACGGAAGCTCGTACAGCAAATTTACCTTCGGGGAATGCTAACTGTAGAATTTGATGAGGAATCGAATGAGCCCATCTGCGAGGCTCTACGACTTTCGATTCAAAATGTAGCCGATTGAACCACATCATTTTTCATATCTGTACGGTTTTTGTCCGATTTCAAGGACATTTGACACATCATTTTTCAAATCTGTACGGTTTTTGTCAAATATCTCGGAAACGGAAGCTCGTACAGCAAATTTACCTTTGGGGAATGCTAACTGTAGAATTTGATGAGGAATCGAATGAGCCCATCTGCGAGGCTCTACGACTTTCGATTCAAAATGTAGCCGATTGAACCACATAATTTTTCATATCTGTACGGTTTTTGTCCGATTTCAAGGACATTTGACACATCATTTTTCAAATCTGTACGGTTTTTGTCAAATATCTCGGAAACGGAAGCTCGTACAGCAAATTTACCTTTGGGGAATGCTAACTGTAGAATTTGATGAGGAGTAGAATGAGCCCATCTGCGAGGCTCTACGACTTTCGATTCAAAACTTATAGCCGTTTGAACCACATAATTTTTCATATCTGTACGGTTTTTGTCAAATATCTCGGAAACGGAAGCTCGTACAGCAAATTTACCTTCGGGGAATGCTAACTGTAGAATTTGATGAGGAATCGAATGAGCCCATCTGCGAGGCTCTACGACTTTCAATTCAAAAGTTATAGCCGTTTGAACCACATAATTTTTCATATCTGTACGTTTTTTGTCAAATATCTCGGAAACGGAAGCTCGTACAGCAAATTTACCTTTGGGGAATGCTAACTGTAGAATTTGATGAGGAATCGAATGAGCCCATCTGCGAGGCTCTACGACTTTCGATTCAAAATGTAGCCGATTGAACCACATCATTTTTCATATCTGTACGGTTTTTGTCCGATTTCAAGGACATTTGACACATCATTTTTCAAATCTGTACGGTTTTTGTCAAATATCTCGGAAACGGAAGCTCGTACAGCAAATTTACCTTTGGGGAATGCTAACTGTAGAATTTGATGAGGAGTAGAATGAGCCCATCTGCGAGGCTCTACGACTTTCGATTCAAAACTTATAGCCGTTTGAACCACATAATTTTTCATATCTGTACGGTTTTTGTCAAATATCTCGGAAACGGAAGCTCGTACAGCAAATTTACCTTCGGGGAATGCTAACTGTAGAATTTGATGAGGAATCGAATGAGCCCATCTGCGAGGCTCTACGACTTTCAATTCAAAAGTTATAGCCGTTTGAACCACATAATTTTTCATATCTGTACGTTTTTTGTCAAATATCTCGGAAACGGAAGCTCGTACAGCAAATTTACCTGCATATGGGAATGCTAACTGTAGAATTTGATGAGGAGTAGAATGAGCCCATCTGCGAGGCTCTACGACTTTCGATTCAAAAGTTATAGCCGTTTGAACCACATAATTTTTCATATCTGTACAGTTTTTGTCAAATATCTCGGAAACGGAAGCTCGTACAGCAAATTTACCTTCGGGGAATGCTAACTGTAGAATTTGATGAGGAATCGAATGAGCCCATCTGCGAGGCTCTACGACTTTCGATTCAAAATGTAGCCGATTGAACCACATAATTTTTCATATCTGTACGTTTTTTGTCAAATATCTCGGAAACGGAAGCTCGTACAGCAAATTTACCTGCATATGGGAATGCTAACTGTAGAATTTGATGAGGAGTAGAATGAGCACATCTGCGAGGCTCTACGACTTTCGATTCAAAAGTTATAGCCGTTTGAACCACATAATTTTTCATATCTGTACGGTTTTTGTCAAATATCTCGGAAACGGAAGCTCGTACAGCAAATTTACCTTCGGGGAATGCTAACTGTAGAATTTGATGAGGAATCGAATGAGCCCATCTGCGAGGCTCTACGACTTTCGATTCAAAATGTAGCCGATTGAACCACATAATTTTTCATATCTGTACGGTTTTTGTCCGATTTCAAGGACATTTGACACATCATTTTTCATATCTGTACGGTTTTTGTCAAATATCTCGGAAACGGAAGCTCGTACAGCAAATTTACCTTCGGGGAATGCTAACTGTAGAATTTGATGAGGAATCGAATGAGCCCATCTGCGAGGCTCTACGACTTTCGATTCAAAATGTAGCCGATTGAACCACATCATTTTTCATATCTGTACGGTTTTTGTCCGATTTCAAGGACATTTGACACATCATTTTTCAAATCTGTACGGTTTTTGTCAAATATCTCGGAAACGGAAGCTCGTACAGCAAATTTACCTTTGGGGAATGCTAACTGTAGAATTTGATGAGGAGTAGAATGAGCCCATCTGCGAGGCTCTACGACTTTCGATTCAAAACTTATAGCCGTTTGAACCACATAATTTTTCATATCTGTACGGTTTTTGTCAAATATCTCGGAAACGGAAGCTCGTACAGCAAATTTACCTTCGGGGAATGCTAACTGTAGAATTTGATGAGGAATCGAATGAGCCCATCTGCGAGGCTCTACGACTTTCAATTCAAAAGTTATAGCCGTTTGAACCACATAATTTTTCATATCTGTACGTTTTTTGTCAAATATCTCGGAAACGGAAGCTCGTACAGCAAATTTACCTGCATATGGGAATGCTAACTGTAGAATTTGATGAGGAGTAGAATGAGCCCATCTGCGAGGCTCTACGACTTTCGATTCAAAACTTATAGCCGTTTGAACCACATAATTTTTCATATCTGTACGGTTTTTGTCAAATATCTCGGAAACGGAAGCTCGTACAGCAAATTTACCTTCGGGGAATGCTAACTGTAGAATTTGATGAGGAATCGAATGAGCCCATCTGCGAGGCTCTACGACTTTCGATTCAAAATGTAGCCGATTGAACCACATAATTTTTCATATCTGTACGGTTTTTGTCCGATTTCAAGGACATTTGACACATCATCTTTCAAATCTGTACGGTTTTTGTCAAATATCTCGGAAACGGAAGCTCGTACAGCAAATTTACCTTTGGGGAATGCTAACTGTAGAATTTGATGAGGAATCGAATGAGCCCATCTGCGAGGCTCTACGACTTTCGATTCAAAATGTAGCCGATTGAACCACATAATTTTTCATATCTGTACGGTTTTTGTCCGATTTCAAGGACATTTGACACATCATTTTTCAAATCTGTACGGTTTTTGTCAAATATCTCGGAAACGGAAGCTCGTACAGCAAATTTACCTTTGGGGAATGCTAACTGTAGAATTTGATGAGGAGTAGAATGAGCCCATCTGCGAGGCTCTACGACTTTCGATTCAAAACTTATAGCCGTTTGAACCACATAATTTTTCATATCTGTACGGTTTTTGTCAAATATCTCGGAAACGGAAGCTCGTACAGCAAATTTACCTTCGGGGAATGCTAACTGTAGAATTTGATGAGGAATCGAATGAGCCCATCTGCGAGGCTCTACGACTTTCAATTCAAAAGTTATAGCCGTTTGAACCACATAATTTTTCATATCTGTACGTTTTTTGTCAAATATCTCGGAAACGGAAGCTCGTACAGCAAATTTACCTGCATATGGGAATGCTAACTGTAGAATTTGATGAGGAGTAGAATGAGCCCATCTGCGAGGCTCTACGACTTTCGATTCAAAAGTTATAGCCGTTTGAACCACATAATTTTTCATATCTGTACAGTTTTTGTCAAATATCTCGGAAACGGAAGCTCGTACAGCAAATTTACCTTCGGGGAATGCTAACTGTAGAATTTGATGAGGAATCGAATGAGCCCATCTGCGAGGCTCTACGACTTTCGATTCAAAATGTAGCCGATTGAACCACATAATTTTTCATATCTGTACGGTTTTTGTCCGATTTCAAGGACATTTGACACATCATTTTTCAAATCTGTACGGTTTTTGTCAAATATCTCGGAAACGGAAGCTCGTACAGCAAATTTACCTTTGGGGAACGCTAACTGTAGAATTTGATGAGGAATCGAATGAGCCCATCTGCGAGGCTCTACGACTTTCGATTCAAAATGTAGCCGATTGAACCACATAATTTTTCATATCTGTACGGTTTTTGTCCGATTTCAAGGACATTTGACACATCATTTTTCAAATCTGTACGTTTTTTGTCAAATATCTCGGAAACGGAAGCTCGTACAGCAAATTTACCTTTGGGGAATGCTAACTGTAGAATTTGATGAGGAATCGAATGAGCCCATCTGCGAGGCTCTACGACTTTCGATTCAAAATGTAGCCGATTGAACCACATAATTTTTCATATCTGTACGGTTTTTGTCCGATTTCAAGGACATTTGACACATCATTTTTCAAATCTGTACGGTTTTTGTCAAATATCTCGGAAACGGAAGCTCGTACAGCAAATTTACCTTTGGGGAATGCTAACTGTAGAATTTGATGAGGAATCGAATGAGCCCATCTGCGAGGCTCTACGACTTTCGATTCAAAATGTAGCCGATTGAACCACATAATTTTTCATATCTGTACGGTTTTTGTCCGATTTCAAGGACATTTGACACATCATTTTTCAAATCTGTACGTTTTTTGTCAAATATCTCGGAAACGGAAGCTCGTACAGCAAATTTACCTTTGGGGAATGCTAACTGTAGAATTTGATGAGGAATCGAATGAGCCCATCTGCGAGGCTCTACGACTTTCGATTCAAAATGTAGCCGATTGAACCACATAATTTTTCATATCTGTACGGTTTTTGTCCGATTTCAAGGACATTTGACACATCATTTTTCAAATCTGTACGGTTTTTGTCAAATATCTCGGAAACGGAAGCTCGTACAGCAAATTTACCTTTGGGGAATGCTAACTGTAGAATTTGATGAGGAGTAGAATGAGCCCATCTGCGAGGCTCTACGACTTTCGATTCAAAACTTATAGCCGTTTGAACCACATAATTTTTCATATCTGTACGTTTTTTGTCAAATATCTCGGAAACGGAAGCTCGTACAGCAAATTTACCTTTGGGGAATGCTAACTGTAGAATTTGATGAGGAGTAGAATGAGCCCATCTGCGAGGCTCTACGACTTTCGATTCAAAACTTATAGCCGTTTGAACCACATAATTTTTCATATCTGTACGGTTTTTGTCAAATATCTCGGAAACGGAAGCTCGTACAGCAAATTTACCTCTGGGGAATGCTAACTGTAGAATTTGATGAGGAGTAGAATGAGCCCATCTGCGAGGCTCTACGACTTTCGATTCAAAACTTATAGCCGTTTGAACCACATAATTTTTCATATCTGTACGGTTTTTGTCAAATATCTCGGAAACGGAAGCTCGTACAGCAAATTTACCTTCGGGGAATGCTAACTGTAGAATTTGATGAGGAATCGAATGAGCCCATCTGCGAGGCTCTACGACTTTCAATTCAAAAGTTATAGCCGTTTGAACCACATAATTTTTCATATCTGTACGTTTTTTGTCAAATATCTCGGAAACGGAAGCTCGTACAGCAAATTTACCTTTGGGGAATGCTAACTGTAGAATTTGATGAGGAGTAGAATGAGCCCATCTGCGAGGCTCTACGACTTTCGATTCAAAACTTATAGCCGTTTGAACCACATAATTTTTCATATCTGTACGGTTTTTGTCAAATATCTCGGAAACGGAAGCTCGTACAGCAAATTTACCTTCGGGGAATGCTAACTGTAGAATTTGATGAGGAATCGAATGAGCCCATCTGCGAGGCTCTACGACTTTCGATTCAAAATGTAGCCGATTGAACCACATAATTTTTCATATCTGTACGGTTTTTGTCCGATTTCAAGGACATTTGACACATCATTTTTCAAATCTGTACGTTTTTTGTCAAATATCTCGGAAACGGAAGCTCGTACAGCAAATTTACCTTTGGGGAATGCTAACTGTAGAATTTGATGAGGAGTAGAATGAGCCCATCTGCGAGGCTCTACGACTTTCGATTCAAAACTTATAGCCGTTTGAACCACATCATTTTTCATATCTGTACGGTTTTTGTCAAATATCTCGGAAACGGAAGCTCGTACAGCAAATTTACCTTCGGGGAATGCTAACTGTAGAATTTGATGAGGAATCGAATGAGCCCATCTGCGAGGCTCTACGACTTTCGATTCAAAATGTAGCCGATTGAACCACATAATTTTTCATATCTGTACGGTTTTTGTCCGATTTCAAGGACATTTGACACATCATTTTTCAAATCTGTACGGTTTTTGTCAAATATCTCGGAAACGGAAGCTCGTACAGCAAATTTACCTTTGGGGAATGCTAACTGTAGAATTTGATGAGGAATCGAATGAGCCCATCTGCGAGGCTCTACGACTTTCGATTCAAAATGTAGCCGATTGAACCACATAATTTTTCATATCTGTACGGTTTTTGTCCGATTTCAAGGACATTTGACACATCATTTTTCAAATCTGTACGGTTTTTGTCAAATATCTCGGAAACGGAAGCTCGTACAGCAAATTTACCTTTGGGGAATGCTAACTGTAGAATTTGATGAGGAGTAGAATGAGCCCATCTGCGAGGCTCTACGACTTTCGATTCAAAACTTATAGCCGTTTGAACCACATAATTTTTCATATCTGTACGGTTTTTGTCAAATATCTCGGAAACGGAAGCTCGTACAGCAAATTTACCTTCGGGGAATGCTAACTGTAGAATTTGATGAGGAATCGAATGAGCCCATCTGCGAGGCTCTACGACTTTCGATTCAAAATGTAGCCGATTGAACCACATAATTTTTCATATCTGTACGGTTTTTGTCCGATTTCAAGGACATTTGACACATCATTTTTCAAATCTGTACGTTTTTTGTCAAATATCTCGGAAACGGAAGCTCGTACAGCAAATTTACCTTTGGGGAATGCTAACTGTAGAATTTGATGAGGAGTAGAATGAGCCCATCTGCGAGGCTCTACGACTTTCGATTCAAAACTTATAGCCGTTTGAACCACATAATTTTTCATATCTGTACGGTTTTTGTCAAATATCTCGGAAACGGAAGCTCGTACAGCAAATTTACCTTTGGGGAATGCTAACTGTAGAATTTGATGAGGAATCGAATGAGCCCATCTGCGAGGCTCTACGACTTTCGATTCAAAATGTAGCCGATTGAACCACATAATTTTTCATATCTGTACGGTTTTTGTCCGATTTCAAGGACATTTGACACATCATTTTTCAAATCTGTACGGTTTTTGTCAAATATCTCGGAAACGGAAGCTCGTACAGCAAATTTACCTTTGGGGAATGCTAACTGTAGAATTTGATGAGGAATCGAATGAGCCCATCTGCGAGGCTCTACGACTTTCGATTCAAAATGTAGCCGATTGAACCACATAATTTTTCATATCTGTACGGTTTTTGTCCGATTTCAAGGACATTTGACACATCATTTTTCAAATCTGTACGGTTTTTGTCAAATATCTCGGAAACGGAAGCTCGTACAGCAAATTTACCTTTGGGGAATGCTAACTGTAGAATTTGATGAGGAGTAGAATGAGCCCATCTGCGAGGCTCTACGACTTTCGATTCAAAACTTATAGCCGTTTGAACCACATAATTTTTCATATCTGTACGGTTTTTGTCAAATATCTCGGAAACGGAAGCTCGTACAGCAAATTTACCTTCGGGGAATGCTAACTGTAGAATTTGATGAGGAATCGAATGAGCCCATCTGCGAGGCTCTACGACTTTCAATTCAAAAGTTATAGCCGTTTGAACCACATAATTTTTCATATCTGTACGTTTTTTGTCAAATATCTCGGAAACGGAAGCTCGTACAGCAAATTTACCTTTGGGGAATGCTAACTGTAGAATTTGATGAGGAGTAGAATGAGCCCATCTGCGAGGCTCTACGACTTTCGATTCAAAACTTATAGCCGTTTGAACCACATAATTTTTCATATCTGTACGGTTTTTGTCAAATATCTCGGAAACGGAAGCTCGTACAGCAAATTTACCTTCGGGGAATGCTAACTGTAGAATTTGATGAGGAATCGAATGAGCCCATCTGCGAGGCTCTACGACTTTCAATTCAAAAGTTATAGCCGTTTGAACCACATAATTTTTCATATCTGTACGTTTTTTGTCAAATATCTCGGAAACGGAAGCTCGTACAGCAAATTTACCTGCATATGGGAATGCTAACTGTAGAATTTGATGAGGAGTAGAATGAGCCCATCTGCGAGGCTCTACGACTTTCGATTCAAAACTTATAGCCGTTTGAACCACATAATGTTTCATATCTGTACGGTTTTTGTCAAATATCTCGGAAACGGAAGCTCGTACAGCAAATTTACCTTCGGGGAATGCTAACTGTAGAATTTGATGAGGAATCGAATGAGCCCATCTGCGAGGCTCTACGACTTTCGATTCAAAATGTAGCCGATTGAACCACATAATTTTTCATATCTGTACGGTTTTTGTCCGATTTCAAGGACATTTGACACATCATTTTTCAAATCTGTACGGTTTTTGTCAAATATCTCGGAAACGGAAGCTCGTACAGCAAATTTACCTGTGGGGAATGCTAACTGTAGAATTTGATGAGGAGTAGAATGAGCCCATCTGCGAGGCTCTACGACTTTCGATTCCAAACTTATAGCCGTTTGAACCACATAATTTTTCATATCTGTACGGTTTTTGTCAAATATCTCGGAAACGGAAGCTCGTACAGCAAATTTACCTTCGGGGAATGCTAACTGTAGAATTTGATGAGGAATCGAATGAGCCCATCTGCGAGGCTCTACGACTTTCGATTCAAAACTTATAGCCGTTTGAACCACATAATTTTTCATATCTGTACGGTTTTTGTCAAATATCTCGGAAACGGAAGCTCGTACAGCAAATTTACCTTCGGGGAATGCTAACTGTAGAATTTGATGAGGAATCGAATGAGCCCATCTGCGAGGCTCTACGACTTTCGATTCAAAATGTAGCCGATTGAACCACATAATTTTTCATATCTGTACGGTTTTTGTCCGATTTCAAGGACATTTGACACATCATTTTTCAAATCTGTACGTTTTTTGTCAAATATCTCGGAAACGGAAGCTCGTACAGCAAATTTACCTTTGGGGAATGCTAACTGTAGAATTTGATGAGGAGTAGAATGAGCCCATCTGCGAGGCTCTACGACTTTCGATTCAAAACTTATAGCCGTTTGAACCACATAATTTTTCATATCTGTACGGTTTTTGTCAAATATCTCGGAAACGGAAGCTCGTACAGCAAATTTACCTTCGGGGAATGCTAACTGTAGAATTTGATGAGGAATCGAATGAGCCCATCTGCGAGGCTCTACGACTTTCGATTCAAAATGTAGCCGATTGAACCACATAATTTTTCATATCTGTACGGTTTTTGTCCGATTTCAAGGACATTTGACACATCATTTTTCAAATCTGTACGGTTTTTGTCAAATATCTCGGAAACGGAAGCTCGTACAGCAAATTTACCTTTGGGGAATGCTAACTGTAGAATTTGATGAGGAATCGAATGAGCCCATCTGCGAGGCTCTACGACTTTCGATTCAAAATGTAGCCGATTGAACCACATAATTTTTCATATCTGTACGGTTTTTGTCCGATTTCAAGGACATTTGACACATCATTTTTCAAATCTGTACGGTTTTTGTCAAATATCTCGGAAACGGAAGCTCGTACAGCAAATTTACCTTTGGGGAATGCTAACTGTAGAATTTGATGAGGAGTAGAATGAGCCCATCTGCGAGGCTCTACGACTTTCGATTCAAAACTTATAGCCGTTTGAACCACATAATTTTTCATATCTGTACGGTTTTTGTCAAATATCTCGGAAACGGAAGCTCGTACAGCAAATTTACCTTCGGGGAATGCTAACTGTAGAATTTGATGAGGAATCGAATGAGCCCATCTGCGAGGCTCTACGACTTTCAATTCAAAAGTTATAGCCGTTTGAACCACATAATTTTTCATATCTGTACGTTTTTTGTCAAATATCTCGGAAACGGAAGCTCGTACAGCAAATTTACCTTTGGGGAATGCTAACTGTAGAATTTGATGAGGAGTAGAATGAGCCCATCTGCGAGGCTCTACGACTTTCGATTCAAAACTTATAGCCGTTTGAACCACATAATTTTTCATATCTGTACGGTTTTTGTCAAATATCTCGGAAACGGAAGCTCGTACAGCAAATTTACCTTCGGGGAATGCTAACTGTAGAATTTGATGAGGAATCGAATGAGCCCATCTGCGAGGCTCTACGACTTTCAATTCAAAAGTTATAGCCGTTTGAACCACATAATTTTTCATATCTGTACGTTTTTTGTCAAATATCTCGGAAACGGAAGCTCGTACAGCAAATTTACCTGCATATGGGAATGCTAACTGTAGAATTTGATGAGGAGTAGAATGAGCCCATCTGCGAGGCTCTACGACTTTCGATTCAAAACTTATAGCCGTTTGAACCACATAATGTTTCATATCTGTACGGTTTTTGTCAAATATCTCGGAAACGGAAGCTCGTACAGCAAATTTACCTTCGGGGAATGCTAACTGTAGAATTTGATGAGGAATCGAATGAGCCCATCTGCGAGGCTCTACGACTTTCGATTCAAAATGTAGCCGATTGAACCACATAATTTTTCATATCTGTACGGTTTTTGTCCGATTTCAAGGACATTTGACACATCATTTTTCAAATCTGTACGGTTTTTGTCAAATATCTCGGAAACGGAAGCTCGTACAGCAAATTTACCTGTGGGGAATGCTAACTGTAGAATTTGATGAGGAGTAGAATGAGCCCATCTGCGAGGCTCTACGACTTTCGATTCCAAACTTATAGCCGTTTGAACCACATAATTTTTCATATCTGTACGGTTTTTGTCAAATATCTCGGAAACGGAAGCTCGTACAGCAAATTTACCTTCGGGGAATGCTAATTGTAGAATTTGATGAGGAATCGAATGAGCCCATCTGCGAGGCTCTACGACTTTCGATTCAAAATGTAGCCGATTGAACCACATAATTTTTCATATCTGTACGGTTTTTGTCCGATTTCAAGGACATTTGACACATCATTTTTCAAATCTGTACGTTTTTTGTCAAATATCTCGGAAACGGAAGCTCGTACAGCAAATTTACCTTTGGGGAATGCTAACTGTAGAATTTGATGAGGAGTAGAATGAGCCCATCTGCGAGGCTCTACGACTTTCGATTCAAAACTTATAGCCGTTTGAACCACATAATTTTTCATATCTGTACGGTTTTTGTCAAATATCTCGGAAACGGAAGCTCGTACAGCAAATTTACCTTCGGGGAATGCTAACTGTAGAATTTGATGAGGAATCGAATGAGCCCATCTGCGAGGCTCTACGACTTTCGATTCAAAATGTAGCCGATTGAACCACATCATTTTTCATATCTGTACGGTTTTTGTCCGATTTCAAGGACATTTGACACATCATTTTTCAAATCTGTACGGTTTTTGTCAAATATCTCGGAAACGGAAGCTCGTACAGCAAATTTACCTTTGGGGAATGCTAACTGTAGAATTTGATGAGGAATCGAATGAGCCCATCTGCGAGGCTCTACGACTTTCGATTCAAAATGTAGCCGATTGAACCACATAATTTTTCATATCTGTACGGTTTTTGTCCGATTTCAAGGACATTTGACACATCATTTTTCAAATCTGTACGGTTTTTGTCAAATATCTCGGAAACGGAAGCTCGTACAGCAAATTTACCTTTGGGGAATGCTAACTGTAGAATTTGATGAGGAGTAGAATGAGCCCATCTGCGAGGCTCTACGACTTTCGATTCAAAACTTATAGCCGTTTGAACCACATAATTTTTCATATCTGTACGGTTTTTGTCAAATATCTCGGAAACGGAAGCTCGTACAGCAAATTTACCTTCGGGGAATGCTAACTGTAGAATTTGATGAGGAATCGAATGAGCCCATCTGCGAGGCTCTACGACTTTCAATTCAAAAGTTATAGCCGTTTGAACCACATAATTTTTCATATCTGTACGTTTTTTGTCAAATATCTCAGAAACGGAAGCTCGTACAGCAAATTTACCTTTGGGGAATGCTAACTGTAGAATTTGATGAGGAGTAGAATGAGCCCATCTGCGAGGCTCTACGACTTTCGATTCAAAACTTATAGCCGTTTGAACCACATAATTTTTCATATCTGTACGGTTTTTGTCAAATATCTCGGAAACGGAAGCTCGTACAGCAAATTTACCTTCGGGGAATGCTAACTGTAGAATTTGATGAGGAATCGAATGAGCCCATCTGCGAGGCTCTACGACTTTCAATTCAAAAGTTATAGCCGTTTGAACCACATAATTTTTCATATCTGTACGTTTTTTGTCAAATATCTCGGAAACGGAAGCTCGTACAGCAAATTTACCTGCATATGGGAATGCTAACTGTAGAATTTGATGAGGAGTAGAATGAGCCCATCTGCGAGGCTCTACGACTTTCGATTCAAAACTTATAGCCGTTTGAACCACATAATGTTTCATATCTGTACGGTTTTTGTCAAATATCTCGGAAACGGAAGCTCGTACAGCAAATTTACCTTCGGGGAATGCTAACTGTAGAATTTGATGAGGAATCGAATGAGCCCATCTGCGAGGCTCTACGACTTTCGATTCAAAATGTAGCCGATTGAACCACATAATTTTTCATATCTGTACGGTTTTTGTCCGATTTCAAGGACATTTGACACATCATTTTTCAAATCTGTACGGTTTTTGTCAAATATCTCGGAAACGGAAGCTCGTACAGCAAATTTACCTTTGGGGAATGCTAACTGTAGAATTTGATGAGGAATCGAATGAGCCCATCTGCGAGGCTCTACGACTTTCGATTCAAAATGTAGCCGATTGAACCACATAATTTTTCATATCTGTACGGTTTTTGTCCGATTTCAAGGACATTTGACACATCATTTTTCAAATCTGTACGGTTTTTGTCAAATATCTCGGAAACGGAAGCTCGTACAGCAAATTTACCTTTGGGGAATGCTAACTGTAGAATTTGATGAGGAGTAGAATGAGCCCATCTGCGAGGCTCTACGACTTTCGATTCAAAACTTATAGCCGTTTGAACCACATAATTTTTCATATCTGTACGGTTTTTGTCAAATATCTCGGAAACGGAAGCTCGTACAGCAAATTTACCTTCGGGGAATGCTAACTGTAGAATTTGATGAGGAATCGAATGAGCCCATCTGCGAGGCTCTACGACTTTCAATTCAAAAGTTATAGCCGTTTGAACCACATAATTTTTCATATCTGTACGTTTTTTGTCAAATATCTCGGAAACGGAAGCTCGTACAGCAAATTTACCTTCGGGGAATGCTAACTGTAGAATTTGATGAGGAATCGAATGAGCCCATCTGCGAGGCTCTACGACTTTCAATTCAAAAGTTATAGCCGTTTGAACCACATAATTTTTCATATCTGTACGTTTTTTGTCAAATATCTCGGAAACGGAAGCTCGTACAGCAAATTTACCTGCATATGGGAATGCTAACTGTAGAATTTGATGAGGAGTAGAATGAGCCCATCTGCGAGGCTCTACGACTTTCGATTCAAAACTTATAGCCGTTTGAACCACATAATGTTTCATATCTGTACGGTTTTTGTCAAATATCTCGGAAACGGAAGCTCGTACAGCAAATTTACCTTCGGGGAATGCTAACTGTAGAATTTGATGAGGAATCGAATGAGCCCATCTGCGAGGCTCTACGACTTTCGATTCAAAATGTAGCCGATTGAACCACATAATTTTTCATATCTGTACGGTTTTTGTCCGATTTCAAGGACATTTGACACATCATTTTTCAAATCTGTACGGTTTTTGTCAAATATCTCGGAAACGGAAGCTCGTACAGCAAATTTACCTTTGGGGAATGCTAACTGTAGAATTTGATGAGGAATCGAATGAGCCCATCTGCGAGGCTCTACGACTTTCGATTCAAAATGTAGCCGATTGAACCACATAATTTTTCATATCTGTACGGTTTTTGTCCGATTTCAAGGACATTTGACACATCATTTTTCAAATCTGTACGTTTTTTGTCAAATATCTCGGAAACGGAAGCTCGTACAGCAAATTTACCTTTGGGGAATGCTAACTGTAGAATTTGATGAGGAATCGAATGAGCCCATCTGCGAGGCTCTACGACTTTCGATTCAAAATGTAGCCGATTGAACCACATAATTTTTCATATCTGTACGGTTTTTGTCCGATTTCAAGGACATTTGACACATCATTTTTCAAATCTGTACGGTTTTTGTCAAATATCTCGGAAACGGAAGCTCGTACAGCAAATTTACCTGTGGGGAATGCTAACTGTAGAATTTGATGAGGAGTAGAATGAGCCCATCTGCGAGGCTCTACGACTTTCGATTCAAAACTTATAGCCGTTTGAACCACATAATTTTTCATATCTGTACGGTTTTTGTCAAATATCTCGGAAACGGAAGCTCGTACAGCAAATTTACCTTCGGGGAATGCTAATTGTAGAATTTGATGAGGAATCGAATGAGCCCATCTGCGAGGCTCTACGACTTTCGATTCAAAATGTAGCCGATTGAACCACATAATTTTTCATATCTGTACGGTTTTTGTCCGATTTCAAGGACATTTGACACATCATTTTTCAAATCTGTACGTTTTTTGTCAAATATCTCGGAAACGGAAGCTCGTACAGCAAATTTACCTTTGGGGAATGCTAACTGTAGAATTTGATGAGGAGTAGAATGAGCCCATCTGCGAGGCTCTACGACTTTCGATTCAAAACTTATAGCCGTTTGAACCACATAATTTTTCATATCTGTACGGTTTTTGTCAAATATCTCGGAAACGGAAGCTCGTACAGCAAATTTACCTTCGGGGAATGCTAACTGTAGAATTTGATGAGGAATCGAATGAGCCCATCTGCGAGGCTCTACGACTTTCGATTCAAAATGTAGCCGATTGAACCACATCATTTTTCATATCTGTACGGTTTTTGTCCGATTTCAAGGACATTTGACACATCATTTTTCAAATCTGTACGGTTTTTGTCAAATATCTCGGAAACGGAAGCTCGTACAGCAAATTTACCTTTGGGGAATGCTAACTGTAGAATTTGATGAGGAATCGAATGAGCCCATCTGCGAGGCTCTACGACTTTCGATTCAAAATGTAGCCGATTGAACCACATAATTTTTCATATCTGTACGGTTTTTGTCCGATTTCAAGGACATTTGACACATCATTTTTCAAATCTGTACGGTTTTTGTCAAATATCTCGGAAACGGAAGCTCGTACAGCAAATTTACCTTTGGGGAATGCTAACTGTAGAATTTGATGAGGAGTAGAATGAGCCCATCTGCGAGGCTCTACGACTTTCGATTCAAAACTTATAGCCGTTTGAACCACATAATTTTTCATATCTGTACGGTTTTTGTCAAATATCTCGGAAACGGAAGCTCGTACAGCAAATTTACCTTCGGGGAATGCTAACTGTAGAATTTGATGAGGAATCGAATGAGCCCATCTGCGAGGCTCTACGACTTTCAATTCAAAAGTTATAGCCGTTTGAACCACATAATTTTTCATATCTGTACGTTTTTTGTCAAATATCTCAGAAACGGAAGCTCGTACAGCAAATTTACCTTTGGGGAATGCTAACTGTAGAATTTGATGAGGAGTAGAATGAGCCCATCTGCGAGGCTCTACGACTTTCGATTCAAAACTTATAGCCGTTTGAACCACATAATTTTTCATATCTGTACGGTTTTTGTCAAATATCTCGGAAACGGAAGCTCGTACAGCAAATTTACCTTCGGGGAATGCTAACTGTAGAATTTGATGAGGAATCGAATGAGCCCATCTGCGAGGCTCTACGACTTTCAATTCAAAAGTTATAGCCGTTTGAACCACATAATTTTTCATATCTGTACGTTTTTTGTCAAATATCTCGGAAACGGAAGCTCGTACAGCAAATTTACCTTTGGGGAATGCTAACTGTAGAATTTGATGAGGAGTAGAATGAGCCCATCTGCGAGGCTCTACGACTTTCGATTCAAAACTTATAGCCGTTTGAACCACATAATTTTTCATATCTGTACGGTTTTTGTCAAATATCTCGGAAACGGAAGCTCGTACAGCAAATTTACCTTCGGGGAATGCTAACTGTAGAATTTGATGAGGAATCGAATGAGCCCATCTGCGAGGCTCTACGACTTTCAATTCAAAAGTTATAGCCGTTTGAACCACATAATTTTTCATATCTGTACGTTTTTTGTCAAATATCTCGGAAACGGAAGCTCGTACAGCAAATTTACCTGCATATGGGAATGCTAACTGTAGAATTTGATGAGGAGTAGAATGAGCCCATCTGCGAGGCTCTACGACTTTCGATTCAAAACTTATAGCCGTTTGAACCACATAATGTTTCATATCTGTACGGTTTTTGTCAAATATCTCGGAAACGGAAGCTCGTACAGCAAATTTACCTTCGGGGAATGCTAACTGTAGAATTTGATGAGGAATCGAATGAGCCCATCTGCGAGGCTCTACGACTTTCGATTCAAAATGTAGCCGATTGAACCACATAATTTTTCATATCTGTACGGTTTTTGTCCGATTTCAAGGACATTTGACACATCATTTTTCAAATCTGTACGGTTTTTGTCAAATATCTCGGAAACGGAAGCTCGTACAGCAAATTTACCTTTGGGGAATGCTAACTGTAGAATTTGATGAGGAATCGAATGAGCCCATCTGCGAGGCTCTACGACTTTCGATTCAAAATGTAGCCGATTGAACCACATAATTTTTCATATCTGTACGGTTTTTGTCCGATTTCAAGGACATTTGACACATCATTTTTCAAATCTGTACGTTTTTTGTCAAATATCTCGGAAACGGAAGCTCGTACAGCAAATTTACCTTTGGGGAATGCTAACTGTAGAATTTGATGAGGAATCGAATGAGCCCATCTGCGAGGCTCTACGACTTTCGATTCAAAATGTAGCCGATTGAACCACATAATTTTTCATATCTGTACGGTTTTTGTCCGATTTCAAGGACATTTGACACATCATTTTTCAAATCTGTACGGTTTTTGTCAAATATCTCGGAAACGGAAGCTCGTACAGCAAATTTACCTGTGGGGAATGCTAACTGTAGAATTTGATGAGGAGTAGAATGAGCCCATCTGCGAGGCTCTACGACTTTCGATTCAAAAGTTATAGCCGTTTGAACCACATAATCTTTCATATCTGTACAGTTTTTGTCAAATATCTCGGAAACGGAAGCTCGTACAGCAAATTTACCTTCGGGGAATGCTAACTGTAGAATTTGATGAGGAATCGAATGAGCCCATCTGCGAGGCTCTACGACTTTCGATTCAAAATGTAGCCGATTGAACCACATAATTTTTCATATCTGTACGGTTTTTGTCCGATTTCAAGGACATTTGACACATCATTTTTCAAATCTGTACGGTTTTTGTCAAATATCTCGGAAACGGAAGCTCGTACAGCAAATTTACCTTTGGGGAATGCTAACTGTAGAATTTGATGAGGAATCGAATGAGCCCATCTGCGAGGCTCTACGACTTTCGATTCAAAATGTAGACGATTGAACCACATAATTTTTCATATCTGTACGGTTTTTGTCCGATTTCAAGGACATTTGACACATCATTTTTCAAATCTGTACGGTTTTTGTCAAATATCTCGGAAACGGAAGCTCGTACAGCAAATTTACCTTTGGGGAATGCTAACTGTAGAATTTGATGAGGAGTAGAATGAGCCCATCTGCGAGGCTCTACGACTTTCGATTCAAAACTTATAGCCGTTTGAACCACATAATTTTTCATATCTGTACGGTTTTTGTCAAATATCTCGGAAACGGAAGCTCGTACAGCAAATTTACCTGCATATGGGAATGCTAACTGTAGAATTTGATGAGGAGTAGAATGAGCCCATCTGCGAGGCTCTACGACTTTCGATTCAAAAGTTATAGCCGTTTGAACCACATAATTTTTCATATCTGTACAGTTTTTGTCAAATATCTCGGAAACGGAAGCTCGTACAGCAAATTTACCTTCGGGGAATGCTAACTGTAGAATTTGATGAGGAATCGAATGAGCCCATCTGCGAGGCTCTACGACTTTCGATTCAAAATGTAGCCGATTGAACCACATAATTTTTCATATCTGTACGGTTTTTGTCCGATTTCAAGGACATTTGACACATCATTTTTCAAATCTGTACGGTTTTTGTCAAATATCTCGGAAACGGAAGCTCGTACAGCAAATTTACCTTTGGGGAATGCTAACTGTAGAATTTGATGAGGAATCGAATGAGCCCATCTGCGAGGCTCTACGACTTTCGATTCAAAATGTAGACGATTGAACCACATAATTTTTCATATCTGTACGGTTTTTGTCCGATTTCAAGGACATTTGACACATCATTTTTCAAATCTGTACGGTTTTTGTCAAATATCTCGGAAACGGAAGCTCGTACAGCAAATTTACCTTTGGGGAATGCTAACTGTAGAATTTGATGAGGAGTAGAATGAGCCCATCTGCGAGGCTCTACGACTTTCGATTCAAAACTTATAGCCGTTTGAACCACATAATTTTTCATATCTGTACGGTTTTTGTCAAATATCTCGGAAACGGAAGCTCGTACAGCAAATTTACCTGCATATGGGAATGCTAACTGTAGAATTTGATGAGGAGTAGAATGAGCCCATCTGCGAGGCTCTACGACTTTCGATTCAAAAGTTATAGCCGTTTGAACCACATAATTTTTCATATCTGTACAGTTTTTGTCAAATATCTCGGAAACGGAAGCTCGTACAGCAAATTTACCTTTGGGGAATGCTAACTGTAGAATTTGATGAGGAATCGAATGAGCCCATCTGCGAGGCTCTACGACTTTCGATTCAAAATGTAGACGATTGAACCACATAATTTTTCATATCTGTACGGTTTTTGTCCGATTTCAAGGACATTTGACACATCATTTTTCAAATCTGTACGGTTTTTGTCAAATATCTCGGAAACGGAAGCTCGTACAGCAAATTTACCTTTGGGGAATGCTAACTGTAGAATTTGATGAGGAGTAGAATGAGCCCATCTGCGAGGCTCTACGACTTTCGATTCAAAACTTATAGCCGTTTGAACCACATAATTTTTCATATCTGTACGGTTTTTGTCAAATATCTCGGAAACGGAAGCTCGTACAGCAAATTTACCTGCATATGGGAATGCTAACTGTAGAATTTGATGAGGAGTAGAATGAGCCCATCTGCGAGGCTCTACGACTTTCGATTCAAAACTTATAGCCGTTTGAACCACATAATTTTTCATATCTGTACGGTTTTTGTCAAATATCTCGGAAACGGAAGCTCGTACAGCAAATTTACCTTCGGGGAATGCTAACTGTAGAATTTGATGAGGAATCGAATGAGCCCATCTGCGAGGCTCTACGACTTTCGATTCAAAATGTAGCCGATTGAACCACATCATTTTTCATATCTGTACGGTTTTTGTCCGATTTCAAGGACATTTGACACATCATTTTTCAAATCTGTACGGTTTTTGTCAAATATCTCGGAAACGGAAGCTCGTACAGCAAATTTACCTTTGGGGAATGCTAACTGTAGAATTTGATGAGGAATCGAATGAGCCCATCTGCGAGGCTCTACGACTTTCGATTCAAAATGTAGCCGATTGAACCACATAATTTTTCATATCTGTACGGTTTTTGTCCGATTTCAAGGACATTTGACACATCATTTTTCAAATCTGTACGGTTTTTGTCAAATATCTCGGAAACGGAAGCTCGTACAGCAAATTTACCTTTGGGGAATGCTAACTGTAGAATTTGATGAGGAGTAGAATGAGCCCATCTGCGAGGCTCTACGACTTTCGATTCAAAACTTATAGCCGTTTGAACCACATAATTTTTCATATCTGTACGGTTTTTGTCAAATATCTCGGAAACGGAAGCTCGTACAGCAAATTTACCTTCGGGGAATGCTAACTGTAGAATTTGATGAGGAATCGAATGAGCCCATCTGCGAGGCTCTACGACTTTCAATTCAAAAGTTATAGCCGTTTGAACCACATAATTTTTCATATCTGTACGTTTTTTGTCAAATATCTCAGAAACGGAAGCTCGTACAGCAAATTTACCTTTGGGGAATGCTAACTGTAGAATTTGATGAGGAGTAGAATGAGCCCATCTGCGAGGCTCTACGACTTTCGATTCAAAACTTATAGCCGTTTGAACCACATAATTTTTCATATCTGTACGGTTTTTGTCAAATATCTCGGAAACGGAAGCTCGTACAGCAAATTTACCTTCGGGGAATGCTAATTGTAGAATTTGATGAGGAATCGAATGAGCCCATCTGCGAGGCTCTACGACTTTCGATTCAAAATGTAGCCGATTGAACCACATAATTTTTCATATCTGTACGGTTTTTGTCCGATTTCAAGGACATTTGACACATCATTTTTCAAATCTGTACGTTTTTTGTCAAATATCTCGGAAACGGAAGCTCGTACAGCAAATTTACCTTTGGGGAATGCTAACTGTAGAATTTGATGAGGAGTAGAATGAGCCCATCTGCGAGGCTCTACGACTTTCGATTCAAAACTTATAGCCGTTTGAACCACATAATTTTTCATATCTGTACGGTTTTTGTCAAATATCTCGGAAACGGAAGCTCGTACAGCAAATTTACCTTCGGGGAATGCTAACTGTAGAATTTGATGAGGAATCGAATGAGCCCATCTGCGAGGCTCTACGACTTTCGATTCAAAATGTAGCCGATTGAACCACATCATTTTTCATATCTGTACGGTTTTTGTCCGATTTCAAGGACATTTGACACATCATTTTTCAAATCTGTACGGTTTTTGTCAAATATCTCGGAAACGGAAGCTCGTACAGCAAATTTACCTTTGGGGAATGCTAACTGTAGAATTTGATGAGGAATCGAATGAGCCCATCTGCGAGGCTCTACGACTTTCGATTCAAAATGTAGCCGATTGAACCACATAATTTTTCATATCTGTACGGTTTTTGTCCGATTTCAAGGACATTTGACACATCATTTTTCAAATCTGTACGGTTTTTGTCAAATATCTCGGAAACGGAAGCTCGTACAGCAAATTTACCTTTGGGGAATGCTAACTGTAGAATTTGATGAGGAGTAGAATGAGCCCATCTGCGAGGCTCTACGACTTTCGATTCAAAACTTATAGCCGTTTGAACCACATAATTTTTCATATCTGTACGGTTTTTGTCAAATATCTCGGAAACGGAAGCTCGTACAGCAAATTTACCTTCGGGGAATGCTAACTGTAGAATTTGATGAGGAATCGAATGAGCCCATCTGCGAGGCTCTACGACTTTCAATTCAAAAGTTATAGCCGTTTGAACCACATAATTTTTCATATCTGTACGTTTTTTGTCAAATATCTCAGAAACGGAAGCTCGTACAGCAAATTTACCTTTGGGGAATGCTAACTGTAGAATTTGATGAGGAGTAGAATGAGCCCATCTGCGAGGCTCTACGACTTTCGATTCAAAACTTATAGCCGTTTGAACCACATAATTTTTCATATCTGTACGGTTTTTGTCAAATATCTCGGAAACGGAAGCTCGTACAGCAAATTTACCTTCGGGGAATGCTAACTGTAGAATTTGATGAGGAATCGAATGAGCCCATCTGCGAGGCTCTACGACTTTCAATTCAAAAGTTATAGCCGTTTGAACCACATAATTTTTCATATCTGTACGTTTTTTGTCAAATATCTCGGAAACGGAAGCTCGTACAGCAAATTTACCTTTGGGGAATGCTAACTGTAGAATTTGATGAGGAGTAGAATGAGCCCATCTGCGAGGCTCTACGACTTTCGATTCAAAACTTATAGCCGTTTGAACCACATAATTTTTCATATCTGTACGGTTTTTGTCAAATATCTCGGAAACGGAAGCTCGTACAGCAAATTTACCTTCGGGGAATGCTAACTGTAG
Organism: Borostomias antarcticus; assembly: GCF_949987555.1. Lineage (NCBI taxonomy): Eukaryota > Metazoa > Chordata > Actinopteri > Stomiiformes > Stomiidae > Borostomias > Borostomias antarcticus. The sequence goes on from NW_028176304.1 coordinate 78,090, forward strand.
AATTTGATGAGGAATCGAATGAGCCCATCTGCGAGGCTCTACGACTTTCAATTCAAAAGTTATAGCCGTTTGAACCACATAATTTTTCATATCTGTACGTTTTTTGTCAAATATCTCGGAAACGGAAGCTCGTACAGCAAATTTACCTGCATATGGGAATGCTAACTGTAGAATTTGATGAGGAGTAGAATGAGCCCATCTGCGAGGCTCTACGACTTTCGATTCAAAACTTATAGCCGTTTGAACCACATAATGTTTCATATCTGTACGGTTTTTGTCAAATATCTCGGAAACGGAAGCTCGTACAGCAAATTTACCTTCGGGGAATGCTAACTGTAGAATTTGATGAGGAATCGAATGAGCCCATCTGCGAGGCTCTACGACTTTCGATTCAAAATGTAGCCGATTGAACCACATAATTTTTCATATCTGTACGGTTTTTGTCCGATTTCAAGGACATTTGACACATCATTTTTCAAATCTGTACGGTTTTTGTCAAATATCTCGGAAACGGAAGCTCGTACAGCAAATTTACCTTTGGGGAATGCTAACTGTAGAATTTGATGAGGAATCGAATGAGCCCATCTGCGAGGCTCTACGACTTTCGATTCAAAATGTAGCCGATTGAACCACATAATTTTTCATATCTGTACGGTTTTTGTCCGATTTCAAGGACATTTGACACATCATTTTTCAAATCTGTACGTTTTTTGTCAAATATCTCGGAAACGGAAGCTCGTACAGCAAATTTACCTTTGGGGAATGCTAACTGTAGAATTTGATGAGGAATCGAATGAGCCCATCTGCGAGGCTCTACGACTTTCGATTCAAAATGTAGCCGATTGAACCACATAATTTTTCATATCTGTACGGTTTTTGTCCGATTTCAAGGACATTTGACACATCATTTTTCAAATCTGTACGGTTTTTGTCAAATATCTCGGAAACGGAAGCTCGTACAGCAAATTTACCTGTGGGGAATGCTAACTGTAGAATTTGATGAGGAGTAGAATGAGCCCATCTGCGAGGCTCTACGACTTTCGATTCAAAAGTTATAGCCGTTTGAACCACATAATCTTTCATATCTGTACAGTTTTTGTCAAATATCTCGGAAACGGAAGCTCGTACAGCAAATTTACCTTCGGGGAATGCTAACTGTAGAATTTGATGAGGAATCGAATGAGCCCATCTGCGAGGCTCTACGACTTTCGATTCAAAATGTAGCCGATTGAACCACATAATTTTTCATATCTGTACGGTTTTTGTCCGATTTCAAGGACATTTGACACATCATTTTTCAAATCTGTACGGTTTTTGTCAAATATCTCGGAAACGGAAGCTCGTACAGCAAATTTACCTTTGGGGAATGCTAACTGTAGAATTTGATGAGGAATCGAATGAGCCCATCTGCGAGGCTCTACGACTTTCGATTCAAAATGTAGACGATTGAACCACATAATTTTTCATATCTGTACGGTTTTTGTCCGATTTCAAGGACATTTGACACATCATTTTTCAAATCTGTACGGTTTTTGTCAAATATCTCGGAAACGGAAGCTCGTACAGCAAATTTACCTTTGGGGAATGCTAACTGTAGAATTTGATGAGGAGTAGAATGAGCCCATCTGCGAGGCTCTACGACTTTCGATTCAAAACTTATAGCCGTTTGAACCACATAATTTTTCATATCTGTACGGTTTTTGTCAAATATCTCGGAAACGGAAGCTCGTACAGCAAATTTACCTGCATATGGGAATGCTAACTGTAGAATTTGATGAGGAGTAGAATGAGCCCATCTGCGAGGCTCTACGACTTTCGATTCAAAAGTTATAGCCGTTTGAACCACATAATTTTTCATATCTGTACAGTTTTTGTCAAATATCTCGGAAACGGAAGCTCGTACAGCAAATTTACCTTCGGGGAATGCTAACTGTAGAATTTGATGAGGAATCGAATGAGCCCATCTGCGAGGCTCTACGACTTTCGATTCAAAATGTAGCCGATTGAACCACATAATTTTTCATATCTGTACGGTTTTTGTCCGATTTCAAGGACATTTGACACATCATTTTTCAAATCTGTACGGTTTTTGTCAAATATCTCGGAAACGGAAGCTCGTACAGCAAATTTACCTTTGGGGAATGCTAACTGTAGAATTTGATGAGGAATCGAATGAGCCCATCTGCGAGGCTCTACGACTTTCGATTCAAAATGTAGACGATTGAACCACATAATTTTTCATATCTGTACGGTTTTTGTCCGATTTCAAGGACATTTGACACATCATTTTTCAAATCTGTACGGTTTTTGTCAAATATCTCGGAAACGGAAGCTCGTACAGCAAATTTACCTTTGGGGAATGCTAACTGTAGAATTTGATGAGGAGTAGAATGAGCCCATCTGCGAGGCTCTACGACTTTCGATTCAAAACTTATAGCCGTTTGAACCACATAATTTTTCATATCTGTACGGTTTTTGTCAAATATCTCGGAAACGGAAGCTCGTACAGCAAATTTACCTGCATATGGGAATGCTAACTGTAGAATTTGATGAGGAGTAGAATGAGCCCATCTGCGAGGCTCTACGACTTTCGATTCAAAAGTTATAGCCGTTTGAACCACATAATTTTTCATATCTGTACAGTTTTTGTCAAATATCTCGGAAACGGAAGCTCGTACAGCAAATTTACCTTTGGGGAATGCTAACTGTAGAATTTGATGAGGAATCGAATGAGCCCATCTGCGAGGCTCTACGACTTTCGATTCAAAATGTAGACGATTGAACCACATAATTTTTCATATCTGTACGGTTTTTGTCCGATTTCAAGGACATTTGACACATCATTTTTCAAATCTGTACGGTTTTTGTCAAATATCTCGGAAACGGAAGCTCGTACAGCAAATTTACCTTTGGGGAATGCTAACTGTAGAATTTGATGAGGAGTAGAATGAGCCCATCTGCGAGGCTCTACGACTTTCGATTCAAAACTTATAGCCGTTTGAACCACATAATTTTTCATATCTGTACGGTTTTTGTCAAATATCTCGGAAACGGAAGCTCGTACAGCAAATTTACCTGCATATGGGAATGCTAACTGTAGAATTTGATGAGGAGTAGAATGAGCCCATCTGCGAGGCTCTACGACTTTCGATTCAAAACTTATAGCCGTTTGAACCACATAATTTTTCATATCTGTACGGTTTTTGTCAAATATCTCGGAAACGGAAGCTCGTACAGCAAATTTACCTTCGGGGAATGCTAACTGTAGAATTTGATGAGGAATCGAATGAGCCCATCTGCGAGGCTCTACGACTTTCGATTCAAAATGTAGCCGATTGAACCACATCATTTTTCATATCTGTACGGTTTTTGTCCGATTTCAAGGACATTTGACACATCATTTTTCAAATCTGTACGGTTTTTGTCAAATATCTCGGAAACGGAAGCTCGTACAGCAAATTTACCTTTGGGGAATGCTAACTGTAGAATTTGATGAGGAATCGAATGAGCCCATCTGCGAGGCTCTACGACTTTCGATTCAAAATGTAGCCGATTGAACCACATAATTTTTCATATCTGTACGGTTTTTGTCCGATTTCAAGGACATTTGACACATCATTTTTCAAATCTGTACGGTTTTTGTCAAATATCTCGGAAACGGAAGCTCGTACAGCAAATTTACCTTTGGGGAATGCTAACTGTAGAATTTGATGAGGAGTAGAATGAGCCCATCTGCGAGGCTCTACGACTTTCGATTCAAAACTTATAGCCGTTTGAACCACATAATTTTTCATATCTGTACGGTTTTTGTCAAATATCTCGGAAACGGAAGCTCGTACAGCAAATTTACCTTCGGGGAATGCTAACTGTAGAATTTGATGAGGAATCGAATGAGCCCATCTGCGAGGCTCTACGACTTTCAATTCAAAAGTTATAGCCGTTTGAACCACATAATTTTTCATATCTGTACGTTTTTTGTCAAATATCTCAGAAACGGAAGCTCGTACAGCAAATTTACCTTTGGGGAATGCTAACTGTAGAATTTGATGAGGAGTAGAATGAGCCCATCTGCGAGGCTCTACGACTTTCGATTCAAAACTTATAGCCGTTTGAACCACATAATTTTTCATATCTGTACGGTTTTTGTCAAATATCTCGGAAACGGAAGCTCGTACAGCAAATTTACCTTCGGGGAATGCTAACTGTAGAATTTGATGAGGAATCGAATGAGCCCATCTGCGAGGCTCTACGACTTTCAATTCAAAAGTTATAGCCGTTTGAACCACATAATTTTTCATATCTGTACGTTTTTTGTCAAATATCTCGGAAACGGAAGCTCGTACAGCAAATTTACCTGCATATGGGAATGCTAACTGTAGAATTTGATGAGGAGTAGAATGAGCCCATCTGCGAGGCTCTACGACTTTCGATTCAAAACTTATAGCCGTTTGAACCACATAATGTTTCATATCTGTACGGTTTTTGTCAAATATCTCGGAAACGGAAGCTCGTGCAGCAAATTTACCTTCGGGGAATGCTAACTGTAGAATTTGATGAGGAATCGAATGAGCCCATCTGCGAGGCTCTACGACTTTCGATTCAAAATGTAGCCGATTGAACCACATAATTTTTCATATCTGTACGGTTTTTGTCCGATTTCAAGGACATTTGACACATCATTTTTCAAATCTGTACGGTTTTTGTCAAATATCTCGGAAACGGAAGCTCGTACAGCAAATTTACCTTTGGGGAATGCTAACTGTAGAATTTGATGAGGAATCGAATGAGCCCATCTGCGAGGCTCTACGACTTTCGATTCAAAATGTAGCCGATTGAACCACATAATTTTTCATATCTGTACGGTTTTTGTCCGATTTCAAGGACATTTGACACATCATTTTTCAAATCTGTACGTTTTTTGTCAAATATCTCGGAAACGGAAGCTCGTACAGCAAATTAACCTTTGGGGAATGCTAACTGTAGAATTTGATGAGGAATCGAATGAGCCCATCTGCGAGGCTCTACGACTTTCGATTCAAAATGTAGCCGATTGAACCACATCATTTTTCATATCTGTACGGTTTTTGTCCGATTTCAAGGACATTTGACACATCATTTTTCAAATCTGTACGGTTTTTGTCAAATATCTCGGAAACGGAAGCTCGTACAGCAAATTTACCTGTGGGGAATGCTAACTGTAGAATTTGATGAGGAGTAGAATGAGCCCATCTGCGAGGCTCTACGACTTTCGATTCAAAACTTATAGCCGTTTGAACCACATAATTTTTCATATCTGTACGGTTTTTGTCAAATATCTCGGAAACGGAAGCTCGTACAGCAAATTTACCTTCGGGGAATGCTAATTGTAGAATTTGATGAGGAATCGAATGAGCCCATCTGCGAGGCTCTACGACTTTCGATTCAAAATGTAGCCGATTGAACCACATAATTTTTCATATCTGTACGGTTTTTGTCCGATTTCAAGGACATTTGACACATCATTTTTCAAATCTGTACGTTTTTTGTCAAATATCTCGGAAACGGAAGCTCGTACAGCAAATTTACCTTTGGGGAATGCTAACTGTAGAATTTGATGAGGAGTAGAATGAGCCCATCTGCGAGGCTCTACGACTTTCGATTCAAAACTTATAGCCGTTTGAACCACATAATTTTTCATATCTGTACGGTTTTTGTCAAATATCTCGGAAACGGAAGCTCGTACAGCAAATTTACCTTCGGGGAATGCTAACTGTAGAATTTGATGAGGAATCGAATGAGCCCATCTGCGAGGCTCTACGACTTTCGATTCAAAATGTAGCCGATTGAACCACATCATTTTTCATATCTGTACGGTTTTTGTCCGATTTCAAGGACATTTGACACATCATTTTTCAAATCTGTACGGTTTTTGTCAAATATCTCGGAAACGGAAGCTCGTACAGCAAATTTACCTTTGGGGAATGCTAACTGTAGAATTTGATGAGGAATCGAATGAGCCCATCTGCGAGGCTCTACGACTTTCGATTCAAAATGTAGCCGATTGAACCACATAATTTTTCATATCTGTACGGTTTTTGTCCGATTTCAAGGACATTTGACACATCATTTTTCAAATCTGTACGGTTTTTGTCAAATATCTCGGAAACGGAAGCTCGTACAGCAAATTTACCTTTGGGGAATGCTAACTGTAGAATTTGATGAGGAGTAGAATGAGCCCATCTGCGAGGCTCTACGACTTTCGATTCAAAACTTATAGCCGTTTGAACCACATAATTTTTCATATCTGTACGGTTTTTGTCAAATATCTCGGAAACGGAAGCTCGTACAGCAAATTTACCTTCGGGGAATGCTAACTGTAGAATTTGATGAGGAATCGAATGAGCCCATCTGCGAGGCTCTACGACTTTCAATTCAAAAGTTATAGCCGTTTGAACCACATAATTTTTCATATCTGTACGTTTTTTGTCAAATATCTCAGAAACGGAAGCTCGTACAGCAAATTTACCTTTGGGGAATGCTAACTGTAGAATTTGATGAGGAGTAGAATGAGCCCATCTGCGAGGCTCTACGACTTTCGATTCAAAACTTATAGCCGTTTGAACCACATAATTTTTCATATCTGTACGGTTTTTGTCAAATATCTCGGAAACGGAAGCTCGTACAGCAAATTTACCTTCGGGGAATGCTAACTGTAGAATTTGATGAGGAATCGAATGAGCCCATCTGCGAGGCTCTACGACTTTCAATTCAAAAGTTATAGCCGTTTGAACCACATAATTTTTCATATCTGTACGTTTTTTGTCAAATATCTCGGAAACGGAAGCTCGTACAGCAAATTTACCTTTGGGGAATGCTAACTGTAGAATTTGATGAGGAGTAGAATGAGCCCATCTGCGAGGCTCTACGACTTTCGATTCAAAACTTATAGCCGTTTGAACCACATAATTTTTCATATCTGTACGGTTTTTGTCAAATATCTCGGAAACGGAAGCTCGTACAGCAAATTTACCTTCGGGGAATGCTAACTGTAGAATTTGATGAGGAATCGAATGAGCCCATCTGCGAGGCTCTACGACTTTCAATTCAAAAGTTATAGCCGTTTGAACCACATAATTTTTCATATCTGTACGTTTTTTGTCAAATATCTCGGAAACGGAAGCTCGTACAGCAAATTTACCTGCATATGGGAATGCTAACTGTAGAATTTGATGAGGAGTAGAATGAGCCCATCTGCGAGGCTCTACGACTTTCGATTCAAAACTTATAGCCGTTTGAACCACATAATGTTTCATATCTGTACGGTTTTTGTCAAATATCTCGGAAACGGAAGCTCGTACAGCAAATTTACCTTCGGGGAATGCTAACTGTAGAATTTGATGAGGAATCGAATGAGCCCATCTGCGAGGCTCTACGACTTTCGATTCAAAATGTAGCCGATTGAACCACATAATTTTTCATATCTGTACGGTTTTTGTCCGATTTCAAGGACATTTGACACATCATTTTTCAAATCTGTACGGTTTTTGTCAAATATCTCGGAAACGGAAGCTCGTACAGCAAATTTACCTTTGGGGAATGCTAACTGTAGAATTTGATGAGGAATCGAATGAGCCCATCTGCGAGGCTCTACGACTTTCGATTCAAAATGTAGCCGATTGAACCACATAATTTTTCATATCTGTACGGTTTTTGTCCGATTTCAAGGACATTTGACACATCATTTTTCAAATCTGTACGTTTTTTGTCAAATATCTCGGAAACGGAAGCTCGTACAGCAAATTTACCTTTGGGGAATGCTAACTGTAGAATTTGATGAGGAATCGAATGAGCCCATCTGCGAGGCTCTACGACTTTCGATTCAAAATGTAGCCGATTGAACCACATAATTTTTCATATCTGTACGGTTTTTGTCCGATTTCAAGGACATTTGACACATCATTTTTCAAATCTGTACGGTTTTTGTCAAATATCTCGGAAACGGAAGCTCGTACAGCAAATTTACCTGTGGGGAATGCTAACTGTAGAATTTGATGAGGAGTAGAATGAGCCCATCTGCGAGGCTCTACGACTTTCGATTCAAAACTTATAGCCGTTTGAACCACATAATTTTTCATATCTGTACGGTTTTTGTCAAATATCTCGGAAACGGAAGCTCGTACAGCAAATTTACCTTCGGGGAATGCTAATTGTAGAATTTGATGAGGAATCGAATGAGCCCATCTGCGAGGCTCTACGACTTTCGATTCAAAATGTAGCCGATTGAACCACATAATTTTTCATATCTGTACGGTTTTTGTCCGATTTCAAGGACATTTGACACATCATTTTTCAAATCTGTACGTTTTTTGTCAAATATCTCGGAAACGGAAGCTCGTACAGCAAATTTACCTTTGGGGAATGCTAACTGTAGAATTTGATGAGGAGTAGAATGAGCCCATCTGCGAGGCTCTACGACTTTCGATTCAAAACTTATAGCCGTTTGAACCACATAATTTTTCATATCTGTACGGTTTTTGTCAAATATCTCGGAAACGGAAGCTCGTACAGCAAATTTACCTTCGGGGAATGCTAACTGTAGAATTTGATGAGGAATCGAATGAGCCCATCTGCGAGGCTCTACGACTTTCGATTCAAAATGTAGCCGATTGAACCACATCATTTTTCATATCTGTACGGTTTTTGTCCGATTTCAAGGACATTTGACACATCATTTTTCAAATCTGTACGGTTTTTGTCAAATATCTCGGAAACGGAAGCTCGTACAGCAAATTTACCTTTGGGGAATGCTAACTGTAGAATTTGATGAGGAATCGAATGAGCCCATCTGCGAGGCTCTACGACTTTCGATTCAAAATGTAGCCGATTGAACCACATAATTTTTCATATCTGTACGGTTTTTGTCCGATTTCAAGGACATTTGACACATCATTTTTCAAATCTGTACGGTTTTTGTCAAATATCTCGGAAACGGAAGCTCGTACAGCAAATTTACCTTTGGGGAATGCTAACTGTAGAATTTGATGAGGAGTAGAATGAGCCCATCTGCGAGGCTCTACGACTTTCGATTCAAAACTTATAGCCGTTTGAACCACATAATTTTTCATATCTGTACGGTTTTTGTCAAATATCTCGGAAACGGAAGCTCGTACAGCAAATTTACCTTCGGGGAATGCTAACTGTAGAATTTGATGAGGAATCGAATGAGCCCATCTGCGAGGCTCTACGACTTTCAATTCAAAAGTTATAGCCGTTTGAACCACATAATTTTTCATATCTGTACGTTTTTTGTCAAATATCTCAGAAACGGAAGCTCGTACAGCAAATTTACCTTTGGGGAATGCTAACTGTAGAATTTGATGAGGAGTAGAATGAGCCCATCTGCGAGGCTCTACGACTTTCGATTCAAAACTTATAGCCGTTTGAACCACATAATTTTTCATATCTGTACGGTTTTTGTCAAATATCTCGGAAACGGAAGCTCGTACAGCAAATTTACCTTCGGGGAATGCTAACTGTAGAATTTGATGAGGAATCGAATGAGCCCATCTGCGAGGCTCTACGACTTTCAATTCAAAAGTTATAGCCGTTTGAACCACATAATTTTTCATATCTGTACGTTTTTTGTCAAATATCTCGGAAACGGAAGCTCGTACAGCAAATTTACCTGCATATGGGAATGCTAACTGTAGAATTTGATGAGGAGTAGAATGAGCCCATCTGCGAGGCTCTACGACTTTCGATTCAAAACTTATAGCCGTTTGAACCACATAATTTTTCATATCTGTACGGTTTTTGTCAAATATCTCGGAAACGGAAGCTCGTACAGCAAATTTACCTTCGGGGAATGCTAACTGTAGAATTTGATGAGGAATCGAATGAGCCCATCTGCGAGGCTCTACGACTTTCGATTCAAAATGTAGCCGATTGAACCACATAATTTTTCATATCTGTACGGTTTTTGTCCGATTTCAAGGACATTTGACACATCATTTTTCAAATCTGTACGGTTTTTGTCAAATATCTCGGAAACGGAAGCTCGTACAGCAAATTTACCTTTGGGGAATGCTAACTGTAGAATTTGATGAGGAATCGAATGAGCCCATCTGCGAGGCTCTACGACTTTCGATTCAAAATGTAGCCGATTGAACCACATAATTTTTCATATCTGTACGGTTTTTGTCCGATTTCAAGGACATTTGACACATCATTTTTCAAATCTGTACGGTTTTTGTCAAATATCTCGGAAACGGAAGCTCGTACAGCAAATTTACCTGTGGGGAATGCTAACTGTAGAATTTGATGAGGAGTAGAATGAGCCCATCTGCGAGGCTCTACGACTTTCGATTCAAAACTTATAGCCGTTTGAACCACATAATTTTTCATATCTGTACGGTTTTTGTCAAATATCTCGGAAACGGAAGCTCGTACAGCAAATTTACCTTCGGGGAATGCTAATTGTAGAATTTGATGAGGAATCGAATGAGCCCATCTGCGAGGCTCTACGACTTTCGATTCAAAATGTAGCCGATTGAACCACATAATTTTTCATATCTGTACGGTTTTTGTCCGATTTCAAGGACATTTGACACATCATTTTTCAAATCTGTACGTTTTTTGTCAAATATCTCGGAAACGGAAGCTCGTACAGCAAATTTACCTTTGGGGAATGCTAACTGTAGAATTTGATGAGGAGTAGAATGAGCCCATCTGCGAGGCTCTACGACTTTCGATTCAAAACTTATAGCCGTTTGAACCACATAATTTTTCATATCTGTACGGTTTTTGTCAAATATCTCGGAAACGGAAGCTCGTACAGCAAATTTACCTTCGGGGAATGCTAACTGTAGAATTTGATGAGGAATCGAATGAGCCCATCTGCGAGGCTCTACGACTTTCAATTCAAAAGTTATAGCCGTTTGAACCACATAATTTTTCATATCTGTACGTTTTTTGTCAAATATCTCAGAAACGGAAGCTCGTACAGCAAATTTACCTTTGGGGAATGCTAACTGTAGAATTTGATGAGGAGTAGAATGAGCCCATCTGCGAGGCTCTACGACTTTCGATTCAAAACTTATAGCCGTTTGAACCACATAATTTTTCATATCTGTACGGTTTTTGTCAAATATCTCGGAAACGGAAGCTCGTACAGCAAATTTACCTTCGGGGAATGCTAACTGTAGAATTTGATGAGGAATCGAATGAGCCCATCTGCGAGGCTCTACGACTTTCAATTCAAAAGTTATAGCCGTTTGAACCACATAATTTTTCATATCTGTACGTTTTTTGTCAAATATCTCGGAAACGGAAGCTCGTACAGCAAATTTACCTGCGTATGGGAATGCTAACTGTAGAATTTGATGAGGAGTAGAATGAGCCCATCTGCGAGGCTCTACGACTTTCGATTCAAAACTTATAGCCGTTTGAACCACATAATTTTTCATATCTGTACGGTTTTTGTCAAATATCTCGGAAACGGAAGCTCGTACAGCAAATTTACCTTCGGGGAATGCTAACTGTAGAATTTGATGAGGAATCGAATGAGCCCATCTGCGAGGCTCTACGACTTTCGATTCAAAATGTAGCCGATTGAACCACATAATTTTTCATATCTGTACGGTTTTTGTCCGATTTCAAGGACATTTGACACATCATTTTTCAAATCTGTACGGTTTTTGTCAAATATCTCGGAAACGGAAGCTCGTACAGCAAATTTACCTTTGGGGAATGCTAACTGTAGAATTTGATGAGGAATCGAATGAGCCCATCTGCGAGGCTCTACGACTTTCGATTCAAAATGTAGCCGATTGAACCACATAATTTTTCATATCTGTACGGTTTTTGTCCGATTTCAAGGACATTTGACACATCATTTTTCAAATCTGTACGTTTTTTGTCAAATATCTCGGAAACGGAAGCTCGTACAGCAAATTTACCTTTGGGGAATGCTAACTGTAGAATTTGATGAGGAATCGAATGAGCCCATCTGCGAGGCTCTACGACTTTCGATTCAAAATGTAGCCGATTGAACCACATAATTTTTCATATCTGTACGGTTTTTGTCCGATTTCAAGGACATTTGACACATCATTTTTCAAATCTGTACGTTTTTTGTCAAATATCTCGGAAACGGAAGCTCGTACAGCAAATTTACCTGTGGGGAATGCTAACTGTAGAATTTGATGAGGAGTAGAATGAGCCCATCTGCGAGGCTCTACGACTTTCGATTCAAAACTTATAGCCGTTTGAACCACATAATTTTTCATATCTGTACGGTTTTTGTCAAATATCTCGGAAACGGAAGCTCGTACAGCAAATTTACCTTCGGGGAATGCTAATTGTAGAATTTGATGAGGAATCGAATGAGCCCATCTGCGAGGCTCTACGACTTTCGATTCAAAATGTAGCCGATTGAACCACATAATTTTTCATATCTGTACGGTTTTTGTCCGATTTCAAGGACATTTGACACATCATTTTTCAAATCTGTACGTTTTTTGTCAAATATCTCGGAAACGGAAGCTCGTACAGCAAATTTACCTTTGGGGAATGCTAACTGTAGAATTTGATGAGGAGTAGAATGAGCCCATCTGCGAGGCTCTACGACTTTCGATTCAAAACTTATAGCCGTTTGAACCACATAATTTTTCATATCTGTACGGTTTTTGTCAAATATCTCGGAAACGGAAGCTCGTACAGCAAATTTACCTTCGGGGAATGCTAACTGTAGAATTTGATGAGGAATCGAATGAGCCCATCTGCGAGGCTCTACGACTTTCGATTCAAAATGTAGCCGATTGAACCACATAATTTTTCATATCTGTACGGTTTTTGTCCGATTTCAAGGACATTTGACACATCATTTTTCAAATCTGTACGGTTTTTGTCAAATATCTCGGAAACGGAAGCTCGTACAGCAAATTTACCTTTGGGGAATGCTAACTGTAGAATTTGATGAGGAGTAGAATGAGCCCATCTGCGAGGCTCTACGACTTTCGATTCAAAACTTATAGCCGTTTGAACCACATAATTTTTCATATCTGTACGGTTTTTGTCAAATATCTCGGAAACGGAAGCTCGTACAGCAAATTTACCTTCGGGGAATGCTAACTGTAGAATTTGATGAGGAATCGAATGAGCCCATCTGCGAGGCTCTACGACTTTCAATTCAAAAGTTATAGCCGTTTGAACCACATAATTTTTCATATCTGTACGTTTTTTGTCAAATATCTCAGAAACGGAAGCTCGTACAGCAAATTTACCTTTGGGGAATGCTAACTGTAGAATTTGATGAGGAGTAGAATGAGCCCATCTGCGAGGCTCTACGACTTTCGATTCAAAACTTATAGCCGTTTGAACCACATAATTTTTCATATCTGTACGGTTTTTGTCAAATATCTCGGAAACGGAAGCTCGTACAGCAAATTTACCTTCGGGGAATGCTAACTGTAGAATTTGATGAGGAATCGAATGAGCCCATCTGCGAGGCTCTACGACTTTCAATTCAAAAGTTATAGCCGTTTGAACCACATAATTTTTCATATCTGTACGTTTTTTGTCAAATATCTCGGAAACGGAAGCTCGTACAGCAAATTTACCTGCATATGGGAATGCTAACTGTAGAATTTGATGAGGAGTAGAATGAGCCCATCTGCGAGGCTCTACGACTTTCGATTCAAAACTTATAGCCGTTTGAACCACATAATTTTTCATATCTGTACGGTTTTTGTCAAATATCTCGGAAACGGAAGCTCGTACAGCAAATTTACCTTCGGGGAATGCCAACTGTAGAATTTGATGAGGAATCGAATGAGCCCATCTGCGAGGCTCTACGACTTTCGATTCAAAATGTAGCCGATTGAACCACATAATTTTTCATATCTGTACGGTTTTTGTCCGATTTCAAGGACATTTGACACATCATTTTTCAAATCTGTACGGTTTTTGTCAAATATCTCGGAAACGGAAGCTCGTACAGCAAATTTACCTTTGGGGAATGCTAACTGTAGAATTTGATGAGGAATCGAATGAGCCCATCTGCGAGGCTCTACGACTTTCGATTCAAAATGTAGCCGATTGAACCACATAATTTTTCATATCTGTACGGTTTTTGTCCGATTTCAAGGACATTTGACACATCATTTTTCAAATCTGTACGTTTTTTGTCAAATATCTCGGAAACGGAAGCTCGTACAGCAAATTTACCTTTGGGGAATGCTAACTGTAGAATTTGATGAGGAATCGAATGAGCCCATCTGCGAGGCTCTACGACTTTCGATTCAAAATGTAGCCGATTGAACCACATAATTTTTCATATCTGTACGGTTTTTGTCCGATTTCAAGGACATTTGACACATCATTTTTCAAATCTGTACGGTTTTTGTCAAATATCTCGGAAACGGAAGCTCGTACAGCAAATTTACCTGTGGGGAATGCTAACTGTAGAATTTGATGAGGAGTAGAATGAGCCCATCTGCGAGGCTCTACGACTTTCGATTCAAAACTTATAGCCGTTTGAACCACATAATTTTTCATATCTGTACGGTTTTTGTCAAATATCTCGGAAACGGAAGCTCGTACAGCAAATTTACCTTCGGGGAATGCTAATTGTAGAATTTGATGAGGAATCGAATGAGCCCATCTGCGAGGCTCTACGACTTTCGATTCAAAATGTAGCCGATTGAACCACATAATTTTTCATATCTGTACGGTTTTTGTCCGATTTCAAGGACATTTGACACATCATTTTTCAAATCTGTACGTTTTTTGTCAAATATCTCGGAAACGGAAGCTCGTACAGCAAATTTACCTTTGGGGAATGCTAACTGTAGAATTTGATGAGGAGTAGAATGAGCCCATCTGCGAGGCTCTACGACTTTCGATTCAAAACTTATAGCCGTTTGAACCACATAATTTTTCATATCTGTACGGTTTTTGTCAAATATCTCGGAAACGGAAGCTCGTACAGCAAATTTACCTTCGGGGAATGCTAACTGTAGAATTTGATGAGGAATCGAATGAGCCCATCTGCGAGGCTCTACGACTTTCGATTCAAAATGTAGCCGATTGAACCACATAATTTTTCATATCTGTACGGTTTTTGTCCGATTTCAAGGACATTTGACACATCATTTTTCAAATCTGTACGGTTTTTGTCAAATATCTCGGAAACGGAAGCTCGTACAGCAAATTTACCTTTGGGGAATGCTAACTGTAGAATTTGATGAGGAATCGAATGAGCCCATCTGCGAGGCTCTACGACTTTCGATTCAAAATGTAGCCGATTGAACCACATAATTTTTCATATCTGTACGGTTTTTGTCCGATTTCAAGGACATTTGACACATCATTTTTCAAATCTGTACGGTTTTTGTCAAATATCTCGGAAACGGAAGCTCGTACAGCAAATTTACCTTTGGGGAATGCTAACTGTAGAATTTGATGAGGAGTAGAATGAGCCCATCTGCGAGGCTCTACGACTTTCGATTCAAAACTTATAGCCGTTTGAACCACATAATTTTTCATATCTGTACGGTTTTTGTCAAATATCTCGGAAACGGAAGCTCGTACAGCAAATTTACCTTCGGGGAATGCTAACTGTAGAATTTGATGAGGAATCGAATGAGCCCATCTGCGAGGCTCTACGACTTTCAATTCAAAAGTTATAGCCGTTTGAACCACATAATTTTTCATATCTGTACGTTTTTTGTCAAATATCTCGGAAACGGAAGCTCGTACAGCAAATTTACCTTTGGGGAATGCTAACTGTAGAATTTGATGAGGAGTAGAATGAGCCCATCTGCGAGGCTCTATGACTTTCGATTCAAAACTTATAGCCGTTTGAACCACATAATTTTTCATATCTGTACGGTTTTTGTCAAATATCTCGGAAACGGAAGCTCGTACAGCAAATTTACCTTCGGGGAATGCCAACTGTAGAATTTGATGAGGAATCGAATGAGCCCATCTGCGAGGCTCTACGACTTTCGATTCAAAATGTAGCCGATTGAACCACATAATTTTTCATATCTGTACGGTTTTTGTCCGATTTCAAGGACATTTGACACATCATTTTTCAAATCTGTACGTTTTTTGTCAAATATCTCGGAAACGGAAGCTCGTACAGCAAATTTACCTTTGGGGAATGCTAACTGTAGAATTTGATGAGGAATCGAATGAGCCCATCTGCGAGGCTCTACGACTTTCGATTCAAAATGTAGCCGATTGAACCACATAATTTTTCATATCTGTACGGTTTTTGTCCGATTTCAAGGACATTTGACACATCATTTTTCAAATCTGTACGGTTTTTGTCAAATATCTCGGAAACGGAAGCTCGTACAGCAAATTTACCTGTGGGGAATGCTAACTGTAGAATTTGATGAGGAGTAGAATGAGCCCATCTGCGAGGCTCTACGACTTTCGATTCAAAACTTATAGCCGTTTGAACCACATAATTTTTCATATCTGTACGGTTTTTGTCAAATATCTCGGAAACGGAAGCTCGTACAGCAAATTTACCTTCGGGGAATGCTAATTGTAGAATTTGATGAGGAATCGAATGAGCCCATCTGCGAGGCTCTACGACTTTCGATTCAAAATGTAGCCGATTGAACCACATAATTTTTCATATCTGTACGGTTTTTGTCCGATTTCAAGGACATTTGACACATCATTTTTCAAATCTGTACGTTTTTTGTCAAATATCTCGGAAACGGAAGCTCGTACAGCAAATTTACCTTTGGGGAATGCTAACTGTAGAATTTGATGAGGAGTAGAATGAGCCCATCTGCGAGGCTCTACGACTTTCGATTCAAAACTTATAGCCGTTTGAACCACATAATTTTTCATATCTGTACGGTTTTTGTCAAATATCTCGGAAACGGAAGCTCGTACAGCAAATTTACCTTCGGGGAATGCTAACTGTAGAATTTGATGAGGAATCGAATGAGCCCATCTGCGAGGCTCTACGACTTTCGATTCAAAATGTAGCCGATTGAACCACATAATTTTTCATATCTGTACGGTTTTTGTCCGATTTCAAGGACATTTGACACATCATTTTTCAAATCTGTACGGTTTTTGTCAAATATCTCGGAAACGGAAGCTCGTACAGCAAATTTACCTTTGGGGAATGCTAACTGTAGAATTTGATGAGGAATCGAATGAGCCCATCTGCGAGGCTCTACGACTTTCGATTCAAAATGTAGCCGATTGAACCACATAATTTTTCATATCTGTACGGTTTTTGTCCGATTTCAAGGACATTTGACACATCATTTTTCAAATCTGTACGGTTTTTGTCAAATATCTCGGAAACGGAAGCTCGTACAGCAAATTTACCTTTGGGGAATGCTAACTGTAGAATTTGATGAGGAGTAGAATGAGCCCATCTGCGAGGCTCTACGACTTTCGATTCAAAACTTATAGCCGTTTGAACCACATAATTTTTCATATCTGTACGGTTTTTGTCAAATATCTCGGAAACGGAAGCTCGTACAGCAAATTTACCTTCGGGGAATGCTAACTGTAGAATTTGATGAGGAATCGAATGAGCCCATCTGCGAGGCTCTACGACTTTCAATTCAAAAGTTATAGCCGTTTGAACCACATAATTTTTCATATCTGTACGTTTTTTGTCAAATATCTCGGAAACGGAAGCTCGTACAGCAAATTTACCTTTGGGGAATGCTAACTGTAGAATTTGATGAGGAGTAGAATGAGCCCATCTGCGAGGCTCTATGACTTTCGATTCAAAACTTATAGCCGTTTGAACCACATAATTTTTCATATCTGTACGGTTTTTGTCAAATATCTCGGAAACGGAAGCTCGTACAGCAAATTTACCTTCGGGGAATGCTAACTGTAGAATTTGATGAGGAATCGAATGAGCCCATCTGCGAGGCTCTACGACTTTCAATTCAAAAGTTATAGCCGTTTGAACCACATAATTTTTCATATCTGTACGTTTTTTGTCAAATATCTCGGAAACGGAAGCTCGTACAGCAAATTTACCTTTGGGGAATGCTAACTGTAGAATTTGATGAGGAGTAGAATGAGCCCATCTGCGAGGCTCTATGACTTTCGATTCAAAACTTATAGCCGTTTGAACCACATAATTTTTCATATCTGTACGGTTTTTGTCAAATATCTCGGAAACGGAAGCTCGTACAGCAAATTTACCTTCGGGGAATGCTAACTGTAGAATTTGATGAGGAATCGAATGAGCCCATCTGCGAGGCTCTACGACTTTCAATTCAAAAGTTATAGCCGTTTGAACCACATAATTTTTCATATCTGTACGTTTTTTGTCAAATATCTCGGAAACGGAAGCTCGTACAGCAAATTTACCTGCATATGGGAATGCTAACTGTAGAATTTGATGAGGAGTAGAATGAGCACATCTGCGAGGCTCTACGACTTTCGATTCAAAAGTTATAGCCGTTTGAACCACATAATTTTTCATATCTGTACGGTTTTTGTCAAATATCTCGGAAACGGAAGCTCGTACAGCAAATTTACCTTCGGGGAATGCTAACTGTAGAATTTGATGAGGAATCGAATGAGCCCATCTGCGAGGCTCTACGACTTTCGATTCAAAATGTAGCCGATTGAACCACATAATTTTTCATATCTGTACGGTTTTTGTCCGATTTCAAGGACATTTGACACATCATTTTTCATATCTGTACGGTTTTTGTCAAATATCTCGGAAACGGAAGCTCGTACAGCAAATTTACCTTCGGGGAATGCTAACTGTAGAATTTGATGAGGAATCGAATGAGCCCATCTGCGAGGCTCTACGACTTTCGTTTCAAAATGTAGCCGATTGAACCACATCATTTTTCATATCTGTACGGTTTTTGTCCGATTTCAAGGACATTTGACACATCATTTTTCAAATCTGTACGGTTTTTGTCAAATATCTCGGAAACGGAAGCTCGTACAGCAAATTTACCTTTGGGGAATGCTAACTGTAGAATTTGATGAGGAGTAGAATGAGCCCATCTGCGAGGCTCTACGACTTTCGATTCAAAACTTATAGCCGTTTGAACCACATAATTTTTCATATCTGTACGGTTTTTGTCAAATATCTCGGAAACGGAAGCTCGTACAGCAAATTTACCTTCGGGGAATGCTAACTGTAGAATTTGATGAGGAATCGAATGAGCCCATCTGCGAGGCTCTACGACTTTCAATTCAAAAGTTATAGCCGTTTGAACCACATAATTTTTCATATCTGTACGTTTTTTGTCAAATATCTCGGAAACGGAAGCTCGTACAGCAAATTTACCTGCATATGGGAATGCTAACTGTAGAATTTGATGAGGAGTAGAATGAGCCCATCTGCGAGGCTCTACGACTTTCGATTCAAAAGTTATAGCCGTTTGAACCACATAATTTTTCATATCTGTACAGTTTTTGTCAAATATCTCGGAAACGGAAGCTCGTACAGCAAATTTACCTTCGGGGAATGCTAACTGTAGAATTTGATGAGGAATCGAATGAGCCCATCTGCGAGGCTCTACGACTTTCGATTCAAAATGTAGCCGATTGAACCACATAATTTTTCATATCTGTACGGTTTTTGTCCGATTTCAAGGACATTTGACACATCATTTTTCAAATCTGTACGGTTTTTGTCAAATATCTCGGAAACGGAAGCTCGTACAGCAAATTTACCTTTGGGGAATGCTAACTGTAGAATTTGATGAGGAGTAGAATGAGCCCATCTGCGAGGCTCTACGACTTTCGATTCAAAACTTATAGCCGTTTGAACCACATAATTTTTCATATCTGTACGGTTTTTGTCAAATATCTCGGAAACGGAAGCTCGTACAGCAAATTTACCTTCGGGGAATGCTAACTGTAGAATTTGATGAGGAATCGAATGAGCCCATCTGCGAGGCTCTACGACTTTCAATTCAAAAGTTATAGCCGTTTGAACCACATAACTTTTCATATCTGTACGTTTTTTGTCAAATATCTCGGAAACGGAAGCTCGTACAGCAAATTTACCTGCATATGGGAATGCTAACTGTAGAATTTGATGAGGAATCGAATGAGCCCATCTGCGAGGCTCTACGACTTTCGATTCAAAATGTAGCCGATTGAACCACATAATTTTTCATATCTGTACGGTTTTTGTCCGATTTCAAGGACATTTGACACATCATTTTTCAAATCTGTACGGTTTTTGTCAAATATCTCGGAAACGGAAGCTCGTACAGCAAATTTACCTCTGGGGAATGCTAACTGTAGAATTTGATGAGGAATCGAATGAGCCCATCTGCGAGGCTCTACGACTTTCGATTCAAAATGTAGCCGATTGAACCACATAATTTTTCATTTCTGTACGGTTTTTGTCCGATTTCAAGGACATTTGACACATCATTTTTCAAATCTGTACGGTTTTTGTCAAATATCTCGGAAACGGAAGCTCGTACAGCAAATTTACCTTTGGGGAATGCTAACTGTAGAATTTGATGAGGAGTAGAATGAGCCCATCTGCGAGGCTCTACGACTTTCGATTCAAAACTTATAGCCGTTTGAACCACATCATTTTTCATATCTGTACGGTTTTTGTCAAATATCTCGGAAACGGAAGCTCGTACAGCAAATTTACCTTCGGGGAATGCTAACTGTAGAATTTGATGAGGAATCGAATGAGCCCATCTGCGAGGCTCTACGACTTTCAATTCAAAAGTTATAGCCGTTTGAACCACATAATTTTTCATATCTGTACGTTTTTTGTCAAATATCTCGGAAACGGAAGCTCGTACAGCAAATTTACCTTTGGGGAATGCTAACTGTAGAATTTGATGAGGAGTAGAATGAGCCCATCTGCGAGGCTCTATGACTTTCGATTCAAAACTTATAGCCGTTTGAACCACATAATTTTTCATATCTGTACGGTTTTTGTCAAATATCTCGGAAACGGAAGCTCGTACAGCAAATTTACCTTCGGGGAATGCTAACTGTAGAATTTGATGAGGAATCGAATGAGCCCATCTGCGAGGCTCTACGACTTTCAATTCAAAAGTTATAGCCGTTTGAACCACATAATTTTTCATATCTGTACGTTTTTTGTCAAATATCTCGGAAACGGAAGCTCGTACAGCAAATTTACCTGCATATGGGAATGCTAACTGTAGAATTTGATGAGGAGTAGAATGAGCACATCTGCGAGGCTCTACGACTTTCGATTCAAAAGTTATAGCCGTTTGAACCACATAATTTTTCATATCTGTACGGTTTTTGTCAAATATCTCGGAAACGGAAGCTCGTACAGCAAATTTACCTTCGGGGAATGCTAACTGTAGAATTTGATGAGGAATCGAATGAGCCCATCTGCGAGGCTCTACGACTTTCGATTCAAAATGTAGCCGATTGAACCACATAATTTTTCATATCTGTACGGTTTTTGTCCGATTTCAAGGACATTTGACACATCATTTTTCATATCTGTACGGTTTTTGTCAAATATCTCGGAAACGGAAGCTCGTACAGCAAATTTACCTTCGGGGAATGCTAACTGTAGAATTTGATGAGGAATCGAATGAGCCCATCTGCGAGGCTCTACGACTTTCGATTCAAAATGTAGCCGATTGAACCACATCATTTTTCATATCTGTACGGTTTTTGTCCGATTTCAAGGACATTTGACACATCATTTTTCAAATCTGTACGGTTTTTGTCAAATATCTCGGAAACGGAAGCTCGTACAGCAAATTTACCTTTGGGGAATGCTAACTGTAGAATTTGATGAGGAGTAGAATGAGCCCATCTGCGAGGCTCTACGACTTTCGATTCAAAACTTATAGCCGTTTGAACCACATAATTTTTCATATCTGTACGGTTTTTGTCAAATATCTCGGAAACGGAAGCTCGTACAGCAAATTTACCTTCGGGGAATGCTAACTGTAGAATTTGATGAGGAATCGAATGAGCCCATCTGCGAGGCTCTACGACTTTCAATTCAAAAGTTATAGCCGTTTGAACCACATAATTTTTCATATCTGTACGTTTTTTGTCAAATATCTCGGAAACGGAAGCTCGTACAGCAAATTTACCTGCATATGGGAATGCTAACTGTAGAATTTGATGAGGAGTAGAATGAGCCCATCTGCGAGGCTCTACGACTTTCGATTCAAAAGTTATAGCCGTTTGAACCACATAATTTTTCATATCTGTACAGTTTTTGTCAAATATCTCGGAAACGGAAGCTCGTACAGCAAATTTACCTTCGGGGAATGCTAACTGTAGAATTTGATGAGGAATCGAATGAGCCCATCTGCGAGGCTCTACGACTTTCGATTCAAAATGTAGCCGATTGAACCACATAATTTTTCATATCTGTACGGTTTTTGTCAAATATCTCGGAAACGGAAGCTCGTACAGCAAATTTACCTGCATATGGGAATGCTAACTGTAGAATTTGATGAGGAGTAGAATGAGCCCATCTGCGAGGCTCTACGACTTTCGATTCAAAAGTTATAGCCGTTTGAACCACATAATTTTTCATATCTGTACAGTTTTTGTCAAATATCTCGGAAACGGAAGCTCGTACAGCAAATTTACCTTTGGGGAATGCTAACTGTAGAATTTGATGAGGAATCGAATGAGCCCATCTGCGAGGCTCTACGACTTTCGATTCAAAATGTAGCCGATTGAACCACATAATTTTTCATATCTGTACGGTTTTTGTCCGATTTCAAGGACATTTGACACATCATTTTTCAAATCTGTACGTTTTTTGTCAAATATCTCGGAAACGGAAGCTCGTACAGCAAATTTACCTTTGGGGAATGCTAACTGTAGAATTTGATGAGGAATCGAATGAGCCCATCTGCGAGGCTCTACGACTTTCGATTCAAAATGTAGCCGATTGAACCACATAATTTTTCATATCTGTACGGTTTTTGTCCGATTTCAAGGACATTTGACACATCATTTTTCAAATCTGTACGGTTTTTGTCAAATATCTCGGAAACGGAAGCTCGTACAGCAAATTTACCTTTGGGGAATGCTAACTGTAGAATTTGATGAGGAGTAGAATGAGCCCATCTGCGAGGCTCTACGACTTTCGATTCAAAACTTATAGCCGTTTGAACCACATAATTTTTCATATCTGTACGGTTTTTGTCAAATATCTCGGAAACGGAAGCTCGTACAGCAAATTTACCTTCGGGGAATGCTAACTGTAGAATTTGATGAGGAATCGAATGAGCCCATCTGCGAGGCTCTACGACTTTCAATTCAAAAGTTATAGCCGTTTGAACCACATAACTTTTCATATCTGTACGTTTTTTGTCAAATATCTCGGAAACGGAAGCTCGTACAGCAAATTTACCTGCATATGGGAATGCTAACTGTAGAATTTGATGAGGAATCGAATGAGCCCATCTGCGAGGCTCTACGACTTTCGATTCAAAATGTAGCCGATTGAACCACATAATTTTTCATATCTGTACGGTTTTTGTCCGATTTCAAGGACATTTGACACATCATTTTTCAAATCTGTACGGTTTTTGTCAAATATCTCGGAAACGGAAGCTCGTACAGCAAATTTACCTCTGGGGAATGCTAACTGTAGAATTTGATGAGGAATCGAATGAGCCCATCTGCGAGGCTCTACAACTTTCGATTCAAAATGTAGCCGATTGAACCACATAATTTTTCATTTCTGTACGGTTTTTGTCCGATTTCAAGGACATTTGACACATCATTTTTCAAATCTGTACGGTTTTTGTCAAATATCTCGGAAACGGAAGCTCGTACAGCAAATTTACCTTTGGGGAATGCTAACTGTAGAATTTGATGAGGAGTAGAATGAGCCCATCTGCGAGGCTCTACGACTTTCGATTCAAAACTTATAGCCGTTTGAACCACATCATTTTTCATATCTGTACGGTTTTTGTCAAATATCTCGGAAACGGAAGCTCGTACAGCAAATTTACCTTCGGGGAATGCTAACTGTAGAATTTGATGAGGAATCGAATGAGCCCATCTGCGAGGCTCTACGACTTTCGATTCAAAATGTAGCCGATTGAACCACATAATTTTTCATATCTGTACGGTTTTTGTCCGATTTCAAGGACATTTGACACATCATTTTTCAAATCTGTACGGTTTTTGTCAAATATCTCGGAAACGGAAGCTCGTACAGCAAATTTACCTTTGGGGAATGCTAACTGTAGAATTTGATGAGGAGTAGAATGAGCCCATCTGCGAGGCTCTACGACTTTCGATTCAAAACTTATAGCCGTTTGAACCACATAATTTTTCATATCTGTACGGTTTTTGTCAAATATCTCGGAAACGGAAGCTCGTACAGCAAATTTACCTTCGGGGAATGCTAACTGTAGAATTTGATGAGGAATCGAATGAGCCCATCTGCGAGGCTCTACGACTTTCAATTCAAAAGTTATAGCCGTTTGAACCACATAATTTTTCATATCTGTACGTTTTTTGTCAAATATCTCGGAAACGGAAGCTCGTACAGCAAATTTACCTGCATATGGGAATGCTAACTGTAGAATTTGATGAGGAGTAGAATGAGCCCATCTGCGAGGCTCTACGACTTTCGATTCAAAAGTTATAGCCGTTTGAACCACATAATTTTTCATATCTGTACAGTTTTTGTCAAATATCTCGGAAACGGAAGCTCGTACAGCAAATTTACCTTCGGGGAATGCTAACTGTAGAATTTGATGAGGAATCGAATGAGCCCATCTGCGAGGCTCTACGACTTTCGATTCAAAATGTAGCCGATTGAACCACATAATTTTTCATATCTGTACGGTTTTTGTCCGATTTCAAGGACATTTGACACATCATTTTTCAAATCTGTACGGTTTTTGTCAAATATCTCGGAAACGGAAGCTCGTACAGCAAATTTACCTCTGGGGAATGCTAACTGTAGAATTTGATGAGGAATCGAATGAGCCCATCTGCGAGGCTCTACGACTTTCGATTCAAAATGTAGCCGATTGAACCACATAATTTTTCATATCTGTACGGTTTTTGTCCGATTTCAAGAACATTTGACACATCATTTTTCAAATCTGTACGGTTTTTGTCAAATATCTCGGAAACGGAAGCTCGTACAGCAAATTTACCTCTGGGGAATGCTAACTGTAGAATTTGATGAGGAGTAGAATGAGCCCATCTGCGAGGCTCTACGACTTTCGATTCAAAACTTATAGCCGTTTGAACCACATAATTTTTCATATCTGTACGGTTTTTGTCAAATATCTCGGAAACGGAAGCTCGTACAGCAAATTTACCTGCATATGGGAATGCTAACTGTAGAATTTGATGAGGAGTAGAATGAGCCCATCTGCGAGGCTCTACGACTTTCGATTCAAAACTTATAGCCGTTTGAACCACATAATTTTTCATATCTGTACGGTTTTTGTCCGATTTCAAGGACATTTGACACATCATTTCTCAAATCTGTACGGTTTTTGTCAAATATCTCGGAAACGGAAGCTCGTACAGCAAATTTACCTTTGGGGAATGCTAACTGTAGAATTTGATGAGGAGTAGAATGAGCCCATCTGCGAGGCTCTACGACTTTCGATTCAAAACTTATAGCCGTTTGAACCACATAATTTTTCATATCTGTACGGTTTTTGTCAAATATCTCGGAAACGGAAGCTCGTACAGCAAATTTACCTTCGGGGAATGCTAACTGTAGAATTTGATGAGGAATCGAATGAGCCCATCTGCGAGGCTCTACGACTTTCAATTCAAAAGTTATAGCCGTTTGAACCACATAATTTTTCATATCTGTACGTTTTTTGTCAAATATCTCGGAAACGGAAGCTCGTACAGCAAATTTACCTGCATATGGGAATGCTAACTGTAGAATTTGATGAGGAATCGAATGAGCCCATCTGCGAGGCTCTACGACTTTCGATTCAAAATGTAGCCGATTGAACCACATAATTTTTCATATCTGTACGGTTTTTGTCCGATTTCAAGGACATTTGACACATCATTTTTCAAATCTGTACGGTTTTTGTCAAATATCTCGGAAACGGAAGCTCGTACAGCAAATTTACCTCTGGGGAATGCTAACTGTAGAATTTGATGAGGAATCGAATGAGCCCATCTGCGAGGCTCTACGACTTTCGATTCAAAATGTAGCCGATTGAACCACATAATTTTTCATATCTGTACGGTTTTTGTCCGATTTCAAGGACATTTGACACATCATTTTTCAAATCTGTACGGTTTTTGTCAAATATCTCGGAAACGGAAGCTCGTACAGCAAATTTACCTTTGGGGAATGCTAACTGTAGAATTTGATGAGGAGTAGAATGAGCCCATCTGCGAGGCTCTACGACTTTCGATTCAAAACTTATAGCCGTTTGAACCACATAATTTTTCATATCTGTACGGTTTTTGTCAAATATCTCGGAAACGGAAGCTCGTACAGCAAATTTACCTTCGGGGAATGCTAACTGTAGAATTTGATGAGGAATCGAATGAGCCCATCTGCGAGGCTCTACGACTTTCGATTCAAAATGTAGCCGATTGAACCACATAATTTTTCATATCCGTACGGTTTTTGTCCGATTTCAAGGACATTTGACACATCATTTTTCAAATCTGTACGGTTTTTGTCAAATATCTCGGAAACGGAAGCTCGTACAGCAAATTTACCTTTGGGGAATGCTAACTGTAGAATTTGATGAGGAGTAGAATGAGCCCATCTGCGAGGCTCTACGACTTTCGATTCAAAACTTATAGCCGTTTGAACCACATAATTTTTCATATCTGTACGGTTTTTGTCAAATATCTCGGAAACGGAAGCTCGTACAGCAAATTTACCTTCGGGGAATGCTAACTGTAGAATTTGATGAGGAATCGAATGAGCCCATCTGCGAGGCTCTACGACTTTCAATTCAAAAGTTATAGCCGTTTGAACCACATAATTTTTCATATCTGTACGTTTTTTGTCAAATATCTCGGAAACGGAAGCTCGTACAGCAAATTTACCTGCATATGGGAATGCTAACTGTAGAATTTGATGAGGAGTAGAATGAGCCCATCTGCGAGGCTCTACGACTTTCGATTCAAAAGTTATAGCCGTTTGAACCACATAATTTTTCATATCTGTACAGTTTTTGTCAAATATCTCGGAAACGGAAGCTCGTACAGCAAATTTACCTTCGGGGAATGCTAACTGTAGAATTTGATGAGGAATCGAATGAGCCCATCTGCGAGGCTCTACGACTTTCGATTCAAAATGTAGCCGATTGAACCACATAATTTTTCATATCTGTACGGTTTTTGTCCGATTTCAAGGACATTTGACACATCATTTTTCAAATCTGTACGTTTTTTGTCAAATATCTCGGAAACGGAAGCTCGTACAGCAAATTTACCTCTGGGGAATGCTAACTGTAGAATTTGATGAGGAATCGAATGAGCCCATCTGCGAGGCTCTACGACTTTCGATTCAAAATGTAGCCGATTGAACCACATAATTTTTCATATCAGTACGGTTTTTGTCCGATTTCAAGGACATTTGACACATCATTTTTCAAATCTGTACGGTTTTTGTCAAATATCTCGGAAACGGAAGCTCGTACAGCAAATTTACCTCTGGGGAATGCTAACTGTAGAATTTGATGAGGAGTAGAATGAGCCCATCTGCGAGGCTCTACGACTTTCGATTCAAAACTTATAGCCGTTTGAACCACATAATTTTTCATATCTGTACGGTTTTTGTCAAATATCTCGGAAACGGAAGCTCGTACAGCAAATTTACCTTCGGGGAATGCTAACTGTAGAATTTGATGAGGAATCGAATGAGCCCATCTGCGAGGCTCTACGACTTTCAATTCAAAAGTTATAGCCGTTTGAACCACATAATTTTTCATATCTGTACGTTTTTTGTCAAATATCTCGGAAACGGAAGCTCGTACAGCAAATTTACCTGCATATGGGAATGCTAACTGTAGAATTTGATGAGGAGTAGAATGAGCCCATCTGCGAGGCTCTACGACTTTCGATTCAAAATGTAGCCGATTGAACCACATAATTTTTCATATCTGTACGGTTTTTGTCCGATTTCAAGGACATTTGACACATCATTTTTCAAATCTGTACGTTTTTTGTCAAATATCTCGGAAACGGAAGCTCGTACAGCAAATTTACCTTTGGGGAATGCTAACTGTAGAATTTGATGAGGAATCGAATGAGCCCATCTGCGAGGCTCTACGACTTTCGATTCAAAATGTAGCCGATTGAACCACATAATTTTTCATATCTGTACGGTTTTTGTCCGATTTCAAGGACATTTGACACATCATTTTTCAAATCTGTACGGTTTTTGTCAAATATCTCGGAAACGGAAGCTCGTACAGCAAATTTACCTTTGGGGAATGCTAACTGTAGAATTTGATGAGGAATAGAATGAGCCCATCTGCGAGGCTCTACGACTTTCGATTCAAAACTTATAGCCGTTTGAACCACATAATTTTTCATATCTGTACGGTTTTTGTCAAATATCTCGGAAACGGAAGCTCGTACAGCAAATTTACCTTCGGGGAATGCTAACTGTAGAATTTGATGAGGAATCGAATGAGCCCATCTGCGAGGCTCTACGACTTTCGATTCAAAATGTAGCCGATTGAACCACATCATTTTTCATATCTGTACGGTTTTTGTCCGATTTCAAGGACATTTGACACATCATTTTTCAAATCTGTACGGTTTTTTGTCAAATATCTCGGAAACGGAAGCTCGTACAGCAAATTTACCTTTGGGGAATGCTAACTGTAGAATTTGATGAGGAATCGAATGAGCCCATCTGCGAGGCTCTACGACTTTCGATTCAAAATGTAGCCGATTGAACCACATAATTTTTCATATCTGTACGGTTTTTGTCCGATTTCAAGGACATTTGACACATTATTTTTCAAATCTGTACGGTTTTTGTCAAATATCTCGGAAACGGAAGCTCGTACAGCAAATTTACCTTTGGGGAATGCTAACTGTAGAATTTGATGAGGAGTAGAATGAGCCCATCTGCGAGGCTCTACGACTTTCGATTCAAAACTTATAGCCGTTTGAACCACATAATTTTTCATATCTGTACGGTTTTTGTCAAATATCTCGGAAACGGAAGCTCGTACAGCAAATTTACCTTCGGGGAATGCTAACTGTAGAATTTGATGAGGAATCGAATGAGCCCATCTGCGAGGCTCTACGACTTTCAATTCAAAAGTTATAGCCGTTTGAACCACATAATTTTTCATATCTGTACGTTTTTTGTCAAATATCTCGGAAACGGAAGCTCGTACAGCAAATTTACCTGCATATGGGAATGCTAACTGTAGAATTTGATGAGGAGTAGAATGAGCCCATCTGCGAGGCTCTACGACTTTCGATTCAAAAGTTATAGCCGTTTGAACCACATAATTTTTCATATCTGTACAGTTTTTGTCAAATATCTCGGAAACGGAAGCTCGTACAGCAAATTTACCTTCGGGGAATGCTAACTGTAGAATTTGATGAGGAATCGAATGAGCCCATCTGCGAGGCTCTACGACTTTCGATTCAAAATGTAGCCGATTGAACCACATAATTTTTCATATCTGTACGGTTTTTGTCAAATATCTCGGAAACGGAAGCTCGTACAGCAAATTTACCTTCGGGGAATGCTAACTGTAGAATTTGATGAGGAATCGAATGAGCCCATCTGCGAGGCTCTACGACTTTCAATTCAAAAGTTATAGCCGTTTGAACCACATAATTTTTCATATCTGTACGTTTTTTGTCAAATATCTCGGAAACGGAAGCTCGTACAGCAAATTTACCTGCATATGGGAATGCTAACTGTAGAATTTGATGAGGAGTAGAATGAGCCCATCTGCGAGGCTCTACGACTTTCGATTCAAAATGTAGCCGATTGAACCACATAATTTTTCATATCTGTACGGTTTTTGTCCGATTTCAAGGACATTTGACACATCATTTTTCAAATCTGTACGTTTTTTGTCAAATATCTCGGAAACGGAAGCTCGTACAGCAAATTTACCTTTGGGGAATGCTAACTGTAGAATTTGATGAGGAATCGAATGAGCCCATCTGCGAGGCTCTACGACTTTCGATTCAAAATGTAGCCGATTGAACCACATAATTTTTCATATCTGTACGGTTTTTGTCCGATTTCAAGGACATTTGACACATCATTTTTCAAATCTGTACGGTTTTTGTCAAATATCTCGGAAACGGAAGCTCGTACAGCAAATTTACCTTTGGGGAATGCTAACTGTAGAATTTGATGAGGAATAGAATGAGCCCATCTGCGAGGCTCTACGACTTTCGATTCAAAACTTATAGCCGTTTGAACCACATAATTTTTCATATCTGTACGGTTTTTGTCAAATATCTCGGAAACGGAAGCTCGTACAGCAAATTTACCTTCGGGGAATGCTAACTGTAGAATTTGATGAGGAATCGAATGAGCCCATCTGCGAGGCTCTACGACTTTCGATTCAAAATGTAGCCGATTGAACCACATCATTTTTCATATCTGTACGGTTTTTGTCCGATTTCAAGGACATTTGACACATCATTTTTCAAATCTGTACGGTTTTTGTCAAATATCTCGGAAACGGAAGCTCGTACAGCAAATTTACCTTTGGGGAATGCTAACTGTAGAATTTGATGAGGAATCGAATGAGCCCATCTGCGAGGCTCTACGACTTTCGATTCAAAATGTAGCCGATTGAACCACATAATTTTTCATATCTGTACGGTTTTTGTCCGATTTCAAGGACATTTGACACATTATTTTTCAAATCTGTACGGTTTTTGTCAAATATCTCGGAAACGGAAGCTCGTACAGCAAATTTACCTTTGGGGAATGCTAACTGTAGAATTTGATGAGGAGTAGAATGAGCCCATCTGCGAGGCTCTACGACTTTCGATTCAAAACTTATAGCCGTTTGAACCACATAATTTTTCATATCTGTACGGTTTTTGTCAAATATCTCGGAAACGGAAGCTCGTACAGCAAATTTACCTTCGGGGAATGCTAACTGTAGAATTTGATGAGGAATCGAATGAGCCCATCTGCGAGGCTCTACGACTTTCAATTCAAAAGTTATAGCCGTTTGAACCACATAATTTTTCATATCTGTACGTTTTTTGTCAAATATCTCGGAAACGGAAGCTCGTACAGCAAATTTACCTGCATATGGGAATGCTAACTGTAGAATTTGATGAGGAGTAGAATGAGCCCATCTGCGAGGCTCTACGACTTTCGATTCAAAAGTTATAGCCGTTTGAACCACATAATTTTTCATATCTGTACAGTTTTTGTCAAATATCTCGGAAACGGAAGCTCGTACAGCAAATTTACCTTCGGGGAATGCTAACTGTAGAATTTGATGAGGAATCGAATGAGCCCATCTGCGAGGCTCTACGACTTTCGATTCAAAATGTAGCCGATTGAACCACATAATTTTTCATATCTGTACGGTTTTTGTCCGATTTCAAGGACATTTGACACATCATTTTTCAAATCTGTACGGTTTTTGTCAAATATCTCGGAAACGGAAGCTCGTACAGCAAATTTACCTCTGGGGAATGCTAACTGTAGAATTTGATGAGGAATCGAATGAGCCCATCTGCGAGGCTCTACGACTTTCGATTCAAAATGTAGCCGATTGAACCACATAATTTTTCATATCTGTACGGTTTTTGTCCGATTTCAAGGACATTTGACACATCATTTTTCAAATCTGTACGGTTTTTGTCAAATATCTCGGAAACGGAAGCTCGTACAGCAAATTTACCTCTGGGGAATGCTAACTGTAGAATTTGATGAGGAGTAGAATGAGCCCATCTGCGAGGCTCTACGACTTTCGATTCAAAACTTATAGCCGTTTGAACCACATAATTTTTCATATCTGTACGGTTTTTGTCAAATATCTCGGAAACGGAAGCTCGTACAGCAAATTTACCTTCGGGGAATGCTAACTGTAGAATTTGATGAGGAATCGAATGAGCCCATCTGCGAGGCTCTACGACTTTCAATTCAAAAGTTATAGCCGTTTGAACCACATAATTTTTCATATCTGTACGTTTTTTGTCAAATATCTCGGAAACGGAAGCTCGTACAGCAAATTTACCTGCATATGGGAATGCTAACTGTAGAATTTGATGAGGAGTAGAATGAGCCCATCTGCGAGGCTCTACGACTTTCGATTCAAAAGTTATAGCCGTTTGAACCACATAATTTTTCATATCTGTACAGTTTTTGTCAAATATCTCGGAAACGGAAGCTCGTACAGCAAATTTACCTTCGGGGAATGCTAACTGTAGAATTTGATGAGGAATCGAATGAGCCCATCTGCGAGGCTCTACGACTTTCGATTCAAAATGTAGCCGATTGAACCACATAATTTTTCATATCTGTACGGTTTTTGTCCGATTTCAAGGACATTTGACACATCATTTTTCAAATCTGTACGGTTTTTGTCAAATATCTCGGAAACGGAAGCTCGTACAGCAAAGTTACCTTTGGGGAATGCTAACTGTAGAATTTGATGAGGAATCGAATGAGCCCATCTGCGAGGCTCTACGACTTTCGATTCAAAATGTAGCCGATTGAACCACATAATTTTTCATATCTGTACGGTTTTTGTCCGATTTCAAGGACATTTGACACATCATTTTTCAAATCTGTACGGTTTTTGTCAAATATCTCGGAAACGGAAGCTCGTACAGCAAATTTACCTTCGGGGAATGCTAACTGTAGAATTTGATGAGGAATCGAATGAGCCCATCTGCGAGGCTCTACGACTTTCGATTCAAAATGTAGCCGATTGAACCACATCATTTTTCATATCTGTACGGTTTTTGTCCGATTTCAAGGACATTTGACACATCATTTTTCAAATCTGTACGGTTTTTGTCAAATATCTCGGAAACGGAAGCTCGTACAGCAAATTTACCTTTGGGGAATGCTAACTGTAGAATTTGATGAGGAATCGAATGAGCCCATCTGCGAGGCTCTACGACTTTCGATTCAAAATGTAGCCGATTGAACCACATAATTTTTCATATCTGTACGGTTTTTGTCCGATTTCAAGGACATTTGACACATTATTTTTCAAATCTGTACGGTTTTTGTCAAATATCTCGGAAACGGAAGCTCGTACAGCAAATTTACCTTTGGGGAATGCTAACTGTAGAATTTGATGAGGAGTAGAATGAGCCCATCTGCGAGGCTCTACGACTTTCGATTCAAAACTTATAGCCGTTTGAACCACATAATTTTTCATATCTGTACGGTTTTTGTCAAATATCTCGGAAACGGAAGCTCGTACAGCAAATTTACCTTCGGGGAATGCTAACTGTAGAATTTGATGAGGAATCGAATGAGCCCATCTGCGAGGCTCTACGACTTTCAATTCAAAAGTTATAGCCGTTTGAACCACATAATTTTTCATATCTGTACGTTTTTTGTCAAATATCTCGGAAACGGAAGCTCGTACAGCAAATTTACCTGCATATGGGAATGCTAACTGTAGAATTTGATGAGGAGTAGAATGAGCCCATCTGCGAGGCTCTACGACTTTCGATTCAAAAGTTATAGCCGTTTGAACCACATAATTTTTCATATCTGTACAGTTTTTGTCAAATATCTCGGAAACGGAAGCTCGTACAGCAAATTTACCTTCGGGGAATGCTAACTGTAGAATTTGATGAGGAATCGAATGAGCCCATCTGCGAGGCTCTACGACTTTCGATTCAAAATGTAGCCGATTGAACCACATAATTTTTCATATCTGTACGGTTTTTGTCCGATTTCAAGGACATTTGACACATCATTTTTCAAATCTGTACGGTTTTTGTCAAATATCTCGGAAACGGAAGCTCGTACAGCAAATTTACCTCTGGGGAATGCTAACTGTAGAATTTGATGAGGAATCGAATGAGCCCATCTGCGAGGCTCTACGACTTTCGATTCAAAATGTAGCCGATTGAACCACATAATTTTTCATATCTGTACGGTTTTTGTCCGATTTCAAGGACATTTGACACATCATTTTTCAAATCTGTACGGTTTTTGTCAAATATCTCGGAAACGGAAGCTCGTACAGCAAATTTACCTCTGGGGAATGCTAACTGTAGAATTTGATGAGGAGTAGAATGAGCCCATCTGCGAGGCTCTACGACTTTCGATTCAAAACTTATAGCCGTTTGAACCACATAATTTTTCATATCTGTACGGTTTTTGTCAAATATCTCGGAAACGGAAGCTCGTACAGCAAATTTACCTTCGGGGAATGCTAACTGTAGAATTTGATGAGGAATCGAATGAGCCCATCTGCGAGGCTCTACGACTTTCAATTCAAAAGTTATAGCCGTTTGAACCACATAATTTTTCATATCTGTACGTTTTTTGTCAAATATCTCGGAAACGGAAGCTCGTACAGCAAATTTACCTGCATATGGGAATGCTAACTGTAGAATTTGATGAGGAGTAGAATGAGCCCATCTGCGAGGCTCTACGACTTTCGATTCAAAAGTTATAGCCGTTTGAACCACATAATTTTTCATATCTGTACAGTTTTTGTCAAATATCTCGGAAACGGAAGCTCGTACAGCAAATTTACCTTCGGGGAATGCTAACTGTAGAATTTGATGAGGAATCGAATGAGCCCATCTGCGAGGCTCTACGACTTTCGATTCAAAATGTAGCCGATTGAACCACATAATTTTTCATATCTGTACGGTTTTTGTCCGATTTCAAGGACATTTGACACATCATTTTTCAAATCTGTACGGTTTTTGTCAAATATCTCGGAAACGGAAGCTCGTACAGCAAAGTTACCTTTGGGGAATGCTAACTGTAGAATTTGATGAGGAATCGAATGAGCCCATCTGCGAGGCTCTACGACTTTCGATTCAAAATGTAGCCGATTGAACCACATAATTTTTCATATCTGTACGGTTTTTGTCCGATTTCAAGGACATTTGACACATAATTTTTCAAATCTGTACGTTTTTTGTCAAATATCTCGGAAACGGAAGCTCGTACAGCAAATTTACCTTTGGGGAATGCTAACTGTAGAATTTGATGAGGAATCGAATGAGCCCATCTGCGAGGCTCTACGACTTTCGATTCAAAATGTAGCCGATTGAACCACATAATTTTTCATATCTGTACGGTTTTTGTCCGATTTCAAGGACATTTGACACATCATTTTTCAAATCTGTACGGTTTTTGTCAAATATCTCGGAAACGGAAGCTCGTACAGCAAATTTACCTTTGGGGAATGCTAACTGTAGAATTTGATGAGGAGTAGAATGAGCCCATCTGCGAGGCTCTACGACTTTCGATTCAAAACTTATAGCCGTTTGAACCACATAATTTTTCATATCTGTACGGTTTTTGTCAAATATCTCGGAAACGGAAGCTCGTACAGCAAATTTACCTTCGGGGAATGCTAACTGTAGAATTTGATGAGGAATCGAATGAGCCCATCTGCGAGGCTCTACGACTTTCGATTCAAAATGTAGCCGATTGAACCACATAATTTTTCATATCTGTACGGTTTTTGTCCGATTTCAAGGACATTTGACACATCATTTTTCAAATCTGTACGGTTTTTGTCAAATATCTCGGAAACGGAAGCTCGTACAGCAAATTTACCTTTGGGGAATGCTAACTGTAGAATTTGATGAGGAGTAGAATGAGCCCATCTGCGAGGCTCTACGACTTTCGATTCAAAACTTATAGCCGTTTGAACCACATAATTTTTCATATCTGTACGGTTTTTGTCAAATATCTCGGAAACGGAAGCTCGTACAGCAAATTTACCTTTGGGGAATGCTAACTGTAGAATTTGATGAGGAATCGAATGAGCCCATCTGCGAGGCTCTACGACTTTCAATTCAAAAGTTATAGCCGTTTGAACCACATAATTTTTCATATCTGTACGTTTTTTGTCAAATATCTCGGAAACGGAAGCTCGTACAGCAAATTTACCTGCATATGGGAATGCTAACTGTAGAATTTGATGAGGAGTAGAATGAGCCCATCTGCGAGGCTCTACGACTTTCGATTCAAAAGTTATAGCCGTTTGAACCACATAATTTTTCATATCTGTACAGTTTTTGTCAAATATCTCGGAAACGGAAGCTCGTACAGCAAATTTACCTTCGGGGAATGCTAACTGTAGAATTTGATGAGGAATCGAATGAGCCCATCTGCGAGGCTCTACGACTTTCGATTCAAAATGTAGCCGATTGAACCACATAATTTTTCATATCTGTACGGTTTTTGTCCGATTTCAAGGACATTTGACACATCATTTTTCAAATCTGTACGGTTTTTGTCAAATATCTCGGAAACGGAAGCTCGTACAGCAAAGTTACCTTTGGGGAATGCTAACTGTAGAATTTGATGAGGAATCGAATGAGCCCATCTGCGAGGCTCTACGACTTTCGATTCAAAATGTAGCCGATTGAACCACATAATTTTTCATATCTGTACGGTTTTTGTCCGATTTCAAGGACATTTGACACATCATTTTTCAAATCTGTACGGTTTTTGTCAAATATCTCGGAAACGGAAGCTCGTACAGCAAATTTACCTTCGGGGAATGCTAACTGTAGAATTTGATGAGGAATCGAATGAGCCCATCTGCGAGGCTCTACGACTTTCGATTCAAAATGTAGCCGATTGAACCACATCATTTTTCATATCTGTACGGTTTTTGTCCGATTTCAAGGACATTTGACACATCATTTTTCAAATCTGTACGGTTTTTGTCAAATATCTCGGAAACGGAAGCTCGTACAGCAAATTTACCTTTGGGGAATGCTAACTGTAGAATTTGATGAGGAATCGAATGAGCCCATCTGCGAGGCTCTACGACTTTCGATTCAAAATGTAGCCGATTGAACCACATAATTTTTCATATCTGTACGGTTTTTGTCCGATTTCAAGGACATTTGACACATTATTTTTCAAATCTGTACGGTTTTTGTCAAATATCTCGGAAACGGAAGCTCGTACAGCAAATTTACCTTTGGGGAATGCTAACTGTAGAATTTGATGAGGAGTAGAATGAGCCCATCTGCGAGGCTCTACGACTTTCGATTCAAAACTTATAGCCGTTTGAACCACATAATTTTTCATATCTGTACGGTTTTTGTCAAATATCTCGGAAACGGAAGCTCGTACAGCAAATTTACCTTCGGGGAATGCTAACTGTAGAATTTGATGAGGAATCGAATGAGCCCATCTGCGAGGCTCTACGACTTTCAATTCAAAAGTTATAGCCGTTTGAACCACATAATTTTTCATATCTGTACGTTTTTTGTCAAATATCTCGGAAACGGAAGCTCGTACAGCAAATTTACCTGCATATGGGAATGCTAACTGTAGAATTTGATGAGGAGTAGAATGAGCCCATCTGCGAGGCTCTACGACTTTCGATTCAAAAGTTATAGCCGTTTGAACCACATAATTTTTCATATCTGTACAGTTTTTGTCAAATATCTCGGAAACGGAAGCTCGTACAGCAAATTTACCTTCGGGGAATGCTAACTGTAGAATTTGATGAGGAATCGAATGAGCCCATCTGCGAGGCTCTACGACTTTCGATTCAAAATGTAGCCGATTGAACCACATAATTTTTCATATCTGTACGGTTTTTGTCCGATTTCAAGGACATTTGACACATCATTTTTCAAATCTGTACGGTTTTTGTCAAATATCTCGGAAACGGAAGCTCGTACAGCAAATTTACCTCTGGGGAATGCTAACTGTAGAATTTGATGAGGAATCGAATGAGCCCATCTGCGAGGCTCTACGACTTTCGATTCAAAATGTAGCCGATTGAACCACATAATTTTTCATATCTGTACGGTTTTTGTCCGATTTCAAGGACATTTGACACATCATTTTTCAAATCTGTACGGTTTTTGTCAAATATCTCGGAAACGGAAGCTCGTACAGCAAATTTACCTCTGGGGAATGCTAACTGTAGAATTTGATGAGGAGTAGAATGAGCCCATCTGCGAGGCTCTACGACTTTCGATTCAAAACTTATAGCCGTTTGAACCACATAATTTTTCATATCTGTACGGTTTTTGTCAAATATCTCGGAAACGGAAGCTCGTACAGCAAATTTACCTTCGGGGAATGCTAACTGTAGAATTTGATGAGGAATCGAATGAGCCCATCTGCGAGGCTCTACGACTTTCAATTCAAAAGTTATAGCCGTTTGAACCACATAATTTTTCATATCTGTACGTTTTTTGTCAAATATCTCGGAAACGGAAGCTCGTACAGCAAATTTACCTGCATATGGGAATGCTAACTGTAGAATTTGATGAGGAGTAGAATGAGCCCATCTGCGAGGCTCTACGACTTTCGATTCAAAAGTTATAGCCGTTTGAACCACATAATTTTTCATATCTGTACAGTTTTTGTCAAATATCTCGGAAACGGAAGCTCGTACAGCAAATTTACCTTCGGGGAATGCTAACTGTAGAATTTGATGAGGAATCGAATGAGCCCATCTGCGAGGCTCTACGACTTTCGATTCAAAATGTAGCCGATTGAACCACATAATTTTTCATATCTGTACGGTTTTTGTCCGATTTCAAGGACATTTGACACATCATTTTTCAAATCTGTACGGTTTTTGTCAAATATCTCGGAAACGGAAGCTCGTACAGCAAAGTTACCTTTGGGGAATGCTAACTGTAGAATTTGATGAGGAATCGAATGAGCCCATCTGCGAGGCTCTACGACTTTCGATTCAAAATGTAGCCGATTGAACCACATAATTTTTCATATCTGTACGGTTTTTGTCCGATTTCAAGGACATTTGACACATAATTTTTCAAATCTGTACGTTTTTTGTCAAATATCTCGGAAACGGAAGCTCGTACAGCAAATTTACCTTTGGGGAATGCTAACTGTAGAATTTGATGAGGAATCGAATGAGCCCATCTGCGAGGCTCTACGACTTTCGATTCAAAATGTAGCCGATTGAACCACATAATTTTTCATATCTGTACGGTTTTTGTCCGATTTCAAGGACATTTGACACATCATTTTTCAAATCTGTACGGTTTTTGTCAAATATCTCGGAAACGGAAGCTCGTACAGCAAATTTACCTTTGGGGAATGCTAACTGTAGAATTTGATGAGGAGTAGAATGAGCCCATCTGCGAGGCTCTACGACTTTCGATTCAAAACTTATAGCCGTTTGAACCACATAATTTTTCATATCTGTACGGTTTTTGTCAAATATCTCGGAAACGGAAGCTCGTACAGCAAATTTACCTTCGGGGAATGCTAACTGTAGAATTTGATGAGGAATCGAATGAGCCCATCTGCGAGGCTCTACGACTTTCGATTCAAAATGTAGCCGATTGAACCACATAATTTTTCATATCTGTACGGTTTTTGTCCGATTTCAAGGACATTTGACACATCATTTTTCAAATCTGTACGGTTTTTGTCAAATATCTCGGAAACGGAAGCTCGTACAGCAAATTTACCTTTGGGGAATGCTAACTGTAGAATTTGATGAGGAGTAGAATGAGCCCATCTGCGAGGCTCTACGACTTTCGATTCAAAACTTATAGCCGTTTGAACCACATAATTTTTCATATCTGTACGGTTTTTGTCAAATATCTCGGAAACGGAAGCTCGTACAGCAAATTTACCTTTGGGGAATGCTAACTGTAGAATTTGATGAGGAATCGAATGAGCCCATCTGCGAGGCTCTACGACTTTCAATTCAAAAGTTATAGCCGTTTGAACCACATAATTTTTCATATCTGTACGTTTTTTGTCAAATATCTCGGAAACGGAAGCTCGTACAGCAAATTTACCTGCATATGGGAATGCTAACTGTAGAATTTGATGAGGAGTAGAATGAGCCCATCTGCGAGGCTCTACGACTTTCGATTCAAAAGTTATAGCCGTTTGAACCACATAATTTTTCATATCTGTACAGTTTTTGTCAAATATCTCGGAAACGGAAGCTCGTACAGCAAATTTACCTTCGGGGAATGCTAACTGTAGAATTTGATGAGGAATCGAATGAGCCCATCTGCGAGGCTCTACGACTTTCGATTCAAAACTTATAGCCGTTTGAACCACATAATTTTTCATATCTGTACGGTTTTTGTCAAATATCTCGGAAACGGAAGCTCGTACAGCAAATTTACCTTCGGGGAATGCTAACTGTAGAATTTGATGAGGAATCGAATGAGCCCATCTGCGAGGCTCTACGACTTTCGATTCAAAATGTAGCCGATTGAACCACATAATTTTTCATATCTGTACGGTTTTTGTCCGATTTCAAGGACATTTGACACATCATTTTTCAAATCTGTACGGTTTTTGTCAAATATCTCGGAAACGGAAGCTCGTACAGCAAATTTACCTTTGGGGAATGCTAACTGTAGAATTTGATGAGGAGTAGAATGAGCCCATCTGCGAGGCTCTACGACTTTCGATTCAAAACTTATAGCCGTTTGAACCACATAATTTTTCATATCTGTACGGTTTTTGTCAAATATCTCGGAAACGGAAGCTCGTACAGCAAATTTACCTTCGGGGAATGCTAACTGTAGAATTTGATGAGGAATCGAATGAGCCCATCTGCGAGGCTCTACGACTTTCGATTCAAAATGTAGCCGATTGAACCACATAATTTTTCATATCTGTACGGTTTTTGTCCGATTTCAAGGACATTTGACACATCATTTTTCAAATCTGTACGGTTTTTGTCAAATATCTCGGAAACGGAAGCTCGTACAGCAAATTTACCTTTGGGGAATGCTAACTGTAGAATTTGATGAGGAGTAGAATGAGCCCATCTGCGAGGCTCTACGACTTTCGATTCAAAACTTATAGCCGTTTGAACCACATAATTTTTCATATCTGTACGGTTTTTGTCAAATATCTCGGAAACGGAAGCTCGTACAGCAAATTTACCTTTGGGGAATGCTAACTGTAGAATTTGATGAGGAATCGAATGAGCCCATCTGCGAGGCTCTACGACTTTCAATTCAAAAGTTATAGCCGTTTGAACCACATAATTTTTCATATCTGTACGTTTTTTGTCAAATATCTCGGAAACGGAAGCTCGTACAGCAAATTTACCTGCATATGGGAATGCTAACTGTAGAATTTGATGAGGAGTAGAATGAGCCCATCTGCGAGGCTCTACGACTTTCGATTCAAAAGTTATAGCCGTTTGAACCACATAATTTTTCATATCTGTACAGTTTTTGTCAAATATCTCGGAAACGGAAGCTCGTACAGCAAATTTACCTTCGGGGAATGCTAACTGTAGAATTTGATGAGGAATCGAATGAGCCCATCTGCGAGGCTCTACGACTTTCGATTCAAAATGTAGCCGATTGAACCACATAATTTTTCATATCTGTACGGTTTTTGTCCGATTTCAAGGACATTTGACACATCATTTTTCAAATCTGTACGGTTTTTGTCAAATATCTCGGAAACGGAAGCTCGTACAGCAAATTTACCTTTGGGGAATGCTAACTGTAGAATTTGATGAGGAGTAGAATGAGCCCATCTGCGAGGCTCTACGACTTTCGATTCAAAACTTATAGCCGTTTGAACCACATAATTTTTCATATCTGTACGGTTTTTGTCAAATATCTCGGAAACGGAAGCTCGTACAGCAAATTTACCTTCGGGGAATGCTAACTGTAGAATTTGATGAGGAATCGAATGAGCCCATCTGCGAGGCTCTACGACTTTCAATTCAAAAGTTATAGCCGTTTGAACCACATAATTTTTCATATCTGTACGTTTTTTGTCAAATATCTCGGAAACGGAAGCTCGTACAGCAAATTTACCTGCATATGGGAATGCTAACTGTAGAATTTGATGAGGAGTAGAATGAGCCCATCTGCGAGGCTCTACGACTTTCGATTCAAAAGTTATAGCCGTTTGAACCACATAATTTTTCATATCTGTACAGTTTTTGTCAAATATCTCGGAAACGGAAGCTCGTACAGCAAATTTACCTTCGGGGAATGCTAACTGTAGAATTTGATGAGGAATCGAATGAGCCCATCTGCGAGGCTCTATGACTTTCGATTCAAAATGTAGCCGATTGAACCACATAATTTTTCATATCTGTACGGTTTTTGTCCGATTTCAAGGACATTTGACACATCATTTTTCAAATCTGTACGGTTTTTGTCAAATATCTCGGAAACGAAAGCTCGTACAGCAAAGTTACCTTTGGGGAATGCTAACTGTAGAATTTGATGAGGAATCGAATGAGCCCATCTGCGAGGCTCTACGACTTTCGATTCAAAATGTAGCCGATTGAACCACATAATTTTTCATATCTGTACGGTTTTTGTCCGATTTCAAGGACATTTGACACATAATTTTTCAAATCTGTACGTTTTTTGTCAAATATCTCGGAAACGGAAGCTCGTACAGCAAATTTACCTTCGGGGAATGCTAACTGTAGAATTTGATGAGGAATCGAATGAGCCCATCTGCGAGGCTCTACGACTTTCGATTCAAAATGTAGCCGATTGAACCACATAATTTTTCATATCTGTACGGTTTTTGTCCGATTTCAAGGACATTTGACACATCATTTTTCAAATCTGTACGGTTTTTGTCAAATATCTCGGAAACGGAAGCTCGTACAGCAAATTTACCTTTGGGGAATGCTAACTGTAGAATTTGATGAGGAGTAGAATGAGCCCATCTGCGAGGCTCTACGACTTTCGA
Source organism: Borostomias antarcticus (assembly GCF_949987555.1). Lineage (NCBI taxonomy): Eukaryota > Metazoa > Chordata > Actinopteri > Stomiiformes > Stomiidae > Borostomias > Borostomias antarcticus. The sequence continues at coordinate 120,889 of NW_028176304.1, forward strand.
TTCAAAACTTATAGCCGTTTGAACCACATAATTTTTCATATCTGTACGGTTTTTGTCAAATATCTCGGAAACGGAAGCTCGTACAGCAAATTTACCTTCGGGGAATGCTAACTGTAGAATTTGATGAGGAATCGAATGAGCCCATCTGCGAGGCTCTACGACTTTCGATTCAAAATGTAGCCGATTGAACCACATAATTTTTCATATCTGTACGGTTTTTGTCCGATTTCAAGGACATTTGACACATCATTTTTTCAAATCTGTACGGTTTTTGTCAAATATCTCGGAAACGGAAGCTCGTACAGCAAATTTACCTTTGGGGAATGCTAACTGTAGAATTTGATGAGGAATCGAATGAGCCCATCTGCGAGGCTCTACGACTTTCGATTCAAAATGTAGCCGATTGAACCACATAATTTTTCATATCTGTACGTTTTTTGTCTGATTTCAAGGACATTTGACACATCATTTTTCAAATCTGTACGGTTTTTGTCAAATATCTCGGAAACGGAAGCTCGTACAGCAAATTTACCTTTGGGGAATGCTAACTGTAGAATTTGATGAGGAGTAGAATGAGCCCATCTGCGAGGCTCTACGACTTTCGATTCAAAACTTATAGCCGTTTGAACCACATAATTTTTCATATCTGTACGGTTTTTGTCAAATATCTCGGAAACGGAAGCTCGTACAGCAAATTTACCTTCGGGGAATGCTAACTGTAGAATTTGATGAGGAATCGAATGAGCCCATCTGCGAGGCTCTACGACTTTCAATTCAAAAGTTATAGCCGTTTGAACCACATAATTTTTCATATCTGTACGTTTTTTGTCAAATATCTCGGAAACGGAAGCTCGTACAGCAAATTTACCTGCATATGGGAATGCTAACTGTAGAATTTGATGAGGAGTAGAATGAGCCCATCTGCGAGGCTCTACGACTTTCGATTCAAAAGTTATAGCCGTTTGAACCACATAATTTTTCATATCTGTACAGTTTTTGTCAAATATCTCGGAAACGGAAGCTCGTACAGCAAATTTACCTTCGGGGAATGCTAACTGTAGAATTTGATGAGGAATCGAATGAGCCCATCTGCGAGGCTCTACGACTTTCGATTCAAAATGTAGCCGATTGAACCACATCATTTTTCATATCTGTACGGTTTTTGTCCGATTTCAAGGACATTTGACACATCATTTTTCAAATCTGTACGGTTTTTGTCAAATATCTCGGAAACGGAAGCTCGTACAGCAAATTTACCTTTGGGGAATGCTAACTGTAGAATTTGATGAGGAGTAGAATGAGCCCATCTGCGAGGCTCTACGACTTTCGATTCAAAACTTATAGCCGTTTGAACCACATAATTTTTCATATCTGTACGGTTTTTGTCAAATATCTCGGAAACGGAAGCTCGTACAGCAAATTTACCTTCGGGGAATGCTAACTGTAGAATTTGATGAGGAGTAGAATGAGCCCATCTGCGAGGCTCTACGACTTTCGATTCAAAACTTATAGCCGTTTGAACCACATAATTTTTCATATCTGTACGGTTTTTGTCAAATATCTCGGAAACGGAAGCTCGTACAGCAAATTTACCTTTGGGGAATGCTAACTGTAGAATTTGATGAGGAATCGAATGAGCCCATCTGCGAGGCTCTACGACTTTCGATTAAAAATGTAGCCGATTGAACCACATAATTTTCATATCTGTACGGTTTTTGTCCGATTTCAAGGACATTTGACACATAATTTTTCAAATCTGTACGTTTTTTGTCAAATATCTCGGAAACGGAAGCTCGTACAGCAAATTTACCTTTGGGGAATGCTAACTGTAGAATTTGATGAGGAATCGAATGAGCCCATCTGCGAGGCTCTACGACTTTCGATTCAAAATGTAGCCGATTGAACCACATCATTTTTCATATCTGTACGGTTTTTGTCCGATTTCAAGGACATTTGACACATCATTTTTCAAATCTGTACGGTTTTTGTCAAATATCTCGGAAACGGAAGCTCGTACAGCAAATTTACCTTTGGGGAATGCTAACTGTAGAATTTGATGAGGAGTAGAATGAGCCCATCTGCGAGGCTCTACGACTTTCGATTCAAAACTTATAGCCGTTTGAACCACATAATTTTTCATATCTGTACGGTTTTTGTCAAATATCTCGGAAACGGAAGCTCGTACAGCAAATTTACCTTCGGGGAATGCTAACTGTAGAATTTGATGAGGAGTAGAATGAGCCCATCTGCGAGGCTCTACGACTTTCGATTCAAAACTTATAGCCGTTTGAACCACATAATTTTTCATATCTGTACGGTTTTTGTCAAATATCTCGGAAACGGAAGCTCGTACAGCAAATTTACCTTTGGGGAATGCTAACTGTAGAATTTGATGAGGAATCGAATGAGCCCATCTGCGAGGCTCTACGACTTTCGATTAAAAATGTAGCCGATTGAACCACATAATTTTTCATATCTGTACGGTTTTTGTCCGATTTCAAGGACATTTGACACATAATTTTTCAAATCTGTACGTTTTTTGTCAAATATCTCGGAAACGGAAGCTCGTACAGCAAATTTACCTTTGGGGAATGCTAACTGTAGAATTTGATGAGGAATCGAATGAGCCCATCTGCGAGGCTCTACGACTTTCAATTCAAAAGTTATAGCCGTTTGAACCACATAATTTTTCATATCTGTACGTTTTTTGTCAAATATCTCGGAAACGGAAGCTCGTACAGCAAATTTACCTGCATATGGGAATGCTAACTGTAGAATTTGATGAGGAGTAGAATGAGCCCATCTGCGAGGCTCTACGACTTTCGATTCAAAAGTTATAGCCGTTTGAACCACATAATTTTTCATATCTGTACAGTTTTTGTCAAATATCTCGGAAACGGAAGCTCGTACAGCAAATTTACCTTTGGGGAATGCTAACTGTAGAATTTGATGAGGAGTAGAATGAGCCCATCTGCGAGGCTCTACGACTTTCGATTCAAAACTTATAGCCGTTTGAACCACATAATTTTTCATATCTGTACGGTTTTTGTCAAATATCTCGGAAACGGAAGCTCGTACAGCAAATATACCTTCGGGGAATGCTAACTGTAGAATTTGATGAGGAATCGAATGAGCCCATCTGCGAGGCTCTACGACTTTCAATTCAAAAGTTATAGCCGTTTGAACCACATAATTTTTCATATCTGTACGTTTTTTGTCAAATATCTCGGAAACGGAAGCTCGTACAGCAAATTTACCTGCATATGGGAATGCTAACTGTAGAATTTGATGAGGAGTAGAATGAGCCCATCTGCGAGGCTCTACGACTTTCGATTCAAAATGTAGCCGATTGAACCACATAATTTTTCATATCTGTACGGTTTTTGTCCGATTTCAAGGACATTTGACACATCATTTTTCAAATCTGTACGGTTTTTGTCAAATATCTCGGAAACGGAAGCTCGTACAGCAAAGTTACCTTTGGGGAATGCTAACTGTAGAATTTGATGAGGAATCGAATGAGCCCATCTGCGAGGCTCTACGACTTTCGATTCAAAATGTAGCCGATTGAACCACATAATTTTTCATATCTGTACGGTTTTTGTCCGATTTCAAGGACATTTGACACATAATTTTTCAAATCTGTACGTTTTTTGTCAAATATCTCGGAAACGGAAGCTCGTACAGCAAATTTACCTTTGGGGAATGCTAACTGTAGAATTTGATGAGGAATCGAATGAGCCCATCTGCGAGGCTCTACGACTTTCGATTCAAAATGTAGCCGATTGAACCACATAATTTTTCATATCTGTACGGTTTTTGTCCGATTTCAAGGACATTTGACACATCATTTTTCAAATCTGTACGGTTTTTGTCAAATATCTCGGAAACGGAAGCTCGTACAGCAAATTTACCTTTGGGGAATGCTAACTGTAGAATTTGATGAGGAGTAGAATGAGCCCATCTGCGAGGCTCTACGACTTTCGATTCAAAACTTATAGCCGTTTGAACCACATAATTTTTCATATCTGTACGGTTTTTGTCAAATATCTCGGAAACGGAAGCTCGTACAGCAAATTTACCTTCGGGGAATGCTAACTGTAGAATTTGATGAGGAATCGAATGAGCCCATCTGCGAGGCTCTACGACTTTCGATTCAAAATGTAGCCGATTGAACCACATAATTTTTCATATCTGTACGGTTTTTGTCCGATTTCAAGGACATTTGACACATCATTTTTCAAATCTGTACGGTTTTTGTCAAATATCTCGGAAACGGAAGCTCGTACAGCAAATTTACCTTTGGGGAATGCTAACTGTAGAATTTGATGAGGAATCGAATGAGCCCATCTGCGAGGCTCTACGACTTTCGATTCAAAATGTAGCCGATTGAACCACATAATTTTTCATATCTGTACGGTTTTTGTCCGATTTCAAGGACATTTGACACATCATTTTTCAAATCTGTACGGTTTTTGTCAAATATCTCGGAAACGGAAGCTCGTACAGCAAATTTACCTTTGGGGAATGCTAACTGTAGAATTTGATGAGGAGTAGAATGAGCCCATCTGCGAGGCTCTACGACTTTCGATTCAAAACTTATAGCCGTTTGAACCACATAATTTTTCATATCTGTACGGTTTTTGTCAAATATCTCGGAAACGGAAGCTCGTACAGCAAATTTACCTTCGGGGAATGCTAACTGTAGAATTTGATGAGGAATCGAATGAGCCCATCTGCGAGGCTCTACGACTTTCAATTCAAAAGTTATAGCCGTTTGAACCACATAATTTTTCATATCTGTACGTTTTTTGTCAAATATCTCGGAAACGGAAGCTCGTACAGCAAATTTACCTGCATATGGGAATGCTAACTGTAGAATTTGATGAGGAGTAGAATGAGCCCATCTGCGAGGCTCTACGACTTTCGATTCAAAAGTTATAGCCGTTTGAACCACATAATTTTTCATATCTGTACAGTTTTTGTCAAATATCTCGGAAACGGAAGCTCGTACAGCAAATTTACCTTCGGGGAATGCTAACTGTAGAATTTGATGAGGAATCGAATGAGCCCATCTGCGAGGCTCTACGACTTTCGATTCAAAATGTAGCCGATTGAACCACATCATTTTTCATATCTGTACGGTTTTTGTCCGATTTCAAGGACATTTGACACATCATTTTTCAAATCTGTACGGTTTTTGTCAAATATCTCGGAAACGGAAGCTCGTACAGCAAATTTACCTTTGGGGAATGCTAACTGTAGAATTTGATGAGGAGTAGAATGAGCCCATCTGCGAGGCTCTACGACTTTCGATTCAAAACTTATAGCCGTTTGAACCACATAATTTTTCATATCTGTACGGTTTTTGTCAAATATCTCGGAAACGGAAGCTCGTACAGCAAATTTACCTTCGGGGAATGCTAACTGTAGAATTTGATGAGGAGTAGAATGAGCCCATCTGCGAGGCTCTACGACTTTCGATTCAAAACTTATAGCCGTTTGAACCACATAATTTTTCATATCTGTACGGTTTTTGTCAAATATCTCGGAAACGGAAGCTCGTACAGCAAATTTACCTTTGGGGAATGCTAACTGTAGAATTTGATGAGGAATCGAATGAGCCCATCTGCGAGGCTCTACGACTTTCGATTAAAAATGTAGCCGATTGAACCACATAATTTTCATATCTGTACGGTTTTTGTCCGATTTCAAGGACATTTGACACATAATTTTTCAAATCTGTACGTTTTTTGTCAAATATCTCGGAAACGGAAGCTCGTACAGCAAATTTACCTTTGGGGAATGCTAACTGTAGAATTTGATGAGGAATCGAATGAGCCCATCTGCGAGGCTCTACGACTTTCGATTCAAAATGTAGCCGATTGAACCACATCATTTTTCATATCTGTACGGTTTTTGTCCGATTTCAAGGACATTTGACACATCATTTTTCAAATCTGTACGGTTTTTGTCAAATATCTCGGAAACGGAAGCTCGTACAGCAAATTTACCTTTGGGGAATGCTAACTGTAGAATTTGATGAGGAGTAGAATGAGCCCATCTGCGAGGCTCTACGACTTTCGATTCAAAACTTATAGCCGTTTGAACCACATAATTTTTCATATCTGTACGGTTTTTGTCAAATATCTCGGAAACGGAAGCTCGTACAGCAAATTTACCTTCGGGGAATGCTAACTGTAGAATTTGATGAGGAGTAGAATGAGCCCATCTGCGAGGCTCTACGACTTTCGATTCAAAACTTATAGCCGTTTGAACCACATAATTTTTCATATCTGTACGGTTTTTGTCAAATATCTCGGAAACGGAAGCTCGTACAGCAAATTTACCTTTGGGGAATGCTAACTGTAGAATTTGATGAGGAATCGAATGAGCCCATCTGCGAGGCTCTACGACTTTCGATTAAAAATGTAGCCGATTGAACCACATAATTTTCATATCTGTACGGTTTTTGTCCGATTTCAAGGACATTTGACACATAATTTTTCAAATCTGTACGTTTTTTGTCAAATATCTCGGAAACGGAAGCTCGTACAGCAAATTTACCTTTGGGGAATGCTAACTGTAGAATTTGATGAGGAATCGAATGAGCCCATCTGCGAGGCTCTACGACTTTCGATTCAAAATGTAGCCGATTGAACCACATCATTTTTCATATCTGTACGGTTTTTGTCCGATTTCAAGGACATTTGACACATCATTTTTCAAATCTGTACGGTTTTTGTCAAATATCTCGGAAACGGAAGCTCGTACAGCAAATTTACCTTTGGGGAATGCTAACTGTAGAATTTGATGAGGAGTAGAATGAGCCCATCTGCGAGGCTCTACGACTTTCGATTCAAAACTTATAGCCGTTTGAACCACATAATTTTTCATATCTGTACGGTTTTTGTCAAATATCTCGGAAACGGAAGCTCGTACAGCAAATTTACCTTCGGGGAATGCTAACTGTAGAATTTGATGAGGAGTAGAATGAGCCCATCTGCGAGGCTCTACGACTTTCGATTCAAAACTTATAGCCGTTTGAACCACATAATTTTTCATATCTGTACGGTTTTTGTCAAATATCTCGGAAACGGAAGCTCGTACAGCAAATTTACCTTTGGGGAATGCTAACTGTAGAATTTGATGAGGAATCGAATGAGCCCATCTGCGAGGCTCTACGACTTTCGATTAAAAATGTAGCCGATTGAACCACATAATTTTTCATATCTGTACGGTTTTTGTCCGATTTCAAGGACATTTGACACATAATTTTTCAAATCTGTACGTTTTTTGTCAAATATCTCGGAAACGGAAGCTCGTACAGCAAATTTACCTTTGGGGAATGCTAACTGTAGAATTTGATGAGGAATCGAATGAGCCCATCTGCGAGGCTCTACGACTTTCAATTCAAAAGTTATAGCCGTTTGAACCACATAATTTTTCATATCTGTACGTTTTTTGTCAAATATCTCGGAAACGGAAGCTCGTACAGCAAATTTACCTGCATATGGGAATGCTAACTGTAGAATTTGATGAGGAGTAGAATGAGCCCATCTGCGAGGCTCTACGACTTTCGATTCAAAAGTTATAGCCGTTTGAACCACATAATTTTTCATATCTGTACAGTTTTTGTCAAATATCTCGGAAACGGAAGCTCGTACAGCAAATTTACCTTTGGGGAATGCTAACTGTAGAATTTGATGAGGAGTAGAATGAGCCCATCTGCGAGGCTCTACGACTTTCGATTCAAAACTTATAGCCGTTTGAACCACATAATTTTTCATATCTGTACGGTTTTTGTCAAATATCTCGGAAACGGAAGCTCGTACAGCAAATATACCTTCGGGGAATGCTAACTGTAGAATTTGATGAGGAATCGAATGAGCCCATCTGCGAGGCTCTACGACTTTCAATTCAAAAGTTATAGCCGTTTGAACCACATAATTTTTCATATCTGTACGTTTTTTGTCAAATATCTCGGAAACGGAAGCTCGTACAGCAAATTTACCTGCATATGGGAATGCTAACTGTAGAATTTGATGAGGAGTAGAATGAGCCCATCTGCGAGGCTCTACGACTTTCGATTCAAAATGTAGCCGATTGAACCACATAATTTTTCATATCTGTACGGTTTTTGTCCGATTTCAAGGACATTTGACACATCATTTTTCAAATCTGTACGGTTTTTGTCAAATATCTCGGAAACGGAAGCTCGTACAGCAAAGTTACCTTTGGGGAATGCTAACTGTAGAATTTGATGAGGAATCGAATGAGCCCATCTGCGAGGCTCTACGACTTTCGATTCAAAATGTAGCCGATTGAACCACATAATTTTTCATATCTGTACGGTTTTTGTCCGATTTCAAGGACATTTGACACATAATTTTTCAAATCTGTACGTTTTTTGTCAAATATCTCGGAAACGGAAGCTCGTACAGCAAATTTACCTTTGGGGAATGCTAACTGTAGAATTTGATGAGGAATCGAATGAGCCCATCTGCGAGGCTCTACGACTTTCGATTCAAAATGTAGCCGATTGAACCACATAATTTTTCATATCTGTACGGTTTTTGTCCGATTTCAAGGACATTTGACACATCATTTTTCAAATCTGTACGGTTTTTGTCAAATATCTCGGAAACGGAAGCTCGTACAGCAAATTTACCTTTGGGGAATGCTAACTGTAGAATTTGATGAGGAGTAGAATGAGCCCATCTGCGAGGCTCTACGACTTTCGATTCAAAACTTATAGCCGTTTGAACCACATAATTTTTCATATCTGTACGGTTTTTGTCAAATATCTCGGAAACGGAAGCTCGTACAGCAAATTTACCTTCGGGGAATGCTAACTGTAGAATTTGATGAGGAATCGAATGAGCCCATCTGCGAGGCTCTACGACTTTCGATTCAAAATGTAGCCGATTGAACCACATAATTTTTCATATCTGTACGGTTTTTGTCCGATTTCAAGGACATTTGACACATCATTTTTCAAATCTGTACGGTTTTTGTCAAATATCTCGGAAACGGAAGCTCGTACAGCAAATTTACCTTTGGGGAATGCTAACTGTAGAATTTGATGAGGAATCGAATGAGCCCATCTGCGAGGCTCTACGACTTTCGATTCAAAATGTAGCCGATTGAACCACATAATTTTTCATATCTGTACGGTTTTTGTCCGATTTCAAGGACATTTGACACATCATTTTTCAAATCTGTACGGTTTTTGTCAAATATCTCGGAAACGGAAGCTCGTACAGCAAATTTACCTTTGGGGAATGCTAACTGTAGAATTTGATGAGGAGTAGAATGAGCCCATCTGCGAGGCTCTACGACTTTCGATTCAAAACTTATAGCCGTTTGAACCACATAATTTTTCATATCTGTACGGTTTTTGTCAAATATCTCGGAAACGGAAGCTCGTACAGCAAATTTACCTTCGGGGAATGCTAACTGTAGAATTTGATGAGGAATCGAATGAGCCCATCTGCGAGGCTCTACGACTTTCAATTCAAAAGTTATAGCCGTTTGAACCACATAATTTTTCATATCTGTACGTTTTTTGTCAAATATCTCGGAAACGGAAGCTCGTACAGCAAATTTACCTGCATATGGGAATGCTAACTGTAGAATTTGATGAGGAGTAGAATGAGCCCATCTGCGAGGCTCTACGACTTTCGATTCAAAAGTTATAGCCGTTTGAACCACATAATTTTTCATATCTGTACAGTTTTTGTCAAATATCTCGGAAACGGAAGCTCGTACAGCAAATTTACCTTCGGGGAATGCTAACTGTAGAATTTGATGAGGAATCGAATGAGCCCATCTGCGAGGCTCTACGACTTTCGATTCAAAATGTAGCCGATTGAACCACATCATTTTTCATATCTGTACGGTTTTTGTCCGATTTCAAGGACATTTGACACATCATTTTTCAAATCTGTACGGTTTTTGTCAAATATCTCGGAAACGGAAGCTCGTACAGCAAATTTACCTTTGGGGAATGCTAACTGTAGAATTTGATGAGGAGTAGAATGAGCCCATCTGCGAGGCTCTACGACTTTCGATTCAAAACTTATAGCCGTTTGAACCACATAATTTTTCATATCTGTACGGTTTTTGTCAAATATCTCGGAAACGGAAGCTCGTACAGCAAATTTACCTTCGGGGAATGCTAACTGTAGAATTTGATGAGGAGTAGAATGAGCCCATCTGCGAGGCTCTACGACTTTCGATTCAAAACTTATAGCCGTTTGAACCACATAATTTTTCATATCTGTACGGTTTTTGTCAAATATCTCGGAAACGGAAGCTCGTACAGCAAATTTACCTTTGGGGAATGCTAACTGTAGAATTTGATGAGGAATCGAATGAGCCCATCTGCGAGGCTCTACGACTTTCGATTAAAAATGTAGCCGATTGAACCACATAATTTTCATATCTGTACGGTTTTTGTCCGATTTCAAGGACATTTGACACATAATTTTTCAAATCTGTACGTTTTTTGTCAAATATCTCGGAAACGGAAGCTCGTACAGCAAATTTACCTTTGGGGAATGCTAACTGTAGAATTTGATGAGGAATCGAATGAGCCCATCTGCGAGGCTCTACGACTTTCGATTCAAAATGTAGCCGATTGAACCACATCATTTTTCATATCTGTACGGTTTTTGTCCGATTTCAAGGACATTTGACACATCATTTTTCAAATCTGTACGGTTTTTGTCAAATATCTCGGAAACGGAAGCTCGTACAGCAAATTTACCTTTGGGGAATGCTAACTGTAGAATTTGATGAGGAGTAGAATGAGCCCATCTGCGAGGCTCTACGACTTTCGATTCAAAACTTATAGCCGTTTGAACCACATAATTTTTCATATCTGTACGGTTTTTGTCAAATATCTCGGAAACGGAAGCTCGTACAGCAAATTTACCTTCGGGGAATGCTAACTGTAGAATTTGATGAGGAGTAGAATGAGCCCATCTGCGAGGCTCTACGACTTTCGATTCAAAACTTATAGCCGTTTGAACCACATAATTTTTCATATCTGTACGGTTTTTGTCAAATATCTCGGAAACGGAAGCTCGTACAGCAAATTTACCTTTGGGGAATGCTAACTGTAGAATTTGATGAGGAATCGAATGAGCCCATCTGCGAGGCTCTACGACTTTCGATTAAAAATGTAGCCGATTGAACCACATAATTTTTCATATCTGTACGGTTTTTGTCCGATTTCAAGGACATTTGACACATAATTTTTCAAATCTGTACGTTTTTTGTCAAATATCTCGGAAACGGAAGCTCGTACAGCAAATTTACCTTTGGGGAATGCTAACTGTAGAATTTGATGAGGAATCGAATGAGCCCATCTGCGAGGCTCTACGACTTTCAATTCAAAAGTTATAGCCGTTTGAACCACATAATTTTTCATATCTGTACGTTTTTTGTCAAATATCTCGGAAACGGAAGCTCGTACAGCAAATTTACCTGCATATGGGAATGCTAACTGTAGAATTTGATGAGGAGTAGAATGAGCCCATCTGCGAGGCTCTACGACTTTCGATTCAAAAGTTATAGCCGTTTGAACCACATAATTTTTCATATCTGTACAGTTTTTGTCAAATATCTCGGAAACGGAAGCTCGTACAGCAAATTTACCTTTGGGGAATGCTAACTGTAGAATTTGATGAGGAGTAGAATGAGCCCATCTGCTAGGCTCTACGACTTTCGATTCAAAACTTATAGCCGTTTGAACCACATAATTTTTCATATCTGTACGGTTTTTGTCAAATATCTCGGAAACGGAAGCTCGTACAGCAAATATACCTTCGGGGAATGCTAACTGTAGAATTTGATGAGGAATCGAATGAGCCCATCTGCGAGGCTCTACGACTTTCAATTCAAAAGTTATAGCCGTTTGAACCACATAATTTTTCATATCTGTACGTTTTTTGTCAAATATCTCGGAAACGGAAGCTCGTACAGCAAATTTACCTGCATATGGGAATGCTAACTGTAGAATTTGATGAGGAGTAGAATGAGCCCATCTGCGAGGCTCTACGACTTTCGATTCAAAATGTAGCCGATTGAACCACATAATTTTTCATATCTGTACGGTTTTTGTCCGATTTCAAGGACATTTGACACATCATTTTTCAAATCTGTACGGTTTTTGTCAAATATCTCGGAAACGGAAGCTCGTACAGCAAAGTTACCTTTGGGGAATGCTAACTGTAGAATTTGATGAGGAATCGAATGAGCCCATCTGCGAGGCTCTACGACTTTCGATTCAAAATGTAGCCGATTGAACCACATAATTTTTCATATCTGTACGGTTTTTGTCCGATTTCAAGGACATTTGACACATAATTTTTCAAATCTGTACGTTTTTTGTCAAATATCTCGGAAACGGAAGCTCGTACAGCAAATTTACCTTTGGGGAATGCTAACTGTAGAATTTGATGAGGAATCGAATGAGCCCATCTGCGAGGCTCTACGACTTTCGATTCAAAATGTAGCCGATTGAACCACATAATTTTTCATATCTGTACGGTTTTTGTCCGATTTCAAGGACATTTGACACATCATTTTTCAAATCTGTACGGTTTTTGTCAAATATCTCGGAAACGGAAGCTCGTACAGCAAATTTACCTTTGGGGAATGCTAACTGTAGAATTTGATGAGGAGTAGAATGAGCCCATCTGCGAGGCTCTACGACTTTCGATTCAAAACTTATAGCCGTTTGAACCACATCATTTTTCATATCTGTACGGTTTTTGTCAAATATCTCGGAAACGGAAGCTCGTACAGCAAATTTACCTTCGGGGAATGCTAACTGTAGAATTTGATGAGGAGTAGAATGAGCCCATCTGCGAGGCTCTACGACTTTCGATTCAAAACTTATAGCCGTTTGAACCACATAATTTTTCATATCTGTACGGTTTTTGTCAAATATCTCGGAAACGGAAGCTCGTACAGCAAATTTACCTTTGGGGAATGCTAACTGTAGAATTTGATGAGGAATCGAATGAGCCCATCTGCGAGGCTCTACGACTTTCGATTAAAAATGTAGCCGATTGAACCACATAATTTTTCATATCTGTACGGTTTTTGTCCGATTTCAAGGACATTTGACACATCATTTTTCAAATCTGTACGGTTTTTGTCAAATATCTCGGAAACGGAAGCTCGTACAGCAAATTTACCTTTGGGGAATGCTAACTGTAGAATTTGATGAGGAATCGAATGAGCCCATCTGCGAGGCTCTACGACTTTCGATTCAAAATGTAGCCGATTGAACCACATAATTTTTCATATCTGTACGGTTTTTGTCCGATTTCAAGGACATTTGACACATCATTTTTCAAATCTGTACGGTTTTTGTCAAATATCTCGGAAACGGAAGCTCGTACAGCAAATTTACCTTTGGGGAATGCTAACTGTAGAATTTGATGAGGAGTAGAATGAGCCCATCTGCGAGGCTCTACGACTTTCGATTCAAAACTTATAGCCGTTTGAACCACATAATTTTTCATATCTGTACGGTTTTTGTCAAATATCTCGGAAACGGAAGCTCGTACAGCAAATTTACCTTCGGGGAATGCTAACTGTAGAATTTGATGAGGAATCGAATGAGCCCATCTGCGAGGCTCTACGACTTTCGATTCAAAATGTAGCCGATTGAACCACATAATTTTTCATATCTGTACGGTTTTTGTCCGATTTCAAGGACATTTGACACATCATTTTTCAAATCTGTACGGTTTTTGTCAAATATCTCGGAAACGGAAGCTCGTACAGCAAAGTTACCTTTGGGGAATGCTAACTGTAGAATTTGATGAGGAATCGAATGAGCCCATCTGCGAGGCTCTACGACTTTCGATTCAAAATGTAGCCGATTGAACCACATAATTTTTCATATCTGTACGGTTTTTGTCCGATTTCAAGGACATTTGACACATAATTTTTCAAATCTGTACGTTTTTTGTCAAATATCTCGGAAACGGAAGCTCGTACAGCAAATTTACCTTTGGGGAATGCTAACTGTAGAATTTGATGAGGAATCGAATGAGCCCATCTGCGAGGCTCTACGACTTTCGATTCAAAATGTAGCCGATTGAACCACATAATTTTTCATATCTGTACGGTTTTTGTCCGATTTCAAGGACATTTGACACATCATTTTTCAAATCTGTACGGTTTTTGTCAAATATCTCGGAAACGGAAGCTCGTACAGCAAATTTACCTTTGGGGAATGCTAACTGTAGAATTTGATGAGGAGTAGAATGAGCCCATCTGCGAGGCTCTACGACTTTCGATTCAAAACTTATAGCCGTTTGAACCACATAATTTTTCATATCTGTACGGTTTTTGTCAAATATCTCGGAAACGGAAGCTCGTACAGCAAATTTACCTTCGGGGAATGCTAACTGTAGAATTTGATGAGGAGTAGAATGAGCCCATCTGCGAGGCTCTACGACTTTCGATTCAAAACTTATAGCCGTTTGAACCACATAATTTTTCATATCTGTACGGTTTTTGTCCGATTTCAAGGACATTTGACACATAATTTTTCAAATCTGTACGGTTTTTGTCAAATATCTCGGAAACGGAAGCTCGTACAGCAAATTTACCTTTGGGGAATGCTAACTGTAGAATTTGATGAGGAATCGAATGAGCCCATCTGCGAGGCTCTACGACTTTCGATTCAAAATGTAGCCGATTGAACCACATAATTTTTCATATCTGTACGGTTTTTGTCCGATTTCAAGGACATTTGACACATCATTTTTCAAATCTGTACGGTTTTTGTCAAATATCTCAGAAACGGAAGCTCGTACAGCAAATTTACCTTTGGGGAATGCTAACTGTAGAATTTGATGAGGAGTAGAATGAGCCCATCTGCGAGGCTCTACGACTTTCGATTCAAAACTTATAGCCGTTTGAACCACATAATTTTTCATATCTGTACGGTTTTTGTCAAATATCTCGGAAACGGAAGCTCGTACAGCAAATTTACCTTCGGGGAATGCTAACTGTAGAATTTGATGAGGAATCGAATGAGCCCATCTGCGAGGCTCTACGACTTTCAATTCAAAAGTTATAGCCGTTTGAACCACATAATTTTTCATATCTGTACGTTTTTTGTCAAATATCTCGGAAACGGAAGCTCGTACAGCAAATTTACCTGCATATGGGAATGCTTACTGTAGAATTTGATGAGGAGTAGAATGAGCCCATCTGCGAGGCTCTACGACTTTCGATTCAAAAGTTATAGCCGTTTGAACCACATAATTTTTCATATCTGTACAGTTTTTGTCAAATATCTCGGAAACGGAAGCTCGTACAGCAAATTTACCTTCGGGGAATGCTAACTGTAGAATTTGATGAGGAATCGAATGAGCCCATCTGCGAGGCTCTACGACTTTCGATTCAAAATGTAGCCGATTGAACCACATAATTTTTCATATCTGTACGGTTTTTGTCCGATTTCAAGGACATTTGACACATCATTTTTCAAATCTGTACGGTTTTTGTCAAATATCTCGGAAACGGAAGCTCGTACAGCAAATTTACCTTTGGGGAATGCTAACTGTAGAATTTGATGAGGAGTAGAATGAGCCCATCTGCGAGGCTCTACGACTTTCGATTCAAAACTTATAGCCGTTTGAACCACATAATTTTTCATATCTGTACGGTTTTTGTCAAATATCTCGGAAACGGAAGCTCGTACAGCAAATTTACCTTCGGGGAATGCTAACTGTAGAATTTGATGAGGAATCGAATGAGCCCATCTGCGAGGCTCTACGACTTTCAATTCAAAAGTTATAGCCGTTTGAACCACATAATTTTTCATATCTGTACGTTTTTTGTCAAATATCTCGGAAACGGAAGCTCGTACAGCAAATTTACCTGCATATGGGAATGCTAACTGTAGAATTTGATGAGGAGTAGAATGAGCCCATCTGCGAGGCTCTACGACTTTCGATTCAAAAGTTATAGCCGTTTGAACCACATAATTTTTCATATCTGTACAGTTTTTGTCAAATATCTCGGAAACGGAAGCTCGTACAGCAAATTTACCTTCGGGGAATGCTAACTGTAGAATTTGATGAGGAATCGAATGAGCCCATCTGCGAGGCTCTACGACTTTCGATTCAAAATGTAGCCGATTGAACCACATCATTTTTCATATCTGTACGGTTTTTGTCCGATTTCAAGGACATTTGACACATCATTTTTCAAATCTGTACGGTTTTTGTCAAATATCTCGGAAACGGAAGCTCGTACAGCAAATTTACCTTTGGGGAATGCTAACTGTAGAATTTGATGAGGAGTAGAATGAGCCCATCTGCGAGGCTCTACGACTTTCGATTCAAAACTTATAGCCGTTTGAACCACATAATTTTTCATATCTGTACGGTTTTTGTCAAATATCTCGGAAACGGAAGCTCGTACAGCAAATTTACCTTCGGGGAATGCTAACTGTAGAATTTGATGAGGAGTAGAATGAGCCCATCTGCGAGGCTCTACGACTTTCGATTCAAAACTTATAGCCGTTTGAACCACATAATTTTTCATATCTGTACGGTTTTTGTCCGATTTCAAGGACATTTGACACATCATTTTTCAAATCTGTACGGTTTTTGTCAAATATCTCGGAAACGGAAGCTCGTACAGCAAATTTACCTTTGGGGAATGCTAACTGTAGAATTTGATGAGGAATCGAATGAGCCCATCTGCGAGGCTCTACGACTTTCGATTCAAAATGTAGCCGATTGAACCACATAATTTTTCATATCTGTACGGTTTTTGTCCGATTTCAAGGACATTTGACACATCATTTTTCAAATCTGTACGGTTTTTGTCAAATATCTCAGAAACGGAAGCTCGTACAGCAAATTTACCTTTGGGGAATGCTAACTGTAGAATTTGATGAGGAGTAGAATGAGCCCATCTGCGAGGCTCTACGACTTTCGATTCAAAACTTATAGCCGTTTGAACCACATAATTTTTCATATCTGTACGGTTTTTGTCAAATATCTCGGAAACGGAAGCTCGTACAGCAAATTTACCTTCGGGGAATGCTAACTGTAGAATTTGATGAGGAATCGAATGAGCCCATCTGCGAGGCTCTACGACTTTCAATTCAAAAGTTATAGCCGTTTGAACCACATAATTTTTCATATCTGTACGTTTTTTGTCAAATATCTCGGAAACGGAAGCTCGTACAGCAAATTTACCTGCATATGGGAATGCTTACTGTAGAATTTGATGAGGAGTAGAATGAGCCCATCTGCGAGGCTCTACGACTTTCGATTCAAAAGTTATAGCCGTTTGAACCACATAATTTTTCATATCTGTACAGTTTTTGTCAAATATCTCGGAAACGGAAGCTCGTACAGCAAATTTACCTTCGGGGAATGCTAACTGTAGAATTTGATGAGGAATCGAATGAGCCCATCTGCGAGGCTCTACGACTTTCGATTCAAAATGTAGCCGATTGAACCACATAATTTTTCATATCTGTACGGTTTTTGTCCGATTTCAAGGACATTTGACACATCATTTTTCAAATCTGTACGGTTTTTGTCAAATATCTCGGAAACGGAAGCTCGTACAGCAAATTTACCTTTGGGGAATGCTAACTGTAGAATTTGATGAGGAGTAGAATGAGCCCATCTGCGAGGCTCTACGACTTTCGATTCAAAACTTATAGCCGTTTGAACCACATAATTTTTCATATCTGTACGGTTTTTGTCAAATATCTCGGAAACGGAAGCTCGTACAGCAAATTTACCTTCGGGGAATGCTAACTGTAGAATTTGATGAGGAATCGAATGAGCCCATCTGCGAGGCTCTACGACTTTCAATTCAAAAGTTATAGCCGTTTGAACCACATAATTTTTCATATCTGTACGTTTTTTGTCAAATATCTCGGAAACGGAAGCTCGTACAGCAAATTTACCTGCATATGGGAATGCTAACTGTAGAATTTGATGAGGAGTAGAATGAGCCCATCTGCGAGGCTCTACGACTTTCGATTCAAAAGTTATAGCCGTTTGAACCACATAATTTTTCATATCTGTACAGTTTTTGTCAAATATCTCGGAAACGGAAGCTCGTACAGCAAATTTACCTTCGGGGAATGCTAACTGTAGAATTTGATGAGGAATCGAATGAGCCCATCTGCGAGGCTCTACGACTTTCGATTCAAAATGTAGCCGATTGAACCACATCATTTTTCATATCTGTACGGTTTTTGTCCGATTTCAAGGACATTTGACACATCATTTTTCAAATCTGTACGGTTTTTGTCAAATATCTCGGAAACGGAAGCTCGTACAGCAAATTTACCTTTGGGGAATGCTAACTGTAGAATTTGATGAGGAGTAGAATGAGCCCATCTGCGAGGCTCTACGACTTTCGATTCAAAACTTATAGCCGTTTGAACCACATAATTTTTCATATCTGTACGGTTTTTGTCAAATATCTCGGAAACGGAAGCTCGTACAGCAAATTTACCTTCGGGGAATGCTAACTGTAGAATTTGATGAGGAGTAGAATGAGCCCATCTGCGAGGCTCTACGACTTTCGATTCAAAACTTATAGCCGTTTGAACCACATAATTTTTCATATCTGTACGGTTTTTGTCCGATTTCAAGGACATTTGACACATCATTTTTCAAATCTGTACGGTTTTTGTCAAATATCTCGGAAACGGAAGCTCGTACAGCAAATTTACCTTTGGGGAATGCTAACTGTAGAATTTGATGAGGAATCGAATGAGCCCATCTGCGAGGCTCTACGACTTTCGATTCAAAATGTAGCCGATTGAACCACATAATTTTTCATATCTGTACGGTTTTTGTCCGATTTCAAGGACATTTGACACATCATTTTTCAAATCTGTACGGTTTTTGTCAAATATCTCAGAAACGGAAGCTCGTACAGCAAATTTACCTTTGGGGAATGCTAACTGTAGAATTTGATGAGGAGTAGAATGAGCCCATCTGCGAGGCTCTACGACTTTCGATTCAAAACTTATAGCCGTTTGAACCACATAATTTTTCATATCTGTACGGTTTTTGTCAAATATCTCGGAAACGGAAGCTCGTACAGCAAATTTACCTTCGGGGAATGCTAACTGTAGAATTTGATGAGGAATCGAATGAGCCCATCTGCGAGGCTCTACGACTTTCAATTCAAAAGTTATAGCCGTTTGAACCACATAATTTTTCATATCTGTACGTTTTTTGTCAAATATCTCGGAAACGGAAGCTCGTACAGCAAATTTACCTGCATATGGGAATGCTTACTGTAGAATTTGATGAGGAGTAGAATGAGCCCATCTGCGAGGCTCTACGACTTTCGATTCAAAAGTTATAGCCGTTTGAACCACATAATTTTTCATATCTGTACAGTTTTTGTCAAATATCTCGGAAACGGAAGCTCGTACAGCAAATTTACCTTCGGGGAATGCTAACTGTAGAATTTGATGAGGAATCGAATGAGCCCATCTGCGAGGCTCTACGACTTTCGATTCAAAATGTAGCCGATTGAACCACATAATTTTTCATATCTGTACGGTTTTTGTCCGATTTCAAGGACATTTGACACATCATTTTTCAAATCTGTACGGTTTTTGTCAAATATCTCGGAAACGGAAGCTCGTACAGCAAATTTACCTTTGGGGAATGCTAACTGTAGAATTTGATGAGGAGTAGAATGAGCCCATCTGCGAGGCTCTACGACTTTCGATTCAAAACTTATAGCCGTTTGAACCACATAATTTTTCATATCTGTACGGTTTTTGTCAAATATCTCGGAAACGGAAGCTCGTACAGCAAATTTACCTTCGGGGAATGCTAACTGTAGAATTTGATGAGGAATCGAATGAGCCCATCTGCGAGGCTCTACGACTTTCAATTCAAAAGTTATAGCCGTTTGAACCACATAATTTTTCATATCTGTACGTTTTTTGTCAAATATCTCGGAAACGGAAGCTCGTACAGCAAATTTACCTGCATATGGGAATGCTAACTGTAGAATTTGATGAGGAGTAGAATGAGCCCATCTGCGAGGCTCTACGACTTTCGATTCAAAAGTTATAGCCGTTTGAACCACATAATTTTTCATATCTGTACAGTTTTTGTCAAATATCTCGGAAACGGAAGCTCGTACAGCAAATTTACCTTCGGGGAATGCTAACTGTAGAATTTGATGAGGAATCGAATGAGCCCATCTGCGAGGCTCTACGACTTTCGATTCAAAATGTAGCCGATTGAACCACATCATTTTTCATATCTGTACGGTTTTTGTCCGATTTCAAGGACATTTGACACATCATTTTTCAAATCTGTACGGTTTTTGTCAAATATCTCGGAAACGGAAGCTCGTACAGCAAATTTACCTTTGGGGAATGCTAACTGTAGAATTTGATGAGGAGTAGAATGAGCCCATCTGCGAGGCTCTACGACTTTCGATTCAAAACTTATAGCCGTTTGAACCACATAATTTTTCATATCTGTACGGTTTTTGTCAAATATCTCGGAAACGGAAGCTCGTACAGCAAATTTACCTTCGGGGAATGCTAACTGTAGAATTTGATGAGGAGTAGAATGAGCCCATCTGCGAGGCTCTACGACTTTCGATTCAAAACTTATAGCCGTTTGAACCACATAATTTTTCATATCTGTACGGTTTTTGTCAAATATCTCGGAAACGGAAGCTCGTACAGCAAATTTACCTTTGGGGAATGCTAACTGTAGAATTTGATGAGGAATCGAATGAGCCCATCTGCGAGGCTCTACGACTTTCGATTAAAAATGTAGCCGATTGAACCACATAATTTTTCATATCTGTACGGTTTTTGTCCGATTTCAAGGACATTTGACACATAATTTTTCAAATCTGTACGTTTTTTGTCAAATATCTCGGAAACGGAAGCTCGTACAGCAAATTTACCTTTGGGGAATGCTAACTGTAGAATTTGATGAGGAATCGAATGAGCCCATCTGCGAGGCTCTACGACTTTCGATTCAAAATGTAGCCGATTGAACCACATAATTTTTCATATCTGTACGGTTTTTGTCCGATTTCAAGGACATTTGACACATCATTTTTCAAATCTGTACGGTTTTTGTCAAATATCTCGGAAACGGAAGCTCGTACAGCAAATTTACCTTTGGGGAATGCTAACTGTAGAATTTGATGAGGAGTAGAATGAGCCCATCTGCGAGGCTCTACGACTTTCGATTCAAAACTTATAGCCGTTTGAACCACATAATTTTTCATATCTGTACGGTTTTTGTCAAATATCTCGGAAACGGAAGCTCGTACAGCAAATTTACCTTCGGGGAATGCTAACTGTAGAATTTGATGAGGAATCGAATGAGCCCATCTGCGAGGCTCTACGACTTTCAATTCAAAAGTTATAGCCGTTTGAACCACATAATTTTTCATATCTGTACGTTTTTTGTCAAATATCTCGGAAACGGAAGCTCGTACAGCAAATTTACCTGCATATGGGAATGCTAACTGTAGAATTTGATGAGGAGTAGAATGAGCCCATCTGCGAGGCTCTACGACTTTCGATTCAAAAGTTATAGCCGTTTGAACCACATAATTTTTCATATCTGTACAGTTTTTGTCAAATATCTCGGAAACGGAAGCTCGTACAGCAAATTTACCTTTGGGGAATGCTAACTGTAGAATTTGATGAGGAGTAGAATGAGCCCATCTGCGAGGCTCTACGACTTTCGATTCAAAACTTATAGCCGTTTGAACCACATAATTTTTCATATCTGTACGGTTTTTGTCAAATATCTCGGAAACGGAAGCTCGTACAGCAAATTTACCTTCGGGGAATGCTAACTGTAGAATTTGATGAGGAATCGAATGAGCCCATCTGCGAGGCTCTACGACTTTCAATTCAAAAGTTATAGCCGTTTGAACCACATAATTTTTCATATCTGTACGTTTTTTGTCAAATATCTCGGAAACGGAAGCTCGTACAGCAAATTTACCTGCATATGGGAATGCTAACTGTAGAATTTGATGAGGAGTAGAATGAGCCCATCTGCGAGGCTCTACGACTTTCGATTCAAAATGTAGCCGATTGAACCACATAATTTTTCATATCTGTACGGTTTTTGTCCGATTTCAAGGACATTTGACACATCATTTTTCAAATCTGTACGGTTTTTGTCAAATATCTCGGAAACGGAAGCTCGTACAGCAAAGTTACCTTTGGGGAATGCTAACTGTAGAATTTGATGAGGAATCGAATGAGCCCATCTGCGAGGCTCTACGACTTTCGATTCAAAATGTAGCCGATTGAACCACATAATTTTTCATATCTGTACGGTTTTTGTCCGATTTCAAGGACATTTGACACATAATTTTTCAAATCTGTACGTTTTTTGTCAAATATCTCGGAAACGGAAGCTCGTACAGCAAATTTACCTTTGGGGAATGCTAACTGTAGAATTTGATGAGGAATCGAATGAGCCCATCTGCGAGGCTCTACGACTTTCGATTCAAAATGTAGCCGATTGAACCACATAATTTTTCATATCTGTACGGTTTTTGTCCGATTTCAAGGACATTTGACACATCATTTTTCAAATCTGTACGGTTTTTGTCAAATATCTCGGAAACGGAAGCTCGTACAGCAAATTTACCTTTGGGGAATGCTAACTGTAGAATTTGATGAGGAGTAGAATGAGCCCATCTGCGAGGCTCTACGACTTTCGATTCAAAACTTATAGCCGTTTGAACCACATAATTTTTCATATCTGTACGGTTTTTGTCAAATATCTCGGAAACGGAAGCTCGTACAGCAAATTTACCTTCGGGGAATGCTAACTGTAGAATTTGATGAGGAGTAGAATGAGCCCATCTGCGAGGCTCTACGACTTTCGATTCAAAACTTATAGCCGTTTGAACCACATAATTTTTCATATCTGTACGGTTTTTGTCAAATATCTCGGAAACGGAAGCTCGTACAGCAAATTTACCTTTGGGGAATGCTAACTGTAGAATTTGATGAGGAATCGAATGAGCCCATCTGCGAGGCTCTACGACTTTCGATTAAAAATGTAGCCGTTTGAACCACATAATTTTTCATATCTGTACGGTTTTTGTCAAATATCTCGGAAACGGAAGCTCGTACAGCAAATTTACCTTCGGGGAATGCTAACTGTAGAATTTGATGAGGAATCGAATGAGCCCATCTGCGAGGCTCTACGACTTTCAATTCAAAAGTTATAGCCGTTTGAACCACATAATTTTTCATATCTGTACGTTTTTTGTCAAATATCTCGGAAACGGAAGCTCGTACAGCAAATTTACCTGCATATGGGAATGCTAACTGTAGAATTTGATGAGGAGTAGAATGAGCCCATCTGCGAGGCTCTACGACTTTCGATTCAAAAGTTATAGCCGTTTGAACCACATAATTTTTCATATCTGTACAGTTTTTGTCAAATATCTCGGAAACGGAAGCTCGTACAGCAAATTTACCTTTGGGGAATGCTAACTGTAGAATTTGATGAGGAGTAGAATGAGCCCATCTGCGAGGCTCTACGACTTTCGATTCAAAACTTATAGCCGTTTGAACCACATAATTTTTCATATCTGTACGGTTTTTGTCAAATATCTCGGAAACGGAAGCTCGTACAGCAAATTTACCTTCGGGGAATGCTAACTGTAGAATTTGATGAGGAATCGAATGAGCCCATCTGCGAGGCTCTACGACTTTCAATTCAAAAGTTATAGCCGTTTGAACCACATAATTTTTCATATCTGTACGTTTTTTGTCAAATATCTCGGAAACGGAAGCTCGTACAGCAAATTTACCTGCATATGGGAATGCTAACTGTAGAATTTGATGAGGAGTAGAATGAGCCCATCTGCGAGGCTCTACGACTTTCGATTCAAAATGTAGCCGATTGAACCACATAATTTTTCATATCTGTACGGTTTTTGTCCGATTTCAAGGACATTTGACACATCATTTTTCAAATCTGTACGGTTTTTGTCAAATATCTCGGAAACGGAAGCTCGTACAGCAAAGTTACCTTTGGGGAATGCTAACTGTAGAATTTGATGAGGAATCGAATGAGCCCATCTGCGAGGCTCTACGACTTTCGATTCAAAATGTAGCCGATTGAACCACATAATTTTTCATATCTGTACGGTTTTTGTCCGATTTCAAGGACATTTGACACATAATTTTTCAAATCTGTACGTTTTTTGTCAAATATCTCGGAAACGGAAGCTCGTACAGCAAATTTACCTTTGGGGAATGCTAACTGTAGAATTTGATGAGGAATCGAATGAGCCCATCTGCGAGGCTCTACGACTTTCGATTCAAAATGTAGCCGATTGAACCACATAATTTTTCATATCTGTACGGTTTTTGTCCGATTTCAAGGACATTTGACACATCATTTTTCAAATCTGTACGGTTTTTGTCAAATATCTCGGAAACGGAAGCTCGTACAGCAAATTTACCTTTGGGGAATGCTAACTGTAGAATTTGATGAGGAGTAGAATGAGCCCATCTGCGAGGCTCTACGACTTTCGATTCAAAACTTATAGCCGTTTGAACCACATAATTTTTCATATCTGTACGGTTTTTGTCAAATATCTCGGAAACGGAAGCTCGTACAGCAAATTTACCTTCGGGGAATGCTAACTGTAGAATTTGATGAGGAGTAGAATGAGCCCATCTGCGAGGCTCTACGACTTTCGATTCAAAACTTATAGCCGTTTGAACCACATAATTTTTCATATCTGTACGGTTTTTGTCAAATATCTCGGAAACGGAAGCTCGTACAGCAAATTTACCTTTGGGGAATGCTAACTGTAGAATTTGATGAGGAATCGAATGAGCCCATCTGCGAGGCTCTACGACTTTCGATTAAAAATGTAGCCGATTGAACCACATAATTTTTCATATCTGTACGGTTTTTGTCCGATTTCAAGGACATTTGACACATCATTTTTCAAATCTGTACGGTTTTTGTCAAATATCTCGGAAACGGAAGCTCGTACAGCAAATTTACCTTTGGGGAATGCTAACTGTAGAATTTGATGAGGAATCGAATGAGCCCATCTGCGAGGCTCTACGACTTTCGATTCAAAATGTAGCCGATTGAACCACATAATTTTTCATATCTGTACGGTTTTTGTCCGATTTCAAGGACATTTGACACATCATTTTTCAAATCTGTACGGTTTTTGTCAAATATCTCGGAAACGGAAGCTCGTACAGCAAATTTACCTTTGGGGAATGCTAACTGTAGAATTTGATGAGGAGTAGAATGAGCCCATCTGCGAGGCTCTACGACTTTCGATTCAAAACTTATAGCCGTTTGAACCACATAATTTTTCATATCTGTACGGTTTTTGTCAAATATCTCGGAAACGGAAGCTCGTACAGCAAATTTACCTTCGGGGAATGCTAACTGTAGAATTTGATGAGGAATCGAATGAGCCCATCTGCGAGGCTCTACGACTTTCAATTCAAAAGTTATAGCCGTTTGAACCACATAATTTTTCATATCTGTACGTTTTTTGTCAAATATCTCGGAAACGGAAGCTCGTACAGCAAATTTACCTGCATATGGGAATGCTAACTGTAGAATTTGATGAGGAGTAGAATGAGCCCATCTGCGAGGCTCTACGACTTTCGATTCAAAAGTTATAGCCGTTTGAACCACATAATTTTTCATATCTGTACAGTTTTTGTCAAATATCTCGGAAACGGAAGCTCGTACAGCAAATTTACCTTCGGGGAATGCTAACTGTAGAATTTGATGAGGAATCGAATGAGCCCATCTGCGAGGCTCTACGACTTTCGATTCAAAATGTAGCCGATTGAACCACATAATTTTTCATATCTGTACGGTTTTTGTCCGATTTCAAGGACATTTGACACATCATTTTTCAAATCTGTACGGTTTTTGTCAAATATCTCGGAAACGGAAGCTCGTACAGCAAAGTTACCTTTGGGGAATGCTAACTGTAGAATTTGATGAGGAATCGAATGAGCCCATCTGCGAGGCTCTACGACTTTCGATTCAAAATGTAGCCGATTGAACCACATAATTTTTCATATCTGTACGGTTTTTGTCCGATTTCAAGGACATTTGACACATAATTTTTCAAATCTGTACGTTTTTTGTCAAATATCTCGGAAACGGAAGCTCGTACAGCAAATTTACCTTTGGGGAATGCTAACTGTAGAATTTGATGAGGAATCGAATGAGCCCATCTGCGAGGCTCTACGACTTTCGATTCAAAATGTAGCCGATTGAACCACATAATTTTTCATATCTGTACGGTTTTTGTCCGATTTCAAGGACATTTGACACATCATTTTTCAAATCTGTACGGTTTTTGTCAAATATCTCGGAAACGGAAGCTCGTACAGCAAATTTACCTTTGGGGAATGCTAACTGTAGAATTTGATGAGGAGTAGAATGAGCCCATCTGCGAGGCTCTACGACTTTCGATTCAAAACTTATAGCCGTTTGAACCACATAATTTTTCATATCTGTACGGTTTTTGTCAAATATCTCGGAAACGGAAGCTCGTACAGCAAATTTACCTTCGGGGAATGCTAACTGTAGAATTTGATGAGGAGTAGAATGAGCCCATCTGCGAGGCTCTACGACTTTCGATTCAAAACTTATAGCCGTTTGAACCACATAATTTTTCATATCTGTACGGTTTTTGTCCGATTTCAAGGACATTTGACACATCATTTTTCAAATCTGTACGGTTTTTGTCAAATATCTCGGAAACGGAAGCTCGTACAGCAAATTTACCTTTGGGGAATGCTAACTGTAGAATTTGATGAGGAATCGAATGAGCCCATCTGCGAGGCTCTACGACTTTCGATTCAAAATGTAGCCGATTGAACCACATAATTTTTCATATCTGTACGGTTTTTGTCCGATTTCAAGGACATTTGACACATCATTTTTCAAATCTGTACGGTTTTTGTCAAATATCTCAGAAACGGAAGCTCGTACAGCAAATTTACCTTTGGGGAATGCTAACTGTAGAATTTGATGAGGAGTAGAATGAGCCCATCTGCGAGGCTCTACGACTTTCGATTCAAAACTTATAGCCGTTTGAACCACATAATTTTTCATATCTGTACGGTTTTTGTCAAATATCTCGGAAACGGAAGCTCGTACAGCAAATTTACCTTCGGGGAATGCTAACTGTAGAATTTGATGAGGAATCGAATGAGCCCATCTGCGAGGCTCTACGACTTTCAATTCAAAAGTTATAGCCGTTTGAACCACATAATTTTTCATATCTGTACGTTTTTTGTCAAATATCTCGGAAACGGAAGCTCGTACAGCAAATTTACCTGCATATGGGAATGCTAACTGTAGAATTTGATGAGGAGTAGAATGAGCCCATCTGCGAGGCTCTACGACTTTCGATTCAAAAGTTATAGCCGTTTGAACCACATAATTTTTCATATCTGTACAGTTTTTGTCAAATATCTCGGAAACGGAAGCTCGTACAGCAAATTTACCTTCGGGGAATGCTAACTGTAGAATTTGATGAGGAATCGAATGAGCCCATCTGCGAGGCTCTACGACTTTCGATTCAAAATGTAGCCGATTGAACCACATAATTTTTCATATCTGTACGGTTTTTGTCCGATTTCAAGGACATTTGACACATCATTTTTCAAATCTGTACGGTTTTTGTCAAATATCTCGGAAACGGAAGCTCGTACAGCAAATTTACCTTTGGGGAATGCTAACTGTAGAATTTGATGAGGAGTAGAATGAGCCCATCTGCGAGGCTCTACGACTTTCGATTCAAAACTTATAGCCGTTTGAACCACATAATTTTTCATATCTGTACGGTTTTTGTCAAATATCTCGGAAACGGAAGCTCGTACAGCAAATTTACCTTCGGGGAATGCTAACTGTAGAATTTGATGAGGAGTAGAATGAGCCCATCTGCGAGGCTCTACGACTTTCGATTCAAAACTTATAGCCGTTTGAACCACATAATTTTTCATATCTGTACGGTTTTTGTCAAATATCTCGGAAACGGAAGCTCGTACAGCAAATTTACCTTTGGGGAATGCTAACTGTAGAATTTGATGAGGAATCGAATGAGCCCATCTGCGAGGCTCTACGACTTTCGATTAAAAATGTAGCCGATTGAACCACATAATTTTTCATATCTGTACGGTTTTTGTCCGATTTCAAGGACATTTGACACATCATTTTTCAAATCTGTACGGTTTTTGTCAAATATCTCGGAAACGGAAGCTCGTACAGCAAATTTACCTTTGGGGAATGCTAACTGTAGAATTTGATGAGGAATCGAATGAGCCCATCTGCGAGGCTCTACGACTTTCGATTCAAAATGTAGCCGATTGAACCACATAATTTTTCATATCTGTACGGTTTTTGTCCGATTTCAAGGACATTTGACACATCATTTTTCAAATCTGTACGGTTTTTGTCAAATATCTCGGAAACGGAAGCTCGTACAGCAAATTTACCTTTGGGGAATGCTAACTGTAGAATTTGATGAGGAGTAGAATGAGCCCATCTGCGAGGCTCTACGACTTTCGATTCAAAACTTATAGCCGTTTGAACCACATAATTTTTCATATCTGTACGGTTTTTGTCAAATATCTCGGAAACGGAAGCTCGTACAGCAAATTTACCTTCGGGGAATGCTAACTGTAGAATTTGATGAGGAATCGAATGAGCCCATCTGCGAGGCTCTACGACTTTCAATTCAAAAGTTATAGCCGTTTGAACCACATAATTTTTCATATCTGTACGTTTTTTGTCAAATATCTCGGAAACGGAAGCTCGTACAGCAAATTTACCTGCATATGGGAATGCTAACTGTAGAATTTGATGAGGAGTAGAATGAGCCCATCTGCGAGGCTCTACGACTTTCGATTCAAAAGTTATAGCCGTTTGAACCACATAATTTTTCATATCTGTACGGTTTTTGTCCGATTTCAAGGACATTTGACACATCATTTTTCAAATCTGTACGGTTTTTGTCAAATATCTCGGAAACGGAAGCTCGTACAGCAAAGTTACCTTTGGGGAATGCTAACTGTAGAATTTGATGAGGAATCGAATGAGCCCATCTGCGAGGCTCTACGACTTTCGATTCAAAATGTAGCCGATTGAACCACATAATTTTTCATATCTGTACGGTTTTTGTCCGATTTCAAGGACATTTGACACATAATTTTTCAAATCTGTACGTTTTTTGTCAAATATCTCGGAAACGGAAGCTCGTACAGCAAATTTACCTTTGGGGAATGCTAACTGTAGAATTTGATGAGGAATCGAATGAGCCCATCTGCGAGGCTCTACGACTTTCGATTCAAAATGTAGCCGATTGAACCACATAATTTTTCATATCTGTACGGTTTTTGTCCGATTTCAAGGACATTTGACACATCATTTTTCAAATCTGTACGGTTTTTGTCAAATATCTCGGAAACGGAAGCTCGTACAGCAAATTTACCTTTGGGGAATGCTAACTGTAGAATTTGATGAGGAGTAGAATGAGCCCATCTGCGAGGCTCTACAACTTTCGATTCAAAACTTATAGCCGTTTGAACCACATAATTTTTCATATCTGTACGGTTTTTGTCAAATATCTCGGAAACGGAAGCTCGTACAGCAAATTTACCTTCGGGGAATGCTAACTGTAGAATTTGATGAGGAGTAGAATGAGCCCATCTGCGAGGCTCTACGACTTTCGATTCAAAACTTATAGCCGTTTGAACCACATAATTTTTCATATCTGTACGGTTTTTGTCAAATATCTCGGAAACGGAAGCTCGTACAGCAAATTTACCTTTGGGGAATGCTAACTGTAGAATTTGATGAGGAATCGAATGAGCCCATCTGCGAGGCTCTACGACTTTCGATTAAAAATGTAGCCGATTGAACCACATAATTTTTCATATCTGTACGGTTTTTGTCCGATTTCAAGGACATTTGACACATCATTTTTCAAATCTGTACGGTTTTTGTCAAATATCTCGGAAACGGAAGCTCGTACAGCAAATTTACCTTTGGGGAATGCTAACTGTAGAATTTGATGAGGAATCGAATGAGCCCATCTGCGAGGCTCTACGACTTTCGATTCAAAATGTAGCCGATTGAACCACATAATTTTTCATATCTGTACGGTTTTTGTCCGATTTCAAGGACATTTGACACATCATTTTTCAAATCTGTACGGTTTTTGTCAAATATCTCGGAAACGGAAGCTCGTACAGCAAATTTACCTTTGGGGAATGCTAACTGTAGAATTTGATGAGGAGTAGAATGAGCCCATCTGCGAGGCTCTACGACTTTCGATTCAAAACTTATAGCCGTTTGAACCACATAATTTTTCATATCTGTACGGTTTTTGTCAAATATCTCGGAAACGGAAGCTCGTACAGCAAATTTACCTTCGGGGAATGCTAACTGTAGAATTTGATGAGGAATCGAATGAGCCCATCTGCGAGGCTCTACGACTTTCAATTCAAAAGTTATAGCCGTTTGAACCACATAATTTTTCATATCTGTACGTTTTTTGTCAAATATCTCGGAAACGGAAGCTCGTACAGCAAATTTACCTGCATATGGGAATGCTAACTGTAGAATTTGATGAGGAGTAGAATGAGCCCATCTGCGAGGCTCTACGACTTTCGATTCAAAAGTTATAGCCGTTTGAACCACATAATTTTTCATATCTGTACAGTTTTTGTCAAATATCTCGGAAACGGAAGCTCGTACAGCAAATTTACCTTCGGGGAATGCTAACTGTAGAATTTGATGAGGAATCGAATGAGCCCATCTGCGAGGCTCTACGACTTTCGATTCAAAATGTAGCCGATTGAACCACATAATTTTTCATATCTGTACGGTTTTTGTCCGATTTCAAGGACATTTGACACATCATTTTTCAAATCTGTACGGTTTTTGTCAAATATCTCGGAAACGGAAGCTCGTACAGCAAATTTACCTTTGGGGAATGCTAACTGTAGAATTTGATGAGGAGTAGAATGAGCCCATCTGCGAGGCTCTACGACTTTCGATTCAAAACTTATAGCCGTTTGAACCACATAATTTTTCATATCTGTACGGTTTTTGTCAAATATCTCGGAAACGGAAGCTCGTACAGCAAATTTACCTTCGGGGAATGCTAACTGTAGAATTTGATGAGGAATCGAATGAGCCCATCTGCGAGGCTCTACGACTTTCAATTCAAAAGTTATAGCCGTTTGAACCACATAATTTTTCATATCTGTACGTTTTTTGTCAAATATCTCGGAAACGGAAGCTCGTACAGCAAATTTACCTGCATATGGGAATGCTTACTGTAGAATTTGATGAGGAGTAGAATGAGCCCATCTGCGAGGCTCTACGACTTTCGATTCAAAAGTTATAGCCGTTTGAACCACATAATTTTTCATATCTGTACAGTTTTTGTCAAATATCTCGGAAACGGAAGCTCGTACAGCAAATTTACCTTCGGGGAATGCTAACTGTAGAATTTGATGAGGAATCGAATGAGCCCATCTGCGAGGCTCTACGACTTTCGATTCAAAATGTAGCCGATTGAACCACATAATTTTTCATATCTGTACGGTTTTTGTCCGATTTCAAGGACATTTGACACATCATTTTTCAAATCTGTACGGTTTTTGTCAAATATCTCGGAAACGGAAGCTCGTACAGCAAATTTACCTTTGGGGAATGCTAACTGTAGAATTTGATGAGGAGTAGAATGAGCCCATCT
This sequence comes from Borostomias antarcticus, assembly GCF_949987555.1. Lineage (NCBI taxonomy): Eukaryota > Metazoa > Chordata > Actinopteri > Stomiiformes > Stomiidae > Borostomias > Borostomias antarcticus. The sequence continues at coordinate 152,719 of NW_028176304.1, forward strand.
GCGAGGCTCTACGACTTTCGATTCAAAACTTATAGCCGTTTGAACCACATAATTTTTCATATCTGTATGGTTTTTGTCAAATATCTCGGAAACGGAAGCTCGTACAGCAAATTTACCTTCGGGGAATGCTAACTGTAGAATTTGATGAGGAATCGAATGAGCCCATCTGCGAGGCTCTACGACTTTCGATTCAAAATGTAGCCGATTGAACCACATAATTTTTCATATCTGTACGGTTTTTGTCCGATTTCAAGGACATTTGACACATCATTTTTCAAATCTGTACGGTTTTTGTCAAATATCTCGGAAACGGAAGCTCGTACAGCAAATTTACCTTCGGGGAATGCTAACTGTAGAATTTGATGAGGAATCGAATGAGCCCATCTGCGAGGCTCTACGACTTTCGATTCAAAATGTAGCCGATTGAACCACATAATTTTTCATATCTGTACGGTTTTTGTCCGATTTCAAGGACATTTGACACATCATTTTTCAAATCTGTACGGTTTTTGTCAAATATCTCGGAAACGGAAGCTCGTACAGCAAATTTACCTTTGGGGAATGCTAACTGTAGAATTTGATGAGGAGTAGAATGAGCCCATCTGCGAGGCTCTACGACTTTCGATTCAAAACTTATAGCCGTTTGAACCACATAATTTTTCATATCTGTACGGTTTTTGTCAAATATCTCGGAAACGGAAGCTCGTACAGCAAATTTACCTTCGGGGAATGCTAACTGTAGAATTTGATGAGGAATCGAATGAGCCCATCTGCGAGGCTCTACGACTTTCAATTCAAAAGTTATAGCCGTTTGAACCACATAATTTTTCATATCTGTACGTTTTTTGTCAAATATCTCGGAAACGGAAGCTCGTACAGCAAATTTACCTGCATATGGGAATGCTTACTGTAGAATTTGATGAGGAGTAGAATGAGCCCATCTGCGAGGCTCTACGACTTTCGATTCAAAAGTTATAGCCGTTTGAACCACATAATTTTTCATATCTGTACAGTTTTTGTCAAATATCTCGGAAACGGAAGCTCGTACAGCAAATTTACCTTCGGGGAATGCTAACTGTAGAATTTGATGAGGAATCGAATGAGCCCATCTGCGAGGCTCTACGACTTTCGATTCAAAATGTAGCCGATTGAACCACATAATTTTTCATATCTGTACGGTTTTTGTCCGATTTCAAGGACATTTGACACATCATTTTTCAAATCTGTACGGTTTTTGTCAAATATCTCGGAAACGGAAGCTCGTACAGCAAATTTACCTTTGGGGAATGCTAACTGTAGAATTTGATGAGGAGTAGAATGAGCCCATCTGCGAGGCTCTACGACTTTCGATTCAAAATGTAGCCGATTGAACCACATAATTTTTCATATCTGTACGGTTTTTGTCCGATTTCAAGGACATTTGACACATCATTTTTCAAATCTGTACGGTTTTTGTCAAATATCTCGGAAACGGAAGCTCGTACAGCAAATTTACCTTTGGGGAATGCTAACTGTAGAATTTGATGAGGAGTAGAATGAGCCCATCTGCGAGGCTCTACGACTTTCGATTCAAAACTTATAGCCGTTTGAACCACATAATTTTTCATATCTGTACGGTTTTTGTCAAATATCTCGGAAACGGAAGCTCGTACAGCAAATTTACCTTCGGGGAATGCTAACTGTAGAATTTGATGAGGAATCGAATGAGCCCATCTGCGAGGCTCTACGACTTTCAATTCAAAAGTTATAGCCGTTTGAACCACATAATTTTTCATATCTGTACGTTTTTTGTCAAATATCTCGGAAACGGAAGCTCGTACAGCAAATTTACCTGCATATGGGAATGCTTACTGTAGAATTTGATGAGGAGTAGAATGAGCCCATCTGCGAGGCTCTACGACTTTCGATTCAAAAGTTATAGCCGTTTGAACCACATAATTTTTCATATCTGTACAGTTTTTGTCAAATATCTCGGAAACGGAAGCTCGTACAGCAAATTTACCTTCGGGGAATGCTAACTGTAGAATTTGATGAGGAATCGAATGAGCCCATCTGCGAGGCTCTACGACTTTCGATTCAAAATGTAGCCGATTGAACCACATAATTTTTCATATCTGTACGGTTTTTGTCCGATTTCAAGGACATTTGACACATCATTTTTCAAATCTGTACGGTTTTTGTCAAATATCTCGGAAACGGAAGCTCGTACAGCAAATTTACCTTTGGGGAATGCTAACTGTAGAATTTGATGAGGAGTAGAATGAGCCCATCTGCGAGGCTCTACGACTTTCGATTCAAAACTTATAGCCGTTTGAACCACATAATTTTTCATATCTGTACGGTTTTTGTCAAATATCTCGGAAACGGAAGCTCGTACAGCAAATTTACCTTCGGGGAATGCTAACTGTAGAATTTGATGAGGAATCGAATGAGCCCATCTGCGAGGCTCTACGACTTTCAATTCAAAAGTTATAGCCGTTTGAACCACATAATTTTTCATATCTGTACGTTTTTTGTCAAATATCTCGGAAACGGAAGCTCGTACAGCAAATTTACCTGCATATGGGAATGCTTACTGTAGAATTTGATGAGGAGTAGAATGAGCCCATCTGCGAGGCTCTACGACTTTCGATTCAAAAGTTATAGCCGTTTGAACCACATAATTTTTCATATCTGTACAGTTTTTGTCAAATATCTCGGAAACGGAAGCTCGTACAGCAAATTTACCTTCGGGGAATGCTAACTGTAGAATTTGATGAGGAATCGAATGAGCCCATCTGCGAGGCTCTACGACTTTCGATTCAAAATGTAGCCGATTGAACCACATAATTTTTCATATCTGTACGGTTTTTGTCCGATTTCAAGGACATTTGACACATCATTTTTCAAATCTGTACGGTTTTTGTCAAATATCTCGGAAACGGAAGCTCGTACAGCAAATTTACCTTTGGGGAATGCTAACTGTAGAATTTGATGAGGAGTAGAATGAGCCCATCTGCGAGGCTCTACGACTTTCGATTCAAAACTTATAGCCGTTTGAACCACATAATTTTTCATATCTGTATGGTTTTTGTCAAATATCTCGGAAACGGAAGCTCGTACAGCAAATTTACCTTCGGGGAATGCTAACTGTAGAATTTGATGAGGAATCGAATGAGCCCATCTGCGAGGCTCTACGACTTTCGATTCAAAATGTAGCCGATTGAACCACATAATTTTTCATATCTGTACGGTTTTTGTCCGATTTCAAGGACATTTGACACATCATTTTTCAAATCTGTACGGTTTTTGTCAAATATCTCGGAAACGGAAGCTCGTACAGCAAATTTACCTTTGGGGAATGCTAACTGTAGAATTTGATGAGGAGTAGAATGAGCCCATCTGCGAGGCTCTACGACTTTCGATTCAAAACTTATAGCCGTTTGAACCACATAATTTTTCATATCTGTACGGTTTTTGTCAAATATCTCGGAAACGGAAGCTCGTACAGCAAATTTACCTTCGGGGAATGCTAACTGTAGAATTTGATGAGGAATCGAATGAGCCCATCTGCGAGGCTCTACGACTTTCAATTCAAAAGTTATAGCCGTTTGAACCACATAATTTTTCATATCTGTACGTTTTTTGTCAAATATCTCGGAAACGGAAGCTCGTACAGCAAATTTACCTGCATATGGGAATGCTTACTGTAGAATTTGATGAGGAGTAGAATGAGCCCATCTGCGAGGCTCTACGACTTTCGATTCAAAAGTTATAGCCGTTTGAACCACATAATTTTTCATATCTGTACAGTTTTTGTCAAATATCTCGGAAACGGAAGCTCGTACAGCAAATTTACCTTCGGGGAATGCTAACTGTAGAATTTGATGAGGAATCGAATGAGCCCATCTGCGAGGCTCTACGACTTTCGATTCAAAATGTAGCCGATTGAACCACATAATTTTTCATATCTGTACGGTTTTTGTCCGATTTCAAGGACATTTGACACATCATTTTTCAAATCTGTACGGTTTTTGTCAAATATCTCGGAAACGGAAGCTCGTACAGCAAATTTACCTTTGGGGAATGCTAACTGTAGAATTTGATGAGGAGTAGAATGAGCCCATCTGCGAGGCTCTACGACTTTCGATTCAAAACTTATAGCCGTTTGAACCACATAATTTTTCATATCTGTATGGTTTTTGTCAAATATCTCGGAAACGGAAGCTCGTACAGCAAATTTACCTTCGGGGAATGCTAACTGTAGAATTTGATGAGGAATCGAATGAGCCCATCTGCGAGGCTCTACGACTTTCGATTCAAAATGTAGCCGATTGAACCACATAATTTTTCATATCTGTACGGTTTTTGTCCGATTTCAAGGACATTTGACACATCATTTTTCATATCTGTACGGTTTTTGTCAAATATCTCGGAAACGGAAGCTCGTACAGCAAATTTACCTTCGGGGAATGCTAACTGTAGAATTTGATGAGGAGTAGAATGAGCCCATCTGCGAGGCTCTACGACTTTCGATTCAAAATGTAGCCGATTGAACCACATAATTTTTCATATCTGTACGGTTTTTGTCCGATTTCAAGGACATTTGACACATCATTTTTCAAATCTGTACGGTTTTTGTCAAATATCTCGGAAACGGAAGCTCGTACAGCAAATTTACCTTTGGGGAATGCTAACTGTAGAATTTGATGAGGAGTAGAATGAGCCCATCTGCGAGGCTCTACGACTTTCGATTCAAAACTTATAGCCGTTTGAACCACATAATTTTTCATATCTGTACGGTTTTTGTCAAATATCTCGGAAACGGAAGCTCGTACAGCAAATTTACCTTCGGGGAATGCTAACTGTAGAATTTGATGAGGAATCGAATGAGCCCATCTGCGAGGCTCTACGACTTTCAATTCAAAAGTTATAGCCGTTTGAACCACATAATTTTTCATATCTGTACGTTTTTTGTCAAATATCTCGGAAACGGAAGCTCGTACAGCAAATTTACCTGCATATGGGAATGCTAACTGTAGAATTTGATGAGGAGTAGAATGAGCCCATCTGCGAGGCTCTACGACTTTCGATTCAAAAGTTATAGCCGTTTGAACCACATAATTTTTCATATCTGTACAGTTTTTGTCAAATATCTCGGAAACGGAAGCTCGTACAGCAAATTTACCTTCGGGGAATGCTAACTGTAGAATTTGATGAGGAATCGAATGAGCCCATCTGCGAGGCTCTACGACTTTCGATTCAAAATGTAGCCGATTGAACCACATAATTTTTCATATCTGTACGGTTTTTGTCCGATTTCAAGGACATTTGACACATCATTTTTCAAATCTTTACGGTTTTTGTCAAATATCTCGGAAACGGAAGCTCGTACAGCAAATTTACCTTTGGGGAATGCTAACTGTAGAATTTGATGAGGAGTAGAATGAGCCCATCTGCGAGGCTCTACGACTTTCGATTCAAAACTTATAGCCGTTTGAACCACATAATTTTTCATATCTGTACGGTTTTTGTCAAATATCTCGGAAACGGAAGCTCGTACAGCAAATTTACCTTCGGGGAATGCTAACTGTAGAATTTGATGAGGAATCGAATGAGCCCATCTGCGAGGCTCTACGACTTTCGATTCAAAATGTAGCCGATTGAACCACATAATTTTTCATATCTGTACGGTTTTTGTCAAATATCTCGGAAACGGAAGCTCGTACAGCAAATTTACCTTCGGGGAATGCTAACTGTAGAATTTGATGAGGAATCGAATGAGCCCATCTGCGAGGCTCTACGACTTTCAATTCAAAAGTTATAGCCGTTTGAACCACATAATCTTTCATATCTGTACGTTTTTTGTCAAATATCTCGGAAACGGAAGCTCGTACAGCAAATTTACCTGCATATGGGAATGCTAACTGTAGAATTTGATGAGGAGTAGAATGAGCCCATCTGCGAGGCTCTACGACTTTCGATTCAAAAGTTATAGCCGTTTGAACCACATAATTTTTCATATCTGTACAGTTTTTGTCAAATATCTCGGAAACGGAAGCTCGTACAGCAAATTTACCTTCGGGGAATGCTAACTGTAGAATTTGATGAGGAATCGAATGAGCCCATCTGCGAGGCTCTACGACTTTCGATTCAAAATGTAGCCGATTGAACCACATAATTTTTCATATCTGTACGGTTTTTGTCCGATTTCAAGGACATTTGACACATCATTTTTCAAATCTGTACGGTTTTTGTCAAATATCTCGGAAACGGAAGCTCGTACAGCAAATTTACCTTTGGGGAATGCTAACTGTAGAATTTGATGAGGAGTAGAATGAGCCCATCTGCGAGGCTCTACGACTTTCGATTCAAAACTTATAGCCGTTTGAACCACATAATTTTTCATATCTGTACGGTTTTTGTCAAATATCTCGGAAACGGAAGCTCGTACAGCAAATTTACCTTCGGGGAATGCTAACTGTAGAATTTGATGAGGAATCGAATGAGCCCATCTGCGAGGCTCTACGACTTTCGATTCAAAATGTAGCCGATTGAACCACATAATTTTTCATATCTGTACGGTTTTTGTCCGATTTCAAGGACATTTGACACATCATTTTACAAATCTGTACGGTTTTTGTCAAATATCTCGGAAACGGAAGCTCGTACAGCAAATTTACCTTTGGGGAATGCTAACTGTAGAATTTGATGAGGAGTAGAATGAGCCCATCTGCGAGGCTCTACGACTTTCGATTCAAAACTTATAGCCGTTTGAACCACATAATTTTTCATATCTGTACGGTTTTTGTCAAATATCTCGGAAACGGAAGCTCGTACAGCAAATTTACCTTCGGGGAATGCTAACTGTAGAATTTGATGAGGAATCGAATGAGCCCATCTGCGAGGCTCTACGACTTTCAATTCAAAAGTTATAGCCGTTTGAACCACATAATTTTTCATATCTGTACGTTTTTTGTCAAATATCTCGGAAACGGAAGCTCGTACAGCAAATTTACCTGCATATGGGAATGCTAACTGTAGAATTTGATGAGGAGTAGAATGAGCCCATCTGCGAGGCTCTACGACTTTCGATTCAAAAGTTATAGCCGTTTGAACCACATAATTTTTCATATCTGTACAGTTTTTGTCAAATATCTCGGAAACGGAAGCTCGTACAGCAAATTTACCTTTGGGGAATGCTAACTGTAGAATTTGATGAGGAATCGAATGAGCCCATCTGCGAGGCTCTACGACTTTCGATTCAAAATGTAGCCGATTGAACCACATAATTTTTCATATCTGTACGGTTTTTGTCCGATTTCAAGGACATTTGACACATCATTTTTCAAATCTGTACGGTTTTTGTCAAATATCTCGGAAACGGAAGCTCGTACAGCAAATTTACCTTTGGGGAATGCTAACTGTAGAATTTGATGAGGAGTAGAATGAGCCCATCTGCGAGGCTCTACGACTTTCGATTCAAAACTTATAGCCGTTTGAACCACATAATTTTTCATATCTGTACGGTTTTTGTCAAATATCTCGGAAACGGAAGCTCGTACAGCAAATTTACCTTCGGGGAATGCTAACTGTAGAATTTGATGAGGAATCGAATGAGCCCATCTGCGAGGCTCTACGACTTTCGATTCAAAATGTAGCCGATTGAACCACATAATTTTTCATATCTGTACGGTTTTTGTCCGATTTCAAGGACATTTGACACATCATTTTTCAAATCTGTACGGTTTTTGTCAAATATCTCGGAAACGGAAGCTCGTACAGCAAATTTACCTTTGGGGAATGCTAACTGTAGAATTTGATGAGGAGTAGAATGAGCCCATCTGCGAGGCTCTACGACTTTCGATTCAAAACTTATAGCCGTTTGAACCACATAATTTTTCATATCTGTACGGTTTTTGTCAAATATCTCGGAAACGGAAGCTCGTACAGCAAATTTACCTTCGGGGAATGCTAACTGTAGAATTTGATGAGGAATCGAATGAGCCCATCTGCGAGGCTCTACGACTTTCAATTCAAAAGTTATAGCCGTTTGAACCACATCATTTTTCATATCTGTACGTTTTTTGTCAAATATCTCGGAAACGGAAGCTCGTACAGCAAATTTACCTGCATATGGGAATGCTAACTGTAGAATTTGATGAGGAGTAGAATGAGCCCATCTGCGAGGCTCTACGACTTTCGATTCAAAAGTTATAGCCGTTTGAACCACATAATTTTTCATATCTGTACAGTTTTTGTCAAATATCTCGGAAACGGAAGCTCGTACAGCAAATTTACCTTCGGGGAATGCTAACTGTAGAATTTGATGAGGAATCGAATGAGCCCATCTGCGAGGCTCTACGACTTTCGATTCAAAATGTAGCCGATTGAACCACATAATTTTTCATATCTGTACGGTTTTTGTCCGATTTCAAGGACATTTGACACATCATTTTTCAAATCTGTACGGTTTTTGTCAAATATCTCGGAAACGGAAGCTCGTACAGCAAAGTTACCTTTGGGGAATGCTAACTGTAGAATTTGATGAGGAATCGAATGAGCCCATCTGCGAGGCTCTACGACTTTCGATTCAAAATGTAGCCGATTGAACCACATAATTTTTCATATCTGTACGGTTTTTGTCCGATTTCAAGGACATTTGACACATAATTTTTCAAATCTGTACGTTTTTTGTCAAATATCTCGGAAACGGAAGCTCGTACAGCAAATTTACCTTTGGGGAATGCTAACTGTAGAATTTGATGAGGAATCGAATGAGCCCATCTGCGAGGCTCTACGACTTTCGATTCAAAATGTAGCCGATTGAACCACATAATTTTTCATATCTGTACGGTTTTTGTCCGATTTCAAGGACATTTGACACATCATTTTTCAAATCTGTACGGTTTTTGTCAAATATCTCGGAAACGGAAGCTCGTACAGCAAATTTACCTTTGGGGAATGCTAACTGTAGAATTTGATGAGGAGTAGAATGAGCCCATCTGCGAGGCTCTACGACTTTCGATTCAAAACTTATAGCCGTTTGAACCACATAATTTTTCATATCTGTACGGTTTTTGTCAAATATCTCGGAAACGGAAGCTCGTACAGCAAATTTACCTTCGGGGAATGCTAACTGTAGAATTTGATGAGGAATCGAATGAGCCCATCTGCGAGGCTCTACGACTTTCAATTCAAAAGTTATAGCCGTTTGAACCACATAATTTTTCATATCTGTACGTTTTTTGTCAAATATCTCGGAAACGGAAGCTCGTACAGCAAATTTACCTGCATATGGGAATGCTAACTGTAGAATTTGATGAGGAGTAGAATGAGCCCATCTGCGAGGCTCTACGACTTTCGATTCAAAAGTTATAGCCGTTTGAACCACATAATTTTTCATATCTGTACAGTTTTTGTCAAATATCTCGGAAACGGAAGCTCGTACAGCAAATTTACCTTCGGGGAATGCTAACTGTAGAATTTGATGAGGAATCGAATGAGCCCATCTGCGAGGCTCTACGACTTTCGATTCAAAATGTAGCCGATTGAACCACATAATTTTTCATATCTGTACGGTTTTTGTCCGATTTCAAGGACATTTGACACATCATTTTTCAAATCTGTACGGTTTTTGTCAAATATCTCGGAAACGGAAGCTCGTACAGCAAAGTTACCTTTGGGGAATGCTAACTGTAGAATTTGATGAGGAATCGAATGAGCCCATCTGCGAGGCTCTACGACTTTCGATTCAAAATGTAGCCGATTGAACCACATAATTTTTCATATCTGTACGGTTTTTGTCCGATTTCAAGGACATTTGACACATAATTTTTCAAATCTGTACGTTTTTTGTCAAATATCTCGGAAACGGAAGCTCGTACAGCAAATTTACCTTTGGGGAATGCTAACTGTAGAATTTGATGAGGAATCGAATGAGCCCATCTGCGAGGCTCTACGACTTTCGATTCAAAATGTAGCCGATTGAACCACATAATTTTTCATATCTGTACGGTTTTTGTCCGATTTCAAGGACATTTGACACATCATTTTTCAAATCTGTACGGTTTTTGTCAAATATCTCGGAAACGGAAGCTCGTACAGCAAATTTACCTTTGGGGAATGCTAACTGTAGAATTTGATGAGGAGTAGAATGAGCCCATCTGCGAGGCTCTACGACTTTCGATTCAAAACTTATAGCCGTTTGAACCACATAATTTTTCATATCTGTACGGTTTTTGTCAAATATCTCGGAAACGGAAGCTCGTACAGCAAATTTACCTTCGGGGAATGCTAACTGTAGAATTTGATGAGGAATCGAATGAGCCCATCTGCGAGGCTCTACGACTTTCAATTCAAAAGTTATAGCCGTTTGAACCACATAATTTTTCATATCTGTACGTTTTTTGTCAAATATCTCGGAAACGGAAGCTCGTACAGCAAATTTACCTGCATATGGGAATGCTAACTGTAGAATTTGATGAGGAGTAGAATGAGCCCATCTGCGAGGCTCTACGACTTTCGATTCAAAAGTTATAGCCGTTTGAACCACATAATTTTTCATATCTGTACAGTTTTTGTCAAATATCTCGGAAACGGAAGCTCGTACAGCAAATTTACCTTCGGGGAATGCTAACTGTAGAATTTGATGAGGAATCGAATGAGCCCATCTGCGAGGCTCTACGACTTTCGATTCAAAATGTAGCCGATTGAACCACATAATTTTTCATATCTGTACGGTTTTTGTCCGATTTCAAGGACATTTGACACATCATTTTTCAAATCTGTACGGTTTTTGTCAAATATCTCGGAAACGGAAGCTCGTACAGCAAAGTTACCTTTGGGGAATGCTAACTGTAGAATTTGATGAGGAATCGAATGAGCCCATCTGCGAGGCTCTACGACTTTCGATTCAAAATGTAGCCGATTGAACCACATAATTTTTCATATCTGTACGGTTTTTGTCCGATTTCAAGGACATTTGACACATAATTTTACAAATCTGTACGTTTTTTGTCAAATATCTCGGAAACGGAAGCTCGTACAGCAAATTTACCTTTGGGGAATGCTAACTGTAGAATTTGATGAGGAATCGAATGAGCCCATCTGCGAGGCTCTACGACTTTCGATTCAAAATGTAGCCGATTGAACCACATAATTTTTCATATCTGTACGGTTTTTGTCAAATATCTCGGAAACGGAAGCTCGTACAGCAAATTTACCTGCATATGGGAATGCTAACTGTAGAATTTGATGAGGAGTAGAATGAGCCCATCTGCGAGGCTCTACGACTTTCGATTCAAAAGTTATAGCCGTTTGAACCACATAATTTTTCATATCTGTACAGTTTTTGTCAAATATCTCGGAAACGGAAGCTCGTACAGCAAATTTACCTTCGGGGAATGCTAACTGTAGAATTTGATGAGGAATCGAATGAGCCCATCTGCGAGGCTCTACGACTTTCGATTCAAAACTTATAGCCGTTTGAACCACATAATTTTTCATATCTGTATGGTTTTTGTCCGATTTCAAGGACATTTGACACATCATTTTTCAAATCTGTACGGTTTTTGTCAAATATCTCGGAAACGGAAGCTCGTACAGCAAAGTTACCTTTGGGGAATGCTAACTGTAGAATTTGATGAGGAATCGAATGAGCCCATCTGCGAGGCTCTACGACTTTCGATTCAAAATGTAGCCGATTGAACCACATAATTTTTCATATCTGTACGGTTTTTGTCCGATTTCAAGGACATTTGACACATAATTTTTCAAATCTGTACGTTTTTTGTCAAATATCTCGGAAACGGAAGCTCGTACAGCAAATTTACCTTTGGGGAATGCTAACTGTAGAATTTGATGAGGAATCGAATGAGCCCATCTGCGAGGCTCTACGACTTTCGATTCAAAATGTAGCCGATTGAACCACATAATTTTTCATATCTGTACGGTTTTTGTCCGATTTCAAGGACATTTGACACATCATTTTTCAAATCTGTACGGTTTTTGTCAAATATCTCGGAAACGGAAGCTCGTACAGCAAATTTACCTTTGGGGAATGCTAACTGTAGAATTTGATGAGGAGTAGAATGAGCCCATCTGCGAGGCTCTACGACTTTCGATTCAAAACTTATAGCCGTTTGAACCACATAATTTTTCATATCTGTACGGTTTTTGTCAAATATCTCGGAAACGGAAGCTCGTACAGCAAATTTACCTTCGGGGAATGCTAACTGTAGAATTTGATGAGGAATCGAATGAGCCCATCTGCGAGGCTCTACGACTTTCAATTCAAAAGTTATAGCCGTTTGAACCACATAATTTTTCATATCTGTACGTTTTTTGTCAAATATCTCGGAAACGGAAGCTCGTACAGCAAATTTACCTGCATATGGGAATGCTAACTGTAGAATTTGATGAGGAGTAGAATGAGCCCATCTGCGAGGCTCTACGACTTTCGATTCAAAAGTTATAGCCGTTTGAACCACATAATTTTTCATATCTGTACAGTTTTTGTCAAATATCTCGGAAACGGAAGCTCGTACAGCAAATTTACCTTCGGGGAATGCTAACTGTAGAATTTGATGAGGAATCGAATGAGCCCATCTGCGAGGCTCTACGACTTTCGATTCAAAACTTATAGCCGTTTGAACCACATAATTTTTCATATCTGTATGGTTTTTGTCAAATATCTCGGAAACGGAAGCTCGTACAGCAAATTTACCTTCGGGGAATGCTAACTGTAGAATTTGATGAGGAATCGAATGAGCCCATCTGCGAGGCTCTACGACTTTCGATTCAAAATGTAGCCGATTGAACCACATAATTTTTCATATCTGTACGGTTTTTGTCCGATTTCAAGGACATTTGACACATCATTTTTCAAATCTGTACGGTTTTTGTCAAATATCTCGGAAACGGAAGCTCGTACAGCAAATTTACCTTTGGGGAATGCTAACTGTAGAATTTGATGAGGAGTAGAATGAGCCCATCTGCGAGGCTCTACGACTTTCGATTCAAAACTTATAGCCGTTTGAACCACATAATTTTTCATATCTGTACGGTTTTTGTCAAATATCTCGGAAACGGAAGCTCGTACAGCAAATTTACCTTCGGGGAATGCTAACTGTAGAATTTGATGAGGAATCGAATGAGCCCATCTGCGAGGCTCTACGACTTTCAATTCAAAAGTTATAGCCGTTTGAACCACATAATTTTTCATATCTGTACGTTTTTTGTCAAATATCTCGGAAACGGAAGCTCGTACAGCAAATTTACCTGCATATGGGAATGCTAACTGTAGAATTTGATGAGGAGTAGAATGAGCCCATCTGCGAGGCTCTACGACTTTCGATTCAAAAGTTATAGCCGTTTGAACCACATAATTTTTCATATCTGTACAGTTTTTGTCAAATATCTCGGAAACGGAAGCTCGTACAGCAAATTTACCTTCGGGGAATGCTAACTGTAGAATTTGATGAGGAATCGAATGAGCCCATCTGCGAGGCTCTACGACTTTCGATTCAAAATGTAGCCGATTGAACCACATAATTTTTCATATCTGTACAGTTTTTGTCCGATTTCAAGGACATTTGACACATCATTTTTCAAATCTGTACGGTTTTTGTCAAATATCTCGGAAACGGAAGCTCGTACAGCAAATTTACCTTTGGGGAATGCTAACTGTAGAATTTGATGAGGAGTAGAATGAGCCCATCTGCGAGGCTCTACGACTTTCGATTCAAAACTTATAGCCGTTTGAACCACATAATTTTTCATATCTGTACGGTTTTTGTCAAATATCTCGGAAACGGAAGCTCGTACAGCAAATTTACCTTCGGGGAATGCTAACTGTAGAATTTGATGAGGAATCGAATGAGCCCATCTGCGAGGCTCTACGACTTTCGATTCAAAATGTAGCCGATTGAACCACATAATCTTTCATATCTGTACGGTTTTTGTCCGATTTCAAGGACATTTGACACATCATTTTTCAAATCTGTACGGTTTTTGTCAAATATCTCGGAAACGGAAGCTCGTACAGCAAATTTACCTTTGGGGAATGCTAACTGTAGAATTTGATGAGGAGTAGAATGAGCCCATCTGCGAGGCTCTACGACTTTCGATTCAAAACTTATAGCCGTTTGAACCACATAATTTTTCATATCTGTACGGTTTTTGTCAAATATCTCGGAAACGGAAGCTCGTACAGCAAATTTACCTTCGGGGAATGCTAACTGTAGAATTTGATGAGGAATCGAATGAGCCCATCTGCGAGGCTCTACGACTTTCAATTCAAAAGTTATAGCCGTTTGAACCACATAATTTTTTAATATCTGTACGTTTTTTGTCAAATATCTCGGAAACGGAAGCTCGTACAGCAAATTTACCTGCATATGGGAATGCTAACTGTAGAATTTGATGAGGAGTAGAATGAGCCCATCTGCGAGGCTCTACGACTTTCGATTCAAAAGTTATAGCCGTTTGAACCACATAATTTTTCATATCTGTACAGTTTTTGTCAAATATCTCGGAAACGGAAGCTCGTACAGCAAATTTACCTTCGGGGAATGCTAACTGTAGAATTTGATGAGGAATCGAATGAGCCCATCTGCGAGGCTCTACGACTTTCGATTCAAAACTTATAGCCGTTTGAACCACATAATTTTTCATATCTGTATGGTTTTTGTCCGATTTCAAGGACATTTGACACATCATTTTTCAAATCTGTACGGTTTTTGTCAAATATCTCGGAAACGGAAGCTCGTACAGCAAAGTTACCTTTGGGGAATGCTAACTGTAGAATTTGATGAGGAATCGAATGAGCCCATCTGCGAGGCTCTACGACTTTCGATTCAAAATGTAGCCGATTGAACCACATAATTTTTCATATCTGTACGGTTTTTGTCCGATTTCAAGGACATTTGACACATCATTTTTCAAATCTGTACGGTTTTTGTCAAATATCTCGGAAACGGAAGCTCGTACAGCAAATTTACCTTTGGGGAATGCTAACTGTAGAATTTGATGAGGAGTAGAATGAGCCCATCTGCGAGGCTCTACGACTTTCGATTCAAAACTTATAGCCGTTTGAACCACATAATTTTTCATATCTGTACGGTTTTTGTCAAATATCTCGGAAACGGAAGCTCGTACAGCAAATTTACCTTCGGGGAATGCTAACTGTAGAATTTGATGAGGAATCGAATGAGCCCATCTGCGAGGCTCTACGACTTTCAATTCAAAAGTTATAGCCGTTTGAACCACATAATTTTTCATATCTGTACGTTTTTTGTCAAATATCTCGGAAACGGAAGCTCGTACAGCAAATTTACCTGCATATGGGAATGCTAACTGTAGAATTTGATGAGGAGTAGAATGAGCCCATCTGCGAGGCTCTACGACTTTCGATTCAAAAGTTATAGCCGTTTGAACCACATAATTTTTCATATCTGTACAGTTTTTGTCAAATATCTCGGAAACGGAAGCTCGTACAGCAAATTTACCTTCGGGGAATGCTAACTGTAGAATTTGATGAGGAATCGAATGAGCCCATCTGCGAGGCTCTACGACTTTCGATTCAAAATGTAGCCGATTGAACCACATAATTTTTCATATCTGTACAGTTTTTGTCCGATTTCAAGGACATTTGACACATCATTTTTCAAATCTGTACGGTTTTTGTCAAATATCTCGGAAACGGAAGCTCGTACAGCAAATTTACCTTTGGGGAATGCTAACTGTAGAATTTGATGAGGAGTAGAATGAGCCCATCTGCGAGGCTCTACGACTTTCGATTCAAAACTTATAGCCGTTTGAACCACATAATTTTTCATATCTGTACGGTTTTTGTCAAATATCTCGGAAACGGAAGCTCGTACAGCAAATTTACCTTCGGGGAATGCTAACTGTAGAATTTGATGAGGAATCGAATGAGCCCATCTGCGAGGCTCTACGACTTTCGATTCAAAATGTAGCCGATTGAACCACATAATCTTTCATATCTGTACGGTTTTTGTCCGATTTCAAGGACATTTGACACATCATTTTTCAAATCTGTACGGTTTTTGTCAAATATCTCGGAAACGGAAGCTCGTACAGCAAATTTACCTTTGGGGAATGCTAACTGTAGAATTTGATGAGGAGTAGAATGAGCCCATCTGCGAGGCTCTACGACTTTCGATTCAAAACTTATAGCCGTTTGAACCACATAATTTTTCATATCTGTACGGTTTTTGTCAAATATCTCGGAAACGGAAGCTCGTACAGCAAATTTACCTTCGGGGAATGCTAACTGTAGAATTTGATGAGGAATCGAATGAGCCCATCTGCGAGGCTCTACGACTTTCAATTCAAAAGTTATAGCCGTTTGAACCACATAATTTTTCATATCTGTACGTTTTTTGTCAAATATCTCGGAAACGGAAGCTCGTACAGCAAATTTACCTGCATATGGGAATGCTAACTGTAGAATTTGATGAGGAGTAGAATGAGCCCATCTGCGAGGCTCTACGACTTTCGATTCAAAAGTTATAGCCGATTGAACCACATAATTTTTCATATCTGTACGGTTTTTGTCCGATTTCAAGGACATTTGACACATAATTTTTCAAATCTGTACGTTTTTTGTCAAATATCTCGGAAACGGAAGCTCGTACAGCAAATTTACCTTTGGGGAATGCTAACTGTAGAATTTGATGAGGAATCGAATGAGCCCATCTGCGAGGCTCTACGACTTTCGATTCAAAATGTAGCCGATTGAACCACATAATTTTTCATATCTGTACGGTTTTTGTCCGATTTCAAGGACATTTGACACATCATTTTTCAAATCTGTACGGTTTTTGTCAAATATCTCGGAAACGGAAGCTCGTACAGCAAATTTACCTTTGGGGAATGCTAACTGTAGAATTTGATGAGGAGTAGAATGAGCCCATCTGCGAGGCTCTACGACTTTCGATTCAAAACTTATAGCCGTTTGAACCACATAATTTTTCATATCTGTACGGTTTTTGTCAAATATCTCGGAAACGGAAGCTCGTACAGCAAATTTACCTTCGGGGAATGCTAACTGTAGAATTTGATGAGGAATCGAATGAGCCCATCTGCGAGGCTCTACGACTTTCAATTCAAAAGTTATAGCCGTTTGAACCACATAATTTTTCATATCTGTACGTTTTTTGTCAAATATCTCGGAAACGGAAGCTCGTACAGCAAATTTACCTGCATATGGGAATGCTAACTGTAGAATTTGATGAGGAGTAGAATGAGCCCATCTGCGAGGCTCTACGACTTTCGATTCAAAAGTTATAGCCGTTTGAACCACATAATTTTTCATATCTGTACAGTTTTTGTCAAATATCTCGGAAACGGAAGCTCGTACAGCAAATTTACCTTCGGGGAATGCTAACTGTAGAATTTGATGAGGAATCGAATGAGCCCATCTGCGAGGCTCTACGACTTTCGATTCAAAACTTATAGCCGTTTGAACCACATAATTTTTCATATCTGTATGGTTTTTGTCAAATATCTCGGAAACGGAAGCTCGTACAGCAAATTTACCTTCGGGGAATGCTAACTGTAGAATTTGATGAGGAATCGAATGAGCCCATCTGCGAGGCTCTACGACTTTCGATTCAAAATGTAGCCGATTGAACCACATAATTTTTCATATCTGTACGGTTTTTGTCCGATTTCAAGGACATTTGACACATCATTTTTCAAATCTGTACGGTTTTTGTCAAATATCTCGGAAACGGAAGCTCGTACAGCAAATTTACCTTTGGGGAATGCTAACTGTAGAATTTGATGAGGAGTAGAATGAGCCCATCTGCGAGGCTCTACGACTTTCGATTCAAAACTTATAGCCGTTTGAACCACATAATTTTTCATATCTGTACGGTTTTTGTCAAATATCTCGGAAACGGAAGCTCGTACAGCAAATTTACCTTCGGGGAATGCTAACTGTAGAATTTGATGAGGAATCGAATGAGCCCATCTGCGAGGCTCTACGACTTTCAATTCAAAAGTTATAGCCGTTTGAACCACATAATTTTTCATATCTGTACGTTTTTTGTCAAATATCTCGGAAACGGAAGCTCGTACAGCAAATTTACCTGCATATGGGAATGCTAACTGTAGAATTTGATGAGGAGTAGAATGAGCCCATCTGCGAGGCTCTACGACTTTCGATTCAAAAGTTATAGCCGTTTGAACCACATAATTTTTCATATCTGTACAGTTTTTGTCAAATATCTCGGAAACGGAAGCTCGTACAGCAAATTTACCTTCGGGGAATGCTAACTGTAGAATTTGATGAGGAATCGAATGAGCCCATCTGCGAGGCTCTACGACTTTCGATTCAAAATGTAGCCGATTGAACCACATAATTTTTCATATCTGTACAGTTTTTGTCCGATTTCAAGGACATTTGACACATCATTTTTCAAATCTGTACGGTTTTTGTCAAATATCTCGGAAACGGAAGCTCGTACAGCAAATTTACCTTTGGGGAATGCTAACTGTAGAATTTGATGAGGAGTAGAATGAGCCCATCTGCGAGGCTCTACGACTTTCGATTCAAAACTTATAGCCGTTTGAACCACATAATTTTTCATATCTGTACGGTTTTTGTCAAATATCTCGGAAACGGAAGCTCGTACAGCAAATTTACCTTCGGGGAATGCTAACTGTAGAATTTGATGAGGAATCGAATGAGCCCATCTGCGAGGCTCTACGACTTTCGATTCAAAATGTAGCCGATTGAACCACATAATCTTTCATATCTGTACGGTTTTTGTCCGATTTCAAGGACATTTGACACATCATTTTTCAAATCTGTACGGTTTTTGTCAAATATCTCGGAAACGGAAGCTCGTACAGCAAATTTACCTTTGGGGAATGCTAACTGTAGAATTTGATGAGGAATCGAATGAGCCCATCTGCGAGGCTCTACGACTTTCGATTCAAAATGTAGCCGATTGAACCACATAATTTTTCATATCTGTACGGTTTTTGTCCGATTTCAAGGACATTTGACACATCATTTTTCAAATCTGTACGGTTTTTGTCAAATATCTCGGAAACGGAAGCTCGTACAGCAAATTTACCTTTGGGGAATGCTAACTGTAGAATTTGATGAGGAGTAGAATGAGCCCATCTGCGAGGCTCTACGACTTTCGATTCAAAACTTATAGCCGTTTGAACCACATAAATTTTCATATCTGTACGGTTTTTGTCAAATATCTCGGAAACGGAAGCTCGTACAGCAAATTTACCTTCGGGGAATGCTAACTGTAGAATTTGATGAGGAATCGAATGAGCCCATCTGCGAGGCTCTACGACTTTCGATTCAAAATGTAGCCGATTGAACCACATAATTTTTCATATCTGTACGGTTTTTGTCCGATTTCAAGGACATTTGACACATCATTTTTCAAATCTGTACGGTTTTTGTCAAATATCTCGGAAACGGAAGCTCGTACAGCAAATTTACCTTTGGGGAATGCTAACTGTAGAATTTGATGAGGAATCGAATGAGCCCATCTGCGAGGCTCTACGACTTTCGATTCAAAATGTAGCCGATTGAACCACATCATTTTTCATATCTGTACGGTTTTTGTCCGATTTCAAGGACATTTGACACATAATTTTTCAAATCTGTACGGTTTTTGTCAAATATCTCGGAAACGGAAGCTCGTACAGCAAATTTACCTGCATATGGGAATGCTAACTGTAGAATTTGATGAGGAGTAGAATGAGCCCATCTGCGAGGCTCTACGACTTTCGATTCAAAAGTTATAGCCGTTTGAACCACATAATTTTTCATATCTGTACAGTTTTTGTCAAATATCTCGGAAACGGAAGCTCGTACAGCAAATTTACCTTCGGGGAATGCTAACTGTAGAATTTGATGAGGAATCGAATGAGCCCATCTGCGAGGCTCTACGACTTTCGATTCAAAATGTAGCCGATTGAACCACATAATTTTTCATATCTGTACAGTTTTTGTCCGATTTCAAGGACATTTGACACATCATTTTTCAAATCTGTACGGTTTTTGTCAAATATCTCGGAAACGGAAGCTCGTACAGCAAATTTACCTTTGGGGAATGCTAACTGTAGAATTTGATGAGGAGTAGAATGAGCCCATCTGCGAGGCTCTACGACTTTCGATTCAAAACTTATAGCCGTTTGAACCACATAATTTTTCATATCTGTACGGTTTTTGTCAAATATCTCGGAAACGGAAGCTCGTACAGCAAATTTACCTTCGGGGAATGCTAACTGTAGAATTTGATGAGGAATCGAATGAGCCCATCTGCGAGGCTCTACGACTTTCGATTCAAAATGTAGCCGATTGAACCACATAATCTTTCATATCTGTACGGTTTTTGTCCGATTTCAAGGACATTTGACACATCATTTTTCAAATCTGTACGGTTTTTGTCAAATTTCTCGGAAACGGAAGCTCGTACAGCAAATTTACCTTTGGGGAATGCTAACTGTAGAATTTGATGAGGAGTAGAATGAGCCCATCTGCGAGGCTCTACGACTTTCGATTCAAAACTTATAGCCGTTTGAACCACATAAATTTTCATATCTGTACGGTTTTTGTCAAATATCTCGGAAACGGAAGCTCGTACAGCAAATTTACCTTCGGGGAATGCTAACTGTAGAATTTGATGAGGAATCGAATGAGCCCATCTGCGAGGCTCTACGACTTTCGATTCAAAATGTAGCCGATTGAACCACATAATTTTTCATATCTGTACGGTTTTTGTCCGATTTCAAGGACATTTGACACATCATTTTTCAAATCTGTACGGTTTTTGTCAAATATCTCGGAAACGGAAGCTCGTACAGCAAATTTACCTTTGGGGAATGCTAACTGTAGAATTTGATGAGGAATCGAATGAGCCCATCTGCGAGGCTCTACGACTTTCGATTCAAAATGTAGCCGATTGAACCACATCATTTTTCATATCTGTACGGTTTTTGTCCGATTTCAAGGACATTTGACACATCATTTTTCAAATCTGTACGGTTTTTGTCAAATATCTCGGAAACGGAAGCTCGTACAGCAAATTTACCTTTGGGGAATGCTAACTGTAGAATTTGATGAGGAGTAGAATGAGCCCATCTGCGAGGCTCTACGACTTTCGATTCAAAACTTATAGCCGTTTGAACCACATAATTTTTCATATCTGTACGTTTTTTGTCAAATATCTCGGAAACGGAAGCTCGTACAGCAAATTTACCTGCATATGGGAATGCTAACTGTAGAATTTGATGAGGAGTAGAATGAGCCCATCTGCGAGGCTCTACGACTTTCGATTCAAAAGTTATAGCCGTTTGAACCACATAATTTTTCATATCTGTACAGTTTTTGTCAAATATCTCGGAAACGGAAGCTCGTACAGCAAATTTACCTTCGGGGAATGCTAACTGTAGAATTTGATGAGGAATCGAATGAGCCCATCTGCGAGGCTCTACGACTTTCGATTCAAAATGTAGCCGATTGAACCACATAATTTTTCATATCTGTACGGTTTTTGTCCGATTTCAAGGACATTTGACACATCATTTTTCAAATCTGTACGGTTTTTGTCAAATATCTCGGAAACGGAAGCTCGTACAGCAAATTTACCTTTGGGGAATGCTAACTGTAGAATTTGATGAGGAATCGAATGAGCCCATCTGCGAGGCTCTACGACTTTCGATTCAAAATGTAGCCGATTGAACCACATAATTTTTCATATCTGTACGGTTTTTGTCCGATTTCAAGGACATTTGACACATCATTTTTTCAAATCTGTACGGTTTTTGTCAAATATCTCGGAAACGGAAGCTCGTACAGCAAATTTACCTTTGGGGAATGCTAACTGTAGAATTTGATGAGGAATCGAATGAGCCCATCTGCGAGGCTCTACGACTTTCGATTCAAAATGTAGCCGATTGAACCACATAATTTTTCATATCTGTACGTTTTTTGTCCGATTTCAAGGACATTTGACACATCATTTTTCAAATCTGTACGGTTTTTGTCAAATATCTCGGAAACGGAAGCTCGTACAGCAAATTTACCTTTGGGGAATGCTAACTGTAGAATTTGATGAGGAGTAGAATGAGCCCATCTGCGAGGCTCTACGACTTTCGATTCAAAACTTATAGCCGTTTGAACCACATCATTTTTCATATCTGTACGGTTTTTGTCAAATATCTCGGAAACGGAAGCTCGTACAGCAAATTTACCTTCGGGGAATGCTAACTGTAGAATTTGATGAGGAATCGAATGAGCCCATCTGCGAGGCTCTACGACTTTCGATTCAAAATGTAGCCGATTGAACCACATCATTTTTCATATCTGTACGTTTTTTGTCCGATTTCAAGGACATTTGACACATCATTTTTCAAATCTGTACGGTTTTTGTCAAATATCTCGGAAACGGAAGCTCGTACAGCAAATTTACCTTTGGGGAATGCTAACTGTAGAATTTGATGAGGAGTAGAATGAGCCCATCTGCGAGGCTCTACGACTTTCGATTCAAAACTTATAGCCGTTTGAACCACATAATTTTTCATATCTGTACGGTTTTTGTCAAATATCTCGGAAACGGAAGCTCGTACAGCAAATTTACCTTCGGGGAATGCTAACTGTAGAATTTGATGAGGAATCGAATGAGCCCATCTGCGAGGCTCTACGACTTTCGAATCAAAATGTAGCCGATTGAACCACATAATTTTTCATATCTGTACGGTTTTTGTCCGATTTCAAGGACATTTGACACATCATTTTTCAAATCTGTACGGTTTTTGTCAAATATCTCGGAAACGGAAGCTCGTACAGCAAATTTACCTTTGGGGAATGCTAACTGTAGAATTTGATGAGGAATCGAATGAGCCCATCTGCGAGGCTCTACGACTTTCGATTCAAAATGTAGCCGATTGAACCACATAATTTTTCATATCTGTACGGTTTTTGTCCGATTTCAAGGACATTTGACACATCATTTTTTCAAATCTGTACGGTTTTTGTCAAATATCTCGGAAACGGAAGCTCGTACAGCAAATTTACCTTTGGGGAATGCTAACTGTAGAATTTGATGAGGAATCGAATGAGCCCATCTGCGAGGCTCTACGACTTTCGATTCAAAATGTAGCCGATTGAACCACATAATTTTTCATATCTGTACGGTTTTTGTCCGATTTCAAGGACATTTGACACATCATTTTTCAAATCTGTACGGTTTTTGTCAAATATCTCGGAAACGGAAGCTCGTACAGCAAATTAACCTTTGGGGAATGCTAACTGTAGAATTTGATGAGGAGTAGAATGAGCCCATCTGCGAGGCTCTACGACTTTCGATTCAAAACTTATAGCCGTTTGAACCACATAATTTTTCATATCTGTACGGTTTTTGTCAAATATCTCGGAAACGGAAGCTCGTACAGCAAATTTACCTTCGGGGAATGCTAACTGTAGAATTTGATGAGGAATCGAATGAGCCCATCTGCGAGGCTCTACGACTTTCGATTCAAAATGTAGCCGATTGAACCACATCATTTTTCATATCTGTACGTTTTTTGTCCGATTTCAAGGACATTTGACACATCATTTTTCAAATCTGTACGGTTTTTGTCAAATATCTCGGAAACGGAAGCTCGTACAGCAAATTTACCTTTGGGGAATGCTAACTGTAGAATTTGATGAGGAATCGAATGAGCCCATCTGCGAGGCTCTACGACTTTCGATTCAAAATGTAGCCGATTGAACCACATAATTTTTCATATCTGTACGGTTTTTGTCCGATTTCAAGGACATTTGACACATCATTTTTCAAATCTGTACGGTTTTTGTCAAATATCTCGGAAACGGAAGCTCGTACAGCAAATTAACCTTTGGGGAATGCTAACTGTAGAATTTGATGAGGAGTAGAATGAGCCCATCTGCGAGGCTCTACGACTTTCGATTCAAAACTTATAGCCGTTTGAACCACATAATTTTTCATATCTGTACGGTTTTTGTCAAATATCTCGGAAACGGAAGCTCGTACAGCAAATTTACCTTCGGGGAATGCTAACTGTAGAATTTGATGAGGAATCGAATGAGCCCATCTGCGAGGCTCTACGACTTTCGATTCAAAATGTAGCCGATTGAACCACATCATTTTTCATATCTGTACGTTTTTTGTCCGATTTCAAGGACATTTGACACATCATTTTTCAAATCTGTACGGTTTTTGTCAAATATCTCGGAAACGGAAGCTCGTACAGCAAATTTACCTTTGGGGAATGCTAACTGTAGAATTTGATGAGGAGTAGAATGAGCCCATCTGCGAGGCTCTACGACTTTCGATTCAAAACTTATAGCCGTTTGAACCACATAATTTTTCATATCTGTACGGTTTTTGTCAAATATCTCGGAAACGGAAGCTCGTACAGCAAATTTACCTTCGGGGAATGCTAACTGTAGAATTTGATGAGGAATCGAATGAGCCCATCTGCGAGGCTCTACGACTTTCGAATCAAAATGTAGCCGATTGAACCACATAATTTTTCATATCTGTACGGTTTTTGTCCGATTTCAAGGACATTTGACACATCATTTTTCAAATCTGTACGGTTTTTGTCAAATATCTCGGAAACGGAAGCTCGTACAGCAAATTTACCTTTGGGGAATGCTAACTGTAGAATTTGATGAGGAATCGAATGAGCCCATCTGCGAGGCTCTACGACTTTCGATTCAAAATGTAGCCGATTGAACCACATAATTTTTCATATCTGTACGGTTTTTGTCCGATTTCAAGGACATTTGACACATCATTTTTTCAAATCTGTACGGTTTTTGTCAAATATCTCGGAAACGGAAGCTCGTACAGCAAATTTACCTTTGGGGAATGCTAACTGTAGAATTTGATGAGGAATCGAATGAGCCCATCTGCGAGGCTCTACGACTTTCGATTCAAAATGTAGCCGATTGAACCACATAATTTTTCATATCTGTACGGTTTTTGTCCGATTTCAAGGACATTTGACACATCATTTTTCAAATCTGTACGGTTTTTGTCAAATATCTCGGAAACGGAAGCTCGTACAGCAAATTAACCTTTGGGGAATGCTAACTGTAGAATTTGATGAGGAGTAGAATGAGCCCATCTGCGAGGCTCTACGACTTTCGATTCAAAACTTATAGCCGTTTGAACCACATAATTTTTCATATCTGTACGGTTTTTGTCAAATATCTCGGAAACGGAAGCTCGTACAGCAAATTTACCTTCGGGGAATGCTAACTGTAGAATTTGATGAGGAATCGAATGAGCCCATCTGCGAGGCTCTACGACTTTCAATTCAAAAGTTATAGCCGTTTGAACCACATAATTTTTCATATCTGTACGTTTTTTGTCAAATATCTCGGAAACGGAAGCTCGTACAGCAAATTTACCTGCATAAGGGAATGCTAACTGTAGAATTTGATGAGGAGTAGAATGAGCCCATCTGCGAGGCTCTACGACTTTCGATTCAAAAGTTATAGCCGTTTGAACCACATAATTTTTCATATCTGTACAGTTTTTGTCAAATATCTCGGAAACGGAAGCTCGTACAGCAAATTTACCTTTGGGGAATGCTAACTGTAGAATTTGATGAGGAGTAGAATGAGCCCATCTGCGAGGCTCTACGACTTTCGATTCAAAAGTTATAGCCGTTTGAACCACATAATTTTTCATATCTGTACAGTTTTTGTCAAATATCTCGGAAACGGAAGCTCGTACAGCAAATTTACCTTTGGGGAATGCTAACTGTAGAATTTGATGAGGAGTAGAATGAGCCCATCTGCGAGGCTCTACGACTTTCGATTCAAAACTTATAGCCGTTTGAACCACATAATTTTTCATATCTGTACGGTTTTTGTCCGATTTCAAGGACATTTGACACATCATTTTTCAAATCTGTACGGTTTTTGTCAAATATCTCGGAAACGGAAGCTCGTACAGCAAATTTACCTTTGGGGAATGCTAACTGTAGAATTTGATGAGGAGTAGAATGAGCCCATCTGCGAGGCTCTACGACTTTCGATTCAAAACTTATAGCCGTTTGAACCACATAATTTTTCATATCTGTACGGTTTTTGTCAAATATCTCGGAAACGGAAGCTCGTACAGCAAATTTACCTTCGGGGAATGCTAACTGTAGAATTTGATGAGGAATCGAATGAGCCCATCTGCGAGGCTCTACGACTTTCGATTCAAAATGTAGCCGATTGAACCACATAATCTTTCATATCTGTACGGTTTTTGTCCGATTTCAAGGACATTTGACACATCATTTTTCAAATCTGTACGGTTTTTGTCAAATATCTCGGAAACGGAAGCTCGTACAGCAAATTTACCTTTGGGGAATGCTAACTGTAGAATTTGATGAGGAATCGAATGAGCCCATCTGCGAGGCTCTACGACTTTCGATTCAAAATGTAGCCGATTGAACCACATAATTTTTCATATCTGTACGGTTTTTGTCCGATTTCAAGGACATTTGACACATCATTTTTCAAATCTGTACGGTTTTTGTCAAATATCTCGGAAACGGAAGCTCGTACAGCAAATTTACCTTTGGGGAATGCTAACTGTAGAATTTGATGAGGAGTAGAATGAGCCCATCTGCGAGGCTCTACGACTTTCGATTCAAAACTTATAGCCGTTTGAACCACATAATTTTTCATATCTGTACGTTTTTTGTCAAATATCTCGGAAACGGAAGCTCGTACAGCAAATTTACCTGCATATGGGAATGCTAACTGTAGAATTTGATGAGGAGTAGAATGAGCCCATCTGCGAGGCTCTACGACTTTCGATTCAAAAGTTATAGCCGTTTGAACCACATAATTTTTCATATCTGTACAGTTTTTGTCAAATATCTCGGAAACGGAAGCTCGTACAGCAAATTTACCTTCGGGGAATGCTAACTGTAGAATTTGATGAGGAATCGAATGAGCCCATCTGCGAGGCTCTACGACTTTCGATTCAAAATGTAGCCGATTGAACCACATAATTTTTCATATCTGTACGGTTTTTGTCCGATTTCAAGGACATTTGACACATCATTTTTCAAATCTGTACGGTTTTTGTCAAATATCTCGGAAACGGAAGCTCGTACAGCAAATTTACCTTTGGGGAATGCTAACTGTAGAATTTGATGAGGAATCGAATGAGCCCATCTGCGAGGCTCTACGACTTTCGATTCAAAATGTAGCCGATTGAACCACATAATTTTTCATATCTGTACGGTTTTTGTCCGATTTCAAGGACATTTGACACATCATTTTTTCAAATCTGTACGGTTTTTGTCAAATATCTCGGAAACGGAAGCTCGTACAGCAAATTTACCTTTGGGGAATGCTAACTGTAGAATTTGATGAGGAATCGAATGAGCCCATCTGCGAGGCTCTACGACTTTCGATTCAAAATGTAGCCGATTGAACCACATAATTTTTCATATCTGTACGTTTTTTGTCCGATTTCAAGGACATTTGACACATCATTTTTCAAATCTGTACGGTTTTTGTCAAATATCTCGGAAACGGAAGCTCGTACAGCAAATTTACCTTTGGGGAATGCTAACTGTAGAATTTGATGAGGAGTAGAATGAGCCCATCTGCGAGGCTCTACGACTTTCGATTCAAAACTTATAGCCGTTTGAACCACATCATTTTTCATATCTGTACGGTTTTTGTCCGATTTCAAGGACATTTGACACATCATTTTTCAAATCTGTACGGTTTTTGTCAAATATCTCGGAAACGGAAGCTCGTACAGCAAATTAACCTTTGGGGAATGCTAACTGTAGAATTTGATGAGGAGTAGAATGAGCCCATCTGCGAGGCTCTACGACTTTCGATTCAAAACTTATAGCCGTTTGAACCACATAATTTTTCATATCTGTACGGTTTTTGTCAAATATCTCGGAAACGGAAGCTCGTACAGCAAATTTACCTTCGGGGAATGCTAACTGTAGAATTTGATGAGGAATCGAATGAGCCCATCTGCGAGGCTCTACGACTTTCAATTCAAAAGTTATAGCCGTTTGAACCACATAATTTTTCATATCTGTACGTTTTTTGTCAAATATCTCGGAAACGGAAGCTCGTACAGCAAATTTACCTGCATATGGGAATGCTAACTGTAGAATTTGATGAGGAGTAGAATGAGCCCATCTGCGAGGCTCTACGACTTTCGATTCAAAAGTTATAGCCGTTTGAACCACATAATTTTTCATATCTGTACAGTTTTTGTACAAATATCTCGGAAACGGAAGCTCGTACAGCAAATTTACCTTCGGGGAATGCTAACTGTAGAATTTGATGAGGAATCGAATGAGCCCATCTGCGAGGCTCTACGACTTTCGATTCAAAATGTAGCCGATTGAACCACATAATTTTTCATATCTGTACGGTTTTTGTCCGATTTCAAGGACATTTGACACATCATTTTTCAAATCTGTACGGTTTTTGTCAAATATCTCGGAAACGGAAGCTCGTACAGCAAATTTACCTTTGGGGAATGCTAACTGTAGAATTTGATGAGGAATCGAATGAGCCCATCTGCGAGGCTCTACGACTTTCGATTCAAAATGTAGCCGATTGAACCACATAATTTTTCATATCTGTACGTTTTTTGTCCGATTTCAAGGACATTTGACACATCATTTTTTCAAATCTGTACGGTTTTTGTCAAATATCTCGGAAACGGAAGCTCGTACAGCAAATTTACCTTTGGGGAATGCTAACTGTAGAATTTGATGAGGAATCGAATGAGCCCATCTGCGAGGCTCTACGACTTTCGATTCAAAATGTAGCCGATTGAACCACATAATTTTTCATATCTGTACGGTTTTTGTCCGATTTCAAGGACATTTGACACATCATTTTTCAAATCTGTACGGTTTTTGTCAAATATCTCGGAAACGGAAGCTCGTACAGCAAATTTACCTTCGGGGAATGCTAACTGTAGAATTTGATGAGGAATCGAATGAGCCCATCTGCGAGGCTCTACGACTTTCGATTCAAAATGTAGCCGATTGAACCACATAATTTTTCATATCTGTACAGTTTTTGTCAAATATCTCGGAAACGGAAGCTCGTACAGCAAATTTACCTTCGGGGAATGCTAACTGTAGAATTTGATGAGGAATCGAATGAGCCCATCTGCGAGGCTCTACGACTTTCGATTCAAAAGTTATAGCCGTTTGAACCACATAATTTTTCATATCTGTACAGTTTTTGTCAAATATCTCGGAAACGGAAGCTCGTACAGCAAATTTACCTTCGGGGAATGCTAACTGTAGAATTTGATGAGGAATCGAATGAGCCCATCTGCGAGGCTCTACGACTTTCGATTCAAAATGTAGCCGATTGAACCACATCATTTTTCATATCTGTACGGTTTTTGTCCGATTTCAAGGACATTTGACACATCATTTTTCAAATCTGTACGGTTTTTGTCAAATATCTCGGAAACGGAAGCTCGTACAGCAAATTTACCTTTGGGGAATGCTAACTGTAGAATTTGATGAGGAGTAGAATGAGCCCATCTGCGAGGCTCTACGACTTTCGATTCAAAACTTATAGCCGTTTGAACCACATAATTTTTCATATCTGTACGGTTTTTGTCAAATATCTCGGAAACGGAAGCTCGTACAGCAAATTTACCTTCGGGGAATGCTAACTGTAGAATTTGATGAGGAATCGAATGAGCCCATCTGCGAGGCTCTACGACTTTCAATTCAAAAGTTATAGCCGTTTGAACCACATAATTTTTCATATCTGTACGTTTTTTGTCAAATATCTCGGAAACGGAAGCTCGTACAGCAAATTTACCTGCATATTGGAATGCTAACTGTAGAATTTGATGAGGAGTAGAATGAGCCCATCTGCGAGGCTCTACGACTTTCGATTCAAAAGTTATAGCCGTTTGAACCACATAATTTTTCATATCTGTACAGTTTTTGTCAAATATCTCGGAAACGGAAGCTCGTACAGCAAATTTACCTTCGGGGAATGCTAACTGTAGAATTTGATGAGGAATCGAATGAGCCCATCTGCGAGGCTCTACGACTTTCGATTCAAAATGTAGCCGATTGAACCACATAATTTTTCATATCTGTACGGTTTTTGTCCGATTTCAAGGACATTTGACACATCATTTTTCAAATCTGTACGGTTTTTGTCAAATATCTCGGAAACGGAAGCTCGTACAGCAAATTTACCTTTGGGGAATGCTAACTGTAGAATTTGATGAGGAATCGAATGAGCCCATCTGCGAGGCTCTACGACTTTCGATTCAAAATGTAGCCGATTGAACCACATCATTTTTCATATCTGTACGGTTTTTGTCCGATTTCAAGGACATTTGACACATCATTTTTTCAAATCTGTACGGTTTTTGTCAAATATCTCGGAAACGGAAGCTCGTACAGCAAATTTACCTTTGGGGAATGCTAACTGTAGAATTTGATGAGGAGTAGAATGACATCTGCGAGGCTCTACGACTTTCGATTCAAAACTTATAGCCGTTTGAACCACATCATTTTTCATATCTGTACGGTTTTTGTCAAATATCTCGGAAACGGAAGCTCGTACAGCAAATTTACCTTCGGGGAATGCTAACTGTAGAATTTGATGAGGAATCGAATGAGCCCATCTGCGAGGCTCTACGACTTTCGATTCAAAATGTAGCCGATTGAACCACATCATTTTTCATATCTGTACGGTTTTTGTCCGATTTCAAGGACATTTGACACATCATTTTTCAAATCTGTACGGTTTTTGTCAAATATCTCGGAAACGGAAGCTCGTACAGCAAATTTACCTTTGGGGAATGCTAACTGTAGAATTTGATGAGGAGTAGAATGAGCCCATCTGCGAGGCTCTACGACTTTCGATTCAAAACTTATAGCCGTTTGAACCACATAATTTTTCATATCTGTACGGTTTTTGTCAAATATCTCGGAAACGGAAGCTCGTACAGCAAATTTACCTTCGGGGAATGCTAACTGTAGAATTTGATGAGGAATCGAATGAGCCCATCTGCGAGGCTCTACGACTTTCAATTCAAAAGTTATAGCCGTTTGAACCACATAATTTTTCATATCTGTACGTTTTTTGTCAAATATCTCGGAAACGGAAGCTCGTACAGCAAATTTACCTGCATATGGGAATGCTAACTGTAGAATTTGATGAGGAGTAGAATGAGCCCATCTGCGAGGCTCTACGACTTTCGATTCAAAAGTTATAGCCGTTTGAACCACATAATTTTTCATATCTGTACAGTTTTTGTACAAATATCTCGGAAACGGAAGCTCGTACAGCAAATTTACCTTCGGGGAATGCTAACTGTAGAATTTGATGAGGAATCGAATGAGCCCATCTGCGAGGCTCTACGACTTTCGATTCAAAATGTAGCCGATTGAACCACATCATTTTTCATATCTGTACGGTTTTTGTCCGATTTCAAGGACATTTGACACATCATTTTTCAAATCTGTACGGTTTTTGTCAAATATCTCGGAAACGGAAGCTCGTACAGCAAATTTACCTTTGGGGAATGCTAACTGTAGAATTTGATGAGGAATCGAATGAGCCCATCTGCGAGGCTCTACGACTTTCGATTCAAAATGTAGCCGATTGAACCACATAATTTTTCATATCTGTACGGTTTTTGTCCGATTTCAAGGACATTTGACACATCATTTTTCAAATCTGTACGGTTTTTGTCAAATATCTCGGAAACGGAAGCTCGTACAGCAAATTTACCTTTGGGGAATGCTAACTGTAGAATTTGATTAGGAGTAGAATGAGCCCATCTGCGAGGCTCTACGACTTTCGATTCAAAAGTTATAGCCGTTTGAACCACATAATTTTTCATATCTGTACAGTTTTTGTCAAATATCTCGGAAACGGAAGCTCGTACAGCAAATTTACCTTCGGGGAATGCTAACTGTAGAATTTGATGAGGAATCGAATGAGCCCATCTGCGAGGCTCTACGACTTTCGATTCAAAATGTAGCCGATTGAACCACATCATTTTTCATATCTGTACGGTTTTTGTCAAATATCTCGGAAACGGAAGCTCGTACAGCAAATTTACCTTCGGGGAATGCTAACTGTAGAATTTGATGAGGAATCGAATGAGCCCATCTGCGAGGCTCTACGACTTTAAATTCAAAAGTTATAGCCGTTTGAACCACATAATTTTTCATATCTGTACGTTTTTTGTCAAATATCTCGGAAACGGAAGCTCGTACAGCAAATTTACCTGCATATGGGAATGCTAACTGTAGAATTTGATGAGGAGTAGAATGAGCCCATCTGCGAGGCTCTACGACTTTCGATTCAAAAGTTATAGCCGTTTGAACCACATAATTTTTCATATCTGTACAGTTTTTGTCAAATATCTCGGAAACGGAAGCTCGTACAGCAAATTTACCTTCGGGGAATGCTAACTGTAGAATTTGATGAGGAATCGAATGAGCCCATCTGCGAGGCTCTACGACTTTCGATTCAAAATGTAGCCGATTGAACCACATCATTTTTCATATCTGTACGGTTTTTGTCCGATTTCAAGGACATTTGACACATCATATTTCAAGTCTGTACGGTTTTTGTCAAATATCTCGGAAACGGAAGCTCGTACAGCAAATTTACCTGCACAGGGGAATGCTAACTGTAGAATTTGATGAGGAGTAGAATGAGCCCATCTGCGAGGCTCTACGACTTTCGATTCAAAAGTTATAGCCGTTTGAACCACATAATTTTTCATATCTGTACGGTTTTTGTCAAATATCTCGGAAACGGAAGCTCGTACAGCAAATTTACCTTTGGGGAATGCTAACTGTAGAATTTGATGAGGAATCGAATGAGCCCATCTGCGAGGCTCTACAACTTTCGATTCAAAATGTAGCCGATTGAACCACATAATTTTTCATATCTGTACGGTTTTTGTCCGATTTCAAGGACATTTGACACATCATTTTTCAAATCTGTACGGTTTTTGTCAAATATCTCGGAAACGGAAGCTCGTACAGCAAAGTTACCTTTGGGGAATGCTAACTGTAGAATTTGATGAGGAGTAGAATGAGCCCATCTGCGAGGCTCTACGACTTTCGATTCAAAATGTAGCCGATTGAACCACATAATTTTTCATATCTGTACGGGTTTGGCCGATTTCAAGGACATTTGACACATCATTTTTCAAATCTGTACGGTTTTTGTCAAATATCTCGGAAACGGAAGCTCGTACAGCAAATTTACCTTTGGGGAATGCTAACTGTAGAATTTGATGAGGAGTAGAATGAGCCCATCTGCGAGGCTCTACGACTTTCAATTCAAAAGTTATAGCCGTTTGAACCACATAATTTTTCATATCTGTACGGTTTTTAGCCGATTTCAAGGACATTTGACACATCATTTTTCAAATCTGTACGGTTTTTGTCAAATATCTCGGAAACGGAAGCTCGTACAGCAAATTTACCTTTGGGGAATGCTAACTGTAGAATTTGATGAGGAATCGAATGAGCCCATCTGCGAGGCTCTACGACTTTCGATTCAAAATGTAGCCGATTGAACCACATAATTTTTCATATCTGTACGGTTTTTGTCCGATTTCAAGGACATTTGACACATCATTTTTCAAGTCTGTACGTTTTTTGTCAAATATCTCGGAAACGGAAGCTCGTACAGCAAATTTACCTTTGGGGAATGCTAACTGTAGAATTTGATGAGGAATCGAATGAGCCCATCTGCGAGGCTCTACGACTTTCGATTCAGAATGTAGCCGATTGAACCACATAATTTTTCATATCTGTACGGTTTTTGTCCGATTTCAAGGACATTTGACACATCATTTTTCAAATCTGTACGGTTTTTGTCAAATATCTCGGAAACGGAAGCTCGTACAGCAAATTTACCTTTGGGGAATGCTAACTGTAGAATTTGATGAGGAATCGAATGAGCCCATCTGCGAGGCTCTACGACTTTCGATTCAAAATGTAGCCGATTGAACCACATAATTTTTCATATCTGTACGGTTTTTGTCCGATTTCAAGGACATTTGACACATCATTTTTCAAGTCTGTACGGTTTTTGTCAAATATCTCGGAAACGGAAGCTCGTACAGCAAATTTACCTTTGGGGAATGCTAACTGTAGAATTTGATGAGGAATCGAATGAGCCCATCTGCGAGGCTCTACGACTTTCGATTCAGAATGTAGCCGATTGAACCACATAATTTTTCATATCTGTACGGTTTTTGTCCGATTTCAAGGACATTTGACACATCATTTTTCAAATCTGTACGGTTTTTGTCAAATATCTCGGAAACGGAAGCTCGTACAGCAAATTTACCTGCACAGGGGAATGCTAACTGTAGAATTTGATGAGGAGTAGAATGAGCCCATCTGCGAGGCTCTACGACTTTCGATTCAAAAGTTATAGCCGTTTGAACCACATAATTTTTCATATCTGTACGGTTTTTGTCAAATATCTCGGAAACGGAAGCTCGTACAGCAAATTTACCTTTGGGGAATGCTAACTGTAGAATTTGATGAGGAATCGAATGAGCCCATCTGCGAGGCTCTACAACTTTCGATTCAAAATGTAGCCGATTGAACCACATAATTTTTCATATCTGTACGGTTTTTGTCCGATTTCAAGGACATTTGACACATCATTTTTCAAATCTGTACGGTTTTTGTCAAATATCTCGGAAACGGAAGCTCGTACAGCAAAGTTACCTTTGGGGAATGCTAACTGTAGAATTTGATGAGGAGTAGAATGAGCCCATCTGCGAGGCTCTACGACTTTCGATTCAAAATGTAGCCGATTGAACCACATAATTTTTCATATCTGTACGGGTTTGGCCGATTTCAAGGACATTTGACACATCATTTTTCAAATCTGTACGGTTTTTGTCAAATATCTCGGAAACGGAAGCTCGTACAGCAAATTTACCTTTGGGGAATGCTAACTGTAGAATTTGATGAGGAGTAGAATGAGCCCATCTGCGAGGCTCTACGACTTTCAATTCAAAAGTTATAGCCGTTTGAACCACATAATTTTTCATATCTGTACGGTTTTTGGCCGATTTCAAGGACATTTGACACATCATTTTTCAAATCTGTACGGTTTTTGTCAAATATCTCGGAAACGGAAGCTCGTACAGCAAATTTACCTTTGGGGAATGCTAACTGTAGAATTTGATGAGGAATCGAATGAGCCCATCTGCGAGGCTCTACGACTTTCGATTCAGAATGTAGCCGATTGAACCACATAATTTTTCATATCTGTACGGTTTTTGTCCGATTTCAAGGACATTTGACACATCATTTTTCAAATCTGTACGGTTTTTGTCAAATATCTCGGAAACGGAAGCTCGTACAGCAAATTTATCTGCACAGGGGAATGCTAACTGTAGAATTTGATGAGGAGTAGAATGAGCCCATCTGCGAGGCTCTACGACTTTCGATTCAAAAGTTATAGCCGTTTGAACCACATAATTTTTCATATCTGTACGGTTTTTGTCAAATATCTCGGAAACGGAAGCTCGTACAGCAAATTTACCTTTGGGGAATGCTAACTGTAGAATTTGATGAGGAATCGAATGAGCCCATCTGCGAGGCTCTACAACTTTCGATTCAAAATGTAGCCGATTGAACCACATAATTTTTCATATCTGTACGGTTTTTGTCCGATTTCAAGGACATTTGACACATCATTTTTCAAATCTGTACGGTTTTTGTCAAATATCTCGGAAACGGAAGCTCGTACAGCAAATTTACCTTTGGGGAATGCTAACTGTAGAATTTGATGAGGAGTAGAATGAGCCCATCTGCGAGGCTCTACGACTTTCGATTCAAAATGTAGCCGATTGAACCACATAATTTTTCATATCTGTACGGGTTTGGCCGATTTCAAGGACATTTGACACATCATTTTTCAAATCTGTACGGTTTTTGTCAAATATCTCGGAAACGGAAGCTCGTACAGCAAATTTACCTGCACAGGGGAATGCTAACTGTAGAATTTGATGAGGAGTAGAATGAGCCCATCTGCGAGGCTCTACGACTTTCGATTCAAAAGTTATAGCCGTTTGAACCACATAATTTTTCATATCTGTACGGTTTTTGTCAAATATCTCGGAAACGGAAGCTCGTACAGCAAATTTACCTTTGGGGAATGCTAACTGTAGAATTTGATGAGGAGTAGAATGAGCCCATCTGCGAGGCTCTACGACTTTCGATTCAAAATGTAGCCGATTGAACCACATAATTTTTCATATCTGTACGGGTTTGGCCGATTTCAAGGACATTTGACACATCATTTTTCAAATCTGTACGGTTTTTGTCAAATATCTCGGAAACGGAAGCTCGTACAGCAAATTTACCTTTGGGGAATGCTAACTGTAGAATTTGATGAGGAGTAGAATGAGCCCATCTGCGAGGCTCTACGACTTTCAATTCAAAAGTTATAGCCGTTTGAACCACATAATTTTTCATATCTGTACGGTTTTTGGCCGATTTCAAGGACATTTGACACATCATTTTTCAAATCTGTACGGTTTTTGTCAAATATCTCGGAAACGGAAGCTCGTACAGCAAATTTACCTTTGGGGAATGCTAACTGTAGAATTTGATGAGGAATCGAATGAGCCCATCTGCGAGGCTCTACGACTTTCGATTCAAAATGTAGCCGATTGAACCACATAATTTTTCATATCTGTACGGTTTTTGTCCGATTTCAAGGACATTTGACACATCATTTTTCAAATCTGTACGGTTTTTGTCAAATATCTCGGAAACGGAAGCTCGTACAGCAAATTTACCTTTGGGGAATGCTAACTGTAGAATTTGATGAGGAATCGAATGAGCCCATCTGCGAGGCTCTACGACTTTCGATTCAGAATGTAGCCGATTGAACCACATAATTTTTCATATCTGTACGGTTTTTGTCCGATTTCAAGGACATTTGACACATCATTTTTCAAATCTGTACGGTTTTTGTCAAATATCTCGGAAACGGAAGCTCGTACAGCAAATTTACCTGCACAGGGGAATGCTAACTGTAGAATTTGATGAGGAGTAGAATGAGCCCATCTGCGAGGCTCTACGACTTTCGATTCAAAAGTTATAGCCGTTTGAACCACATAATTTTTCATATCTGTACGGTTTTTGTCAAATATCTCGGAAACGGAAGCTCGTACAGCAAATTTACCTTTGGGGAATGCTAACTGTAGAATTTGATGAGGAATCGAATGAGCCCATCTGCGAGGCTCTACAACTTTCGATTCAAAATGTAGCCGATTGAACCACATAATTTTTCATATCTGTACGGTTTTTGTCCGATTTCAAGGACATTTGACACATCATTTTTCATATCTGTACGGTTTTTGGCCGATTTCAAGGACATTTGACACATCATTTTTCAAATCTGTACGGTTTTTGTCAAATATCTCGGAAACGGAAGCTCGTACAGCAAATTTACCTTTGGGGAATGCTAACTGTAGAATTTGATGAGGAATCGAATGAGCCCATCTGCGAGGCTCTACGACTTTCGATTCAAAATGTAGCCGATTGAACCACATAATTTTTCATATCTGTACGGTTTTTGTCCGATTTCAAGGACATTTGACACATCATTTTTCAAATCTGTACGGTTTTTGTCAAATATCTCGGAAACGGAAGCTCGTACAGCAAATTTACCTTTGGGGAATGCTAACTGTAGAATTTGATGAGGAATCGAATGAGCCCATCTGCGAGGCTCTACGACTTTCGATTCAGAATGTAGCCGATTGAACCACATAATTTTTCATATCTGTACGGTTTTTGTCCGATTTCAAGGACATTTGACACATCATTTTTCAAATCTGTACGGTTTTTGTCAAATATCTCGGAAACGGAAGCTCGTACAGCAAATTTACCTGCACAGGGGAATGCTAACTGTAGAATTTGATGAGGAGTAGAATGAGCCCATCTGCGAGGCTCTACGACTTTCGATTCAAAAGTTATAGCCGTTTGAACCACATAATTTTTCATATCTGTACGGTTTTTGTCAAATATCTCGGAAACGGAAGCTCGTACAGCAAATTTACCTTTGGGGAATGCTAACTGTAGAATTTGATGAGGAATCGAATGAGCCCATCTGCGAGGCTCTACAACTTTCGATTCAAAATGTAGCCGATTGAACCACATAATTTTTCATATCTGTACGGTTTTTGTCCGATTTCAAGGACATTTGACACATCATTTTTCAAATCTGTACGGTTTTTGTCAAATATCTCGGAAACGGAAGCTCGTACAGCAAATTTACCTTTGGGGAATGCTAACTGTAGAATTTGATGAGGAGTAGAATGAGCCCATCTGCGAGGCTCTACGACTTTCGATTCAAAATGTAGCCGATTGAACCACATAATTTTTCATATCTGTACGGTTTTTGTCCGATTTCAAGGACATTTGACACATCATTTTTCAAGTCTGTACGGTTTTTGTCAAATATCTCGGAAACGGAAGCTCGTACAGCAAATTTACCTTTGGGGAATGCTAACTGTAGAATTTGATGAGGAATCGAATGAGCCCATCTGCGAGGCTCTACGACTTTCGATTCAGAATGTAGCCGATTGAACCACATAATTTTTCATATCTGTACGGTTTTTGTCCGATTTCAAGGACATTTGACACATCATTTTTCAAATCTGTACGTTTTTTGTCAAATATCTCGGAAACGGAAGCTCGTACAGCAAATTTATGTGCACAGGGGAATGCTAACTGTAGAATTTGATGAGGAGTAGAATGAGCCCATCTGCGAGGCTCTACGACTTTCGATTCAAAAGTTATAGCCGTTTGAACCACATAATTTTTCATATCTGTACGGTTTTTGTCAAATATCTCGGAAACGGAAGCTCGTACAGCAAATTTACCTTTGGGGAATGCTAACTGTAGAATTTGATGAGGAATCGAATGAGCCCATCTGCGAGGCTCTACAACTTTCGATTCAAAATGTAGCCGATTGAACCACATAATTTTTCATATCTGTACGGTTTTTGTCCGATTTCAAGGACATTTGACACATCATTTTTCAAATCTGTACGGTTTTTGTCAAATATCTCGGAAACGGAAGCTCGTACAGCAAATTTACCTTTGGGGAATGCTAACTGTAGAATTTGATGAGGAGTAGAATGAGCCCATCTGCGAGGCTCTACGACTTTCGATTCAAAATGTAGCCGATTGAACCACATAATTTTTCATATCTGTACGGGTTTGGCCGATTTCAAGGACATTTGACACATCATTTTTCAAATCTGTACGGTTTTTGTCAAATATCTCGGAAACGGAAGCTCGTACAGCAAATTTACCTGCACAGGGGAATGCTAACTGTAGAATTTGATGAGGAGTAGAATGAGCCCATCTGCGAGGCTCTACGACTTTCGATTCAAAAGTTATAGCCGTTTGAACCACATAATTTTTCATATCTGTACGGTTTTTGTCAAATATCTCGGAAACGGAAGCTCGTACAGCAAATTTACCTTTGGGGAATGCTAACTGTAGAATTTGATGAGGAGTAGAATGAGCCCATCTGCGAGGCTCTACGACTTTCGATTCAAAATGTAGCCGATTGAACCACATAATTTTTCATATCTGTACGGGTTTGGCCGATTTCAAGGACATTTGACACATCATTTTTCAAATCTGTACGGTTTTTGTCAAATATCTCGGAAACGGAAGCTCGTACAGCAAATTTACCTTTGGGGAATGCTAACTGTAGAATTTGATGAGGAGTAGAATGAGCCCATCTGCGAGGCTCTACGACTTTCAATTCAAAAGTTATAGCCGTTTGAACCACATAATTTTTCATATCTGTACGGTTTTTGGCCGATTTCAAGGACATTTGACACATCATTTTTCAAATCTGTACGGTTTTTGTCAAATATCTCGGAAACGGAAGCTCGTACAGCAAATTTACCTTTGGGGAATGCTAACTGTAGAATTTGATGAGGAATCGAATGAGCCCATCTGCGAGGCTCTACGACTTTCGATTCAAAATGTAGCCGATTGAACCACATAATTTTTCATATCTGTACGGTTTTTGTCCGATTTCAAGGACATTTGACACATCATTTTTCAAATCTGTACGGTTTTTGTCAAATATCTCGGAAACGGAAGCTCGTACAGCAAATTTACCTTTGGGGAATGCTAACTGTAGAATTTGATGAGGAATCGAATGAGCCCATCTGCGAGGCTCTACGACTTTCGATTCAGAATGTAGCCGATTGAACCACATAATTTTTCATATCTGTACGGTTTTTGTCCGATTTCAAGGACATTTGACACATCATTTTTCAAATCTGTACGGTTTTTGTCAAATATCTCGGAAACGGAAGCTCGTACAGCAAATTTACCTGCACAGGGGAATGCTA
This sequence comes from Borostomias antarcticus, assembly GCF_949987555.1. Lineage (NCBI taxonomy): Eukaryota > Metazoa > Chordata > Actinopteri > Stomiiformes > Stomiidae > Borostomias > Borostomias antarcticus. Next base: position 193,161 of record NW_028176304.1, read on the forward strand.
ACTGTAGAATTTGATGAGGAGTAGAATGAGCCCATCTGCGAGGCTCTACGACTTTCGATTCAAAAGTTATAGCCGTTTGAACCACATAATTTTTCATATCTGTACGGTTTTTGTCAAATATCTCGGAAACGGAAGCTCGTACAGCAAATTTACCTTTGGGGAATGCTAACTGTAGAATTTGATGAGGAATCGAATGAGCCCATCTGCGAGGCTCTACAACTTTCGATTCAAAATGTAGCCGATTGAACCACATAATTTTTCATATCTGTACGGTTTTTGTCCGATTTCAAGGACATTTGACACATCATTTTTCATATCTGTACGGTTTTTGGCCGATTTCAAGGACATTTGACACATCATTTTTCAAATCTGTACGGTTTTTGTCAAATATCTCGGAAACGGAAGCTCGTACAGCAAATTTACCTTTGGGGAATGCTAACTGTAGAATTTGATGAGGAATCGAATGAGCCCATCTGCGAGGCTCTACGACTTTCGATTCAAAATGTAGCCGATTGAACCACATAATTTTTCATATCTGTACGGTTTTTGTCCGATTTCAAGGACATTTGACACATCATTTTTCAAATCTGTACGGTTTTTGTCAAATATCTCGGAAACGGAAGCTCGTACAGCAAATTTACCTTTGGGGAATGCTAACTGTAGAATTTGATGAGGAATCGAATGAGCCCATCTGCGAGGCTCTACGACTTTCGATTCAGAATGTAGCCGATTGAACCACATAATTTTTCATATCTGTACGGTTTTTGTCCGATTTCAAGGACATTTGACACATCATTTTTCAAATCTGTACGGTTTTTGTCAAATATCTCGGAAACGGAAGCTCGTACAGCAAATTTACCTGCACAGGGGAATGCTAACTGTAGAATTTGATGAGGAGTAGAATGAGCCCATCTGCGAGGCTCTACGACTTTCGATTCAAAAGTTATAGCCGTTTGAACCACATAATTTTTCATATCTGTACGGTTTTTGTCAAATATCTCGGAAACGGAAGCTCGTACAGCAAATTTACCTTTGGGGAATGCTAACTGTAGAATTTGATGAGGAATCGAATGAGCCCATCTGCGAGGCTCTACAACTTTCGATTCAAAATGTAGCCGATTGAACCACATAATTTTTCATATCTGTACGGTTTTTGTCCGATTTCAAGGACATTTGACACATCATTTTTCAAATCTGTACGGTTTTTGTCAAATATCTCGGAAACGGAAGCTCGTACAGCAAATTTACCTTTGGGGAATGCTAACTGTAGAATTTGATGAGGAGTAGAATGAGCCCATCTGCGAGGCTCTACGACTTTCGATTCAAAATGTAGCCGATTGAACCACATAATTTTTCATATCTGTACGGGTTTGGCCGATTTCAAGGACATTTGACACATCATTTTTCAAATCTGTACGGTTTTTGTCAAATATCTCGGAAACGGAAGCTCGTACAGCAAATTTACCTTTGGGGAATGCTAACTGTAGAATTTGATGAGGAGTAGAATGAGCCCATCTGCGAGGCTCTACGACTTTCAATTCAAAAGTTATAGCCGTTTGAACCACATAATTTTTCATATCTGTACGGTTTTTGGCCGATTTCAAGGACATTTGACACATCATTTTTCAAATCTGTACGGTTTTTGTCAAATATCTCGGAAACGGAAGCTCGTACAGCAAATTTACCTTTGGGGAATGCTAACTGTAGAATTTGATGAGGAATCGAATGAGCCCATCTGCGAGGCTCTACGACTTTCGATTCAAAATGTAGCCGATTGAACCACATAATTTTTCATATCTGTACGGTTTTTGTCCGATTTCAAGGACATTTGACACATCATTTTTCAAATCTGTACGGTTTTTGTCAAATATCTCGGAAACGGAAGCTCGTACAGCAAATTTACCTGCACAGCGGAATGCTAACTGTAGAATTTGATGAGGAGTAGAATGAGCCCATCTGCGAGGCTCTACGACTTTCGATTCAAAAGTTATAGCCGTTTGAACCACATAATTTTTCATATCTGTACGGTTTTTGTCAAATATCTCGGAAACGGAAGCTCGTACAGCAAATTTACCTTTGGGGAATGCTAACTGTAGAATTTGATGAGGAATCGAATGAGCCCATCTGCGAGGCTCTACAACTTTCGATTCAAAATGTAGCCGATTGAACCACATAATTTTTCATATCTGTACGGTTTTTGTCCGATTTCAAGGACATTTGACACATCATTTTTCAAATCTGTACGGTTTTTGTCAAATATCTCGGAAACGGAAGCTCGTACAGCAAATTTACCTTTGGGGAATGCTAACTGTAGAATTTGATGAGGAGTAGAATGAGCCCATCTGCGAGGCTCTACGACTTTCGATTCAAAATGTAGCCGATTGAACCACATAATTTTTCATATCTGTACGGGTTTGGCCGATTTCAAGGACATTTGACACATCATTTTTCAAATCTGTACGGTTTTTGTCAAATATCTCGGAAACGGAAGCTCGTACAGCAAATTTACCTTTGGGGAATGCTAACTGTAGAATTTGATGAGGAGTAGAATGAGCCCATCTGCGAGGCTCTACGACTTTCAATTCAAAAGTTATAGCCGTTTGAACCACATAATTTTTCATATCTGTACGGTTTTTGGCCGATTTCAAGGACATTTGACACATCATTTTTCAAATCTGTACGGTTTTTGTCAAATATCTCGGAAACGGAAGCTCGTACAGCAAATTTACCTTCAGGGAATGCTAACTGTAGAATTTGATGAGGAATCGAATGAGCCCATCTGCGAGGCTCTACGACTTTCGATTCAAAATGTAGCCGATTGAACCACATAATTTTTCATATCTGTACGGTTTTTGTCCGATTTCAAGGACAATTGACACATCATTTTTCAAATCTGTACGGTTTTTGTCAAATATCTCGGAAACGGAAGCTCGTACAGCAAATTTACCTTCAGGGAATGCTAACTGTAGAATTTGATGAGGAATCGAATGAGCCCATCTGCGAGGCTCTACGACTTTCGATTCAAAATGTAGCCGATTGAACCACATAATTTTTCATATCTGTACGGTTTTTGTCCGATTTCAAGGACATTTGACACATCATTTTTCAAATCTGTACGGTTTTTGTCAAATATCTCGGAAACGGAAGCTCGTACAGCAAATTTACCTGCACAGGGGAATGCTAACTGTAGAATTTGATGAGGAGTAGAATGAGCCCATCTGCGAGGCTCTACGACTTTCGATTCAAAAGTTATAGCCGTTTGAACCACATAATTTTTCATATCTGTACGGTTTTTATCAAATATCTCGGAAACGGAAGCTCGTACAGCAAATTTACCTTTGGGGAATGCTAACTGTAGAATTTGATGAGGAATCGAATGAGCCCATCTGCGAGGCTCTACGACTTTCGATTCAAAATGTAGCCGATTGAACCACATAATTTTTCATATCTGTACGGTTTTTGTCCGATTTCAAGGACATTTGACACGTAATTTTTCAAATCTGTACGGTTTTTGTCAAATATCTCGGAAACGGAAGCTCGTACAGCAAATTTACCTTTGGGGAATGCTAACTGTAGAATTTGATGAGGAGTAGAATGAGCCCATCTGCGAGGCTCTACGACTTTCGATTCAAAACTTATAGCCGTTTGAACCACATAATTTTTCATATCTGTACGGTTTTTGTCAAATATCTCGGAAACGGAAGCTCGTACAGCAAATTTACCTTCGGGGAATGCTAACTGTAGAATTTGATGAGGAGTAGAATGAGCCCATCTGCGAGGCTCTACGACTTTCGATTCAAAATGTAGCCGTTTGAACCACATCATTTTTCATATCTGTACGGTTTTTGTCCGATTTCAAGGACATTTGACACATCATTTTTTCAAATCTGTACGGTTTTTGTCAAATATCTCGGAAACGGAAGCTCGTACAGCAAATTTACCTTTGGGGAATGCTAACTGTAGAATTTGATGAGGAATCGAATGAGCCCATCTGCGAGGCTCTACGACTTTCGATTCAAAATGTAGCCGATTGAACCACATAATTGTTCATATCTGTACGTTTTTTGTCCGATTTCAAGGACATTTGACACATCATTTTTCAAATCTGTACGGTTTTTGTCAAATATCTCGGAAACGGAAGCTCGTACAGCAAATTTACCTTTGGGGAATGCTAACTGTAGAATTTGATGAGGAGTAGAATGAGCCCATCTGCGAGGCTCTACGACTTTCGATTCAAAATGTAGCCGATTGAACCACATCATTTTTCATATCTGTACGTTTTTTGTCCGATTTCAAGGACATTTGACACATCATTTTTTCAAATCTGTACGGTTTTTGTCAAATATCTCGGAAACGGAAGCTCGTACAGCAAATTTACCTTTGGGGAATGCTAACTGTAGAATTTGATGAGGAATCGAATGAGCCCATCTGCGAGGCTCTACGACTTTCGATTCAAAATGTAGCCGATTGAACCACATAATTGTTCATATCTGTACGTTTTTTGTCCGATTTCAAGGACATTTGACACATCATTTTTCAAATCTGTACGGTTTTTGTCAAATATCTCGGAAACGGAAGCTCGTACAGCAAATTTACCTTTGGGGAATGCTAACTGTAGAATTTGATGAGGAGTAGAATGAGCCCATCTGCGAGGCTCTACGACTTTCGATTCAAAATGTAGCCGATTGAACCACATCATTTTTCATATCTGTACGGTTTTTGTCCGATTTCAAGGACATTTGACACATCATTTTTCAAATCTGTACGGTTTTTGTCAAATATCTCGGAAACGGAAGCTCGTACAGCAAATTTACCTGCATATGGGAATGCTAACTGTAGAATTTGATGAGGAGTAGAATGAGCCCATCTGCGAGGCTCTACGACTTTCGATTCAAAAGTTATAGCCGTTTGAACCACATAATTTTTCATATCTGTACGGTTTTTGTCAAATATCTCGGAAACGGAAGCTCGTACAGCAAATTTACCTTTGGGGAATGCTAACTGTAGAATTTGATGAGGAATCGAATTAGCCCATCTGCGAGGCTCTACGACTTTCGATTCAAAATGTAGCCGATTGAACCACATAATTTTTCATATCTGTACGGTTTTTGTCCGATTTCAAGGACATTTGACACATCATTTTTCAAATCTGTACGGTTTTTGTCAAATATCTCGGAAACGGAAGCTCGTACAGCAAATTTACCTTTGGGGAATGCTAACTGTAGAATTTGATGAGGAGTAGAATGAGCCCATCTGCGAGGCTCTACGACTTTCAATTCAAAAGTTATAGCCGTTTGAACCACATAATTTTTCATATCTGTACGGTTTTTGTCAAATATCTCGGAAACGGAAGCTCGTACAGCAAATTTACCTGCATATGGGAATGCTAACTGTAGAATTTGATGAGGAGTAGAATGAGCCCATCTGCGAGGCTCTACGACTTTCGATTCAAAACTTATAGCCGTTTGAACCACATAATTTTTCATATCTGTACGGTTTTTGTCAAATATCTCGGAAACGGAAGCTCGTACAGCAAATTTACCTTCGGGGAATGCTAACTGTAGAATTTGATGAGGAATCGAATGAGCCCATCTGCGAGGCTCTACGACTTTCGATTCAAAATGTAGCCGATTGAACCACATAATTTTTCATATATGTACGGTTTTTGTCCGATTTCAAGGACATTTGACACATCATTTTTCAAATCTGTACGGTTTTTGTCAAATATCTCGGAAACGGAAGCTCGTACAGCAAATTTACCTTTGGGGAATGCTAACTGTAGAATTTGATGAGGAATCGAATGAGCCCATCTGCGAGGCTCTACGACTTTCAATTCAAAAGTTATAACCGTTTGAACCACATAATTTTTCATATCTGTACGGTTTTTGTCAAATATCTCGGAAACGGAAGCTCGTACAGCAAATTTACCTTTGGGGAATGCTAATTGTAGAATTTGATGAGGAATCGAATGAGCCCATCTGCGAGGCTCTACGACTTTCAATTCAAAAGTTATAGCCGTTTGAACCACATAATTTTTCATATCTGTACGGTTTTTGTCAAATATCTCGGAAACGGAAGCTCGTACAGCAAATTTACCTTCGGGGAATGCTAACTGTAGAATTTGATGAGGAATCGAATGAGCCCATCTGCGAGGCTCTACGACTTTCGATTCAAAATGTAGCCGATTGAACCACATAATTTTTCATATCTGTACGGTTTTTGTCCGATTTCAAGGACATTTGACACATCATTTTTCAAATCTGTACGGTTTTTGTCAAATATCTCGGAAACGGAAGCTCGTACAGCAAATTTACCTTTGGGGAATGCTAACTGTAGAATTTGATGAGGAATCGAATGAGCCCATCTGCGAGGCTCTACGACTTTCGATTCAAAATGTAGCCGATTGAACCACATAATTTTTCATATCTGTACGGTTTTTGTCCGATTTCAAGGACATTTGACACATCATTTTTCAAATCTGTACGGTTTTTGTCAAATATCTCGGAAACGGAAGCTCGTACAGCAAATTTACCTTCAGGGAATGCTAACTGTAGAATTTGATGAGGAATCGAATGAGCCCATCTGCGAGGCTCTACGACTTTCGATTCAAAAGTTATAGCCGTTTGAACCACATAATTTTTCATATCTGTACGGTTTTTGTCAAATATCTCGGAAAAGGAAGCTCGTACAGCAAATTTACCTTTGGGGAATGCTAACTGTAGAATTTGATGAGGAGTAGAATGAGCCCATCTGCGAGGCTCTACGACTTTCGATTCAAAACTTATAGCCGTTTGAACCACATAATTTTTCATATCTGTACGGTTTTTGTCAAATATCTCGGAAACGGAAGCTCGTACAGCAAATTTACCTTCGGGGAATGCTAACTGTAGAATTTGATGAGGAATCGAATGAGCCCATCTGCGAGGCTCTACGACTTTCAATTCAAAAGTTATAGCCGTTTGAACCACATAATTTTTCATATCTGTACGGTTTTTGTCAAATATCTCGGAAACGGAAGCTCGTACAGCAAATTTACCTGCATATGGGAATGCTAACTGTAGAATTTGATGAGGAATCGAATGAGCCCATCTGCGAGGCTCTACGACTTTCGATTCAGAATGTAGCCGATTGAACCACATAATTTTTCATATCTGTACGGTTTTTGTCCGATTTCAAGGACATTTGACACATCATTTTTCAAATCTGTACGGTTTTTGTCAAATATCTCGGAAACGGAAGCTCGTACAGCAAATTTACCTGCACAGGGGAATGCTAACTGTAGAATTTGATGAGGAGTAGAATGAGCCCATCTGCGAGGCTCTACGACTTTCGATTCAAAAGTTATAGCCGTTTGAACCACATAATTTTTCATATCTGTACGGTTTTTGTCAAATATCTCGGAAACGGAAGCTCGTACAGCAAATTTACCTTTGGGGAATGCTAACTGTAGAATTTGATGAGGAATCGAATGAGCCCATCTGCGAGGCTCTATAACTTTCGATTCAAAATGTAGCCGATTGAACCACATAATTTTTCATATCTGTACGGTTTTTGTCCGATTTCAAGGACATTTGACACATCATTTTTCAAATCTGTACGGTTTTTGTCAAATATCTCGGAAACGGAAGCTCGTACAGCAAATTTACCTTTGGGGAATGCTAACTGTAGAATTTGATGAGGAGTAGAATGAGCCCATCTGCGAGGCTCTACGACTTTCGATTCAAAATGTAGCCGATTGAACCACATAATTTTTCATATCTGTACGGGTTTGGCCGATTTCAAGGACATTTGACACATCATTTTTCAAATCTGTACGGTTTTTGTCAAATATCTCGGAAACGGAAGCTCGTACAGCAAATTTACCTTTGGGGAATGCTAACTGTAGAATTTGATGAGGAGTAGAATGAGCCCATCTGCGAGGCTCTACGACTTTCAATTCAAAAGTTATAGCCGTTTGAACCACATAATTTTTCATATCTGTACGGTTTTTGGCCGATTTCAAGGACATTTGACACATCATTTTTCAAATCTGTACGGTTTTTGTCAAATATCTCGGAAACGGAAGCTCGTACAGCAAATTTACCTTTGGGGAATGCTAACTGTAGAATTTGATGAGGAATCGAATGAGCCCATCTGCGAGGCTCTACGACTTTCGATTCAAAATGTAGCCGATTGAACCACATAATTTTTCATATCTGTACGGTTTTTGTCCGATTTCAAGGACATTTGACACATCATTTTTCAAATCTGTACGGTTTTTGTCAAATATCTCGGAAACGGAAGCTCGTACAGCAAATTTACCTGCACAGGGGAATGCTAACTGTAGAATTTGATGAGGAGTAGAATGAGCCCATCTGCGAGGCTCTACGACTTTCGATTCAAAACTTATAGCCGTTTGAACCACATAATTTTTCATATCTGTACGGTTTTTGTCAAATATCTCGGAAACGGAAGCTCGTACAGCAAATTTACCTTTGGGGAATGCTAACTGTAGAATTTGATGAGGAATCGAATGAGCCCATCTGCGAGGCTCTACAACTTTCGATTCAAAATGTAGCCGATTGAACCACATAATTTTTCATATCTGTACGGTTTTTGTCCGATTTCAAGGACATTTGACACATCATTTTTCAAATCTGTACGGTTTTTGTCAAATATCTCGGAAACGGAAGCTCGTACAGCAAATTTACCTTTGGGGAATGCTAACTGTAGAATTTGATGAGGAGTAGAATGAGCCCATCTGCGAGGCTCTACGACTTTCGATTCAAAATGTAGCCGATTGAACCACATAATTTTTCATATCTGTACGGGTTTGGCCGATTTCAAGGACATTTGACACATCATTTTTCAAATCTGTACGGTTTTTGTCAAATATCTCGGAAACGGAAGCTCGTACAGCAAATTTACCTTTGGGGAATGCTAACTGTAGAATTTGATGAGGAGTAGAATGAGCCCATCTGCGAGGCTCTACGACTTTCAATTCAAAAGTTATAGCCGTTTGAACCACATAATTTTTCATATCTGTACGGTTTTTGGCCGATTTCAAGGACATTTGACACATCATTTTTCAAATCTGTACGGTTTTTGTCAAATATCTCAGAAACGGAAGCTCGTACAGCAAATTTACCTTCAGGGAATGCTAACTGTAGAATTTGATGAGGAATCGAATGAGCCCATCTGCGAGGCTCTACGACTTTCGATTCAAAATGTAGCCGATTGAACCACATAATTTTTCATATCTGTACGGTTTTTGTCCGATTTCAAGGACATTTGACACATCATTTTTCAAATCTGTACGGTTTTTGTCAAATATCTCGGAAACGGAAGCTCGTACAGCAAATTTACCTTCAGGGAATGCTAACTGTAGAATTTGATGAGGAATCGAATGAGCCCATCTGCGAGGCTCTACGACTTTCGATTCAAAATGTAGCCGATTGAACCACATAATTTTTCATATCTGTACGGTTTTTGTCCGATTTCAAGGACATTTGACACATCATTTTTCAAATCTGTACGGTTTTTGTCAAATATCTCGGAAACGGAAGCTCGTACAGCAAATTTACCTGCACAGGGGAATGCTAACTGTAGAATTTGATGAGGAGTAGAATGAGCCCATCTGCGAGGCTCTACGACTTTCGATTCAAAAGTTATAGCCGTTTGAACCACATAATTTTTCATATCTGTACGGTTTTTATCAAATATCTCGGAAACGGAAGCTCGTACAGCAAATTTACCTTTGGGGAATGCTAACTGTAGAATTTGATGAGGAATCGAATGAGCCCATCTGCGAGGCTCTACGACTTTCGATTCAAAATGTAGCCGATTGAACCACATAATTTTTCATATCTGTACGGTTTTTGTCCGATTTCAAGGACATTTGACACATCATTTTTCAAATCTGTACGGTTTTTGTCAAATATCTCGGAAACGGAAGCTCGTACAGCAAATTTACCTTTGGGGAATGCTAACTGTAGAATTTGATGAGGAGTAGAATGAGCCCATCTGCGAGGCTCTACGACTTTCGATTCAAAACTTATAGCCGTTTGAACCACATAATTTTTCATATCTGTACGGTTTTTGTCAAATATCTCGGAAACGGAAGCTCGTACAGCAAATTTACCTTCGGGGAATGCTAACTGTAGAATTTGATGAGGAATCGAATGAGCCCATCTGCGAGGCTCTACGACTTTCGATTCAAAATGTAGCCGATTGAACCACATCATTTTTCATATCTGTACGGTTTTTGTCCGATTTCAAGGACATTTGACACATCATTTTTCAAATCTGTACGTTTTTTGTCAAATATCTCGGAAACGGAAGCTCGTACAGCAAATTTACCTTTGGGGAATGCTAACTGTAGAATTTGATGAGGAGTAGAATGAGCCCATCTGCGAGGCTCTACGACTTTCGATTCAAAATGTAGCCGTTTGAACCACATCATTTTTCATATCTGTACGGTTTTTGTCCGATTTCAAGGACATTTGACACATCATTTTTTCAAATCTGTACGGTTTTTGTCAAATATCTCGGAAACGGAAGCTCGTACAGCAAATTTACCTTTGGGGAATGCTAACTGTAGAATTTGATGAGGAATCGAATGAGCCCATCTGCGAGGCTCTACGACTTTCGATTCAAAATGTAGCCGATTGAACCACATAATTGTTCATATCTGTACGTTTTTTGTCCGATTTCAAGGACATTTGACACATCATTTTTCAAATCTGTACGGTTTTTGTCAAATATCTCGGAAACGGAAGCTCGTACAGCAAATTTACCTTTGGGGAATGCTAACTGTAGAATTTGATGAGGAGTAGAATGAGCCCATCTGCGAGGCTCTACGACTTTCGATTCAAAATGTAGCCGATTGAACCACATCATTTTTCATATCTGTACGGTTTTTGTCCGATTTCAAGGACATTTGACACATCATTTTTCAAATCTGTACGGTTTTTGTCAAATATCTCGGAAACGGAAGCTCGTACAGCAAATTTACCTGCATATGGGAATGCTAACTGTAGAATTTGATGAGGAGTAGAATGAGCCCATCTGCGAGGCTCTACGACTTTCGATTCAAAAGTTATAGCCGTTTGAACCACATAATTTTTCATATCTGTACGGTTTTTGTCAAATATCTCGGAAACGGAAGCTCGTACAGCAAATTTACCTTTGGGGAATGCTAACTGTAGAATTTGATGAGGAATCGAATTAGCCCATCTGCGAGGCTCTACGACTTTCGATTCAAAATGTAGCCGATTGAACCACATAATTTTTCATATCTGTACGGTTTTTGTCCGATTTCAAGGACATTTGACACATCATTTTTCAAATCTGTACGGTTTTTGTCAAATATCTCGGAAACGGAAGCTCGTACAGCAAATTTACCTTTGGGGAATGCTAACTGTAGAATTTGATGAGGAGTAGAATGAGCCCATCTGCGAGGCTCTACGACTTTCAATTCAAAAGTTATAGCCGTTTGAACCACATAATTTTTCATATCTGTACGGTTTTTGTCAAATATCTCGGAAACGGAAGCTCGTACAGCAAATTTACCTGCATATGGGAATGCTAACTGTAGAATTTGATGAGGAGTAGAATGAGCCCATCTGCGAGGCTCTACGACTTTCGATTCAAAACTTATAGCCGTTTGAACCACATAATTTTTCATATCTGTACGGTTTTTGTCAAATATCTCGGAAACGGAAGCTCGTACAGCAAATTTACCTTCGGGGAATGCTAACTGTAGAATTTGATGAGGAATCGAATGAGCCCATCTGCGAGGCTCTACGACTTTCGATTCAAAATGTAGCCGATTGAACCACATAATTTTTCATATCTGTACGGTTTTTGTCCGATTTCAAGGACATTTGACACATCATTTTTCAAATCTGTACGGTTTTTGTCAAATATCTCGGAAACGGAAGCTCGTACAGCAAATTTACCTTTGGGGAATGCTAACTGTAGAATTTGATGAGGAATCGAATGAGCCCATCTGCGAGGCTCTACGACTTTCGATTCAAAATGTAGCCGATTGAACCACATAATTTTTCATATATGTACGGTTTTTGTCCGATTTCAAGGACATTTGACACATCATTTTTCAAATCTGTACGGTTTTTGTCAAATATCTCGGAAACGGAAGCTCGTACAGCAAATTTACCTTTGGGGAATGCTAACTGTAGAATTTGATGAGGAATCGAATGAGCCCATCTGCGAGGCTCTACGACTTTCAATTCAAAAGTTATAACCGTTTGAACCACATAATTTTTCATATCTGTACGGTTTTTGTCAAATATCTCGGAAACGGAAGCTCGTACAGCAAATTTACCTTTGGGGAATGCTAACTGTAGAATTTGATGAGGAATCGAATGAGCCCATCTGCGAGGCTCTACGACTTTCAATTCAAAAGTTATAGCCGTTTGAACCACATAATTTTTCATATCTGTACGGTTTTTGTCAAATATCTCGGAAACGGAAGCTCGTACAGCAAATTTACCTTCGGGGAATGCTAACTGTAGAATTTGATGAGGAATCGAATGAGCCCATCTGCGAGGCTCTACGACTTTCGATTCAAAATGTAGCCGATTGAACCACATAATTTTTCATATCTGTACGGTTTTTGTCCGATTTCAAGGACATTTGACACATCATTTTTCAAATCTGTACGGTTTTTGTCAAATATCTCGGAAACGGAAGCTCGTACAGCAAATTTACCTTTGGGGAATGCTAACTGTAGAATTTGATGAGGAGTAGAATGAGCCCATCTGCGAGGCTCTACGACTTTCGATTCAAAACTTATAGCCGTTTGAACCACATAATTTTTCATATCTGTACGGTTTTTGTCAAATATCTCGGAAACGGAAGCTCGTACAGCAAATTTACCTTCGGGGAATGCTAACTGTAGAATTTGATGAGGAATCGAATGAGCCCATCTGCGAGGCTCTACGACTTTCAATTCAAAAGTTTTAGCCGTTTGAACCACATAATTTTTCATATCTGTACGTTTTTTGTCAAATATCTCGGAAACGGAAGCTCGTACAGCAAATTTACCTGCACATGGGAATGCTAACTGTAGAATTTGATGAGGAGTAGAATGAGCCCATCTGCGAGGCTCTACGACTTTCGATTCAAAAGTTATAGCCGTTTGAACCACATAATTTTTCATATCTGTACGGTTTTTGTCAAATATCTCGGAAACGGAAGCTCGTACAGCAAATTTACCTTCGGGGAATGCTAACTGTAGAATTTGATGAGGAATCGAATGAGCCCATCTGCGAGGCTCTACGACTTTCGATTCAAAATGTAGCCGATTGAACCACATAATTTTTCATATCTGTACGGTTTTTGTCCGATTTCAAGGACATTTGACACATCATTTTTCAAATCTGTACGGTTTTTGTCAAATATCTCGGAAACGGAAGCTCGTACAGCAAATTTACCTTTGGGGAATGCTAACTGTAGAATTTGATGAGGAATCGAATGAGCCCATCTGCGAGGCTCTACGACTTTCGATTCAAAATGTAGCCGATTGAACCACATAATTTTTCATATCTGTACGGTTTTTGTCCGATTTCAAGGACATTTGACACATCATTTTTCAAATCTGTACGGTTTTTGTCAAATATCTCGGAAACGGAAGCTCGTACAGCAAATTTACCTTTGGGGAATGCTAACTGTAGAATTTGATGAGGAGTAGAATGAGCCCATCTGCGAGGCTCTACGACTTTCGATTCAAAACTTATAGCCGTTTGAACCACATAATTTTTCATATCTGTACGGTTTTTGTCAAATATCTCGGAAACGGAAGCTCGTACAGCAAATTTACCTTCGGGGAATGCTAACTGTAGAATTTGATGAGGAATCGAATGAGCCCATCTGCGAGGCTCTACGACTTTCAATTCAAAAGTTTTAGCCGTTTGAACCACATAATTTTTCATATCTGTACGTTTTTTGTCAAATATCTCGGAAACGGAAGCTCGTACAGCAAATTTACCTGCACATGGGAATGCTAACTGTAGAATTTGATGAGGAGTAGAATGAGCCCATCTGCGAGGCTCTACGACTTTCGATTCAAAAGTTATAGCCGTTTGAACCACATAATTTTTCATATCTGTACGGTTTTTGTCAAATATCTCGGAAACGGAAGCTCGTACAGCAAATTTACCTTTGGGGAATGCTAACTGTAGAATTTGATGAGGAATCGAATGAGCCCATCTGCGAGGCTCTACGACTTTCGATTCAAAATGTAGCCGATTGAACCACATAATTTTTCATATCTGTACGGTTTTTGTCCGATTTCAAGGACATTTGACACATCATTTTTCAAATCTGTACGGTTTTTGTCAAATATCTCGGAAACGGAAGCTCGTACAGCAAATTTACCTTTGGGGAATGCTAACTGTAGAATTTGATGAGGAGTAGAATGAGCCCATCTGCGAGGCTCTACGACTTTCGATTCAAAATGTAGCCGATTGAACCACATAATTTTTCATATCTGTACGGGTTTGGCCGATTTCAAGGACATTTGACACATCATTTTTCAAATCTGTACGGTTTTTGTCAAATATCTCGGAAACGGAAGCTCGTACAGCAAATTTACCTTTGGGGAATGCTAACTGTAGAATTTGATGAGGAGTAGAATGAGCCCATCTGCGAGGCTCTACGACTTTCAATTCAAAAGTTATAGCCGTTTGAACCACATAATTTTTCATATCTGTACGGTTTTTGGCCGATTTCAAGGACATTTGACACATCATTTTTCAAATCTGTACGGTTTTTGTCAAATATCTCGGAAACGGAAGCTCGTACAGCAAATTTACCTTTGGGGAATGCTAACTGTAGAATTTGATGAGGAATCGAATGAGCCCATCTGCGAGGCTCTACGACTTTCGATTCAAAATGTAGCCGATTGAACCACATAATTTTTCATATATGTACGGTTTTTGTCCGATTTCAAGGACATTTGACACATCATTTTTCAAATCTGTACGGTTTTTGTCAAATATCTCGGAAACGGAAGCTCGTACAGCAAATTTACCTTTGGGGAATGCTAACTGTAGAATTTGATGAGGAATCGAATGAGCCCATCTGCGAGGCTCTACGACTTTCGATTCAAAATGTAGCCGATTGAACCACATAATTTTTCATATCTGTACGGTTTTTGTCCGATTTCAAGGACATTTGACACATCATTTTTCAAATCTGTACGGTTTTTGTCAAATATCTCGGAAACGGAAGCTCGTACAGCAAATTTACCTTTGGGGAATGCTAACTGTAGAATTTGATGAGGAATCGAATGAGCCCATCTGCGAGGCTCTACGACTTTCAATTCAAAAGTTATAGCCGTTTGAACCACATAATTTTTCATATCTGTACGGTTTTTGTCAAATATCTCGGAAACGGAAGCTCGTACAGCAAATTTACCTTCGGGGAATGCTAACTGTAGAATTTGATGAGGAATCGAATGAGCCCATCTGCGAGGCTCTACGACTTTCGATTCAAAATGTAGCCGATTGAACCACATAATTTTTCATATCTGTACGGTTTTTGTCCGATTTCAAGGACATTTGACACATCATTTTTCAAATCTGTACGGTTTTTGTCAAATATCTCGGAAACGGAAGCTCGTACAGCAAATTTACCTTTGGGGAATGCTAACTGTAGAATTTGATGAGGAATCGAATGAGCCCATCTGCGAGGCTCTACGACTTTCGATTCAAAATGTAGCCGATTGAACCACATAATTTTTCATATCTGTACGGTTTTTGTCCGATTTCAAGGACATTTGACACATCATTTTTCAAATCTGTACGGTTTTTGTCAAATATCTCGGAAACGGAAGCTCGTACAGCAAATTTACCTTTGGGGAATGCTAACTGTAGAATTTGATGAGGAGTAGAATGAGCCCATCTGCGAGGCTCTACGACTTTCGATTCAAAACTTATAGCCGTTTGAACCACATAATTTTTCATATCTGTACGGTTTTTGTCAAATATCTCGGAAACGGAAGCTCGTACAGCAAATTTACCTTCGGGGAATGCTAACTGTAGAATTTGATGAGGAATCGAATGAGCCCATCTGCGAGGCTCTACGACTTTCAATTCAAAAGTTTTAGCCGTTTGAACCACATAATTTTTCATATCTGTACGGTTTTTGTCAAATATCTCGGAAACGGAAGCTCGTACAGCAAATTTACCTTTGGGGAATGCTAACTGTAGAATTTGATGAGGAATCGAATGAGCCCATCTGCGAGGCTCTACAACTTTCGATTCAAAATGTAGCCGATTGAACCACATAATTTTTCATATCTGTACGGTTTTTGTCCGATTTCAAGGACATTTGACACATCATTTTTCAAATCTGTACGGTTTTTGTCAAATATCTCGGAAACGGAAGCTCGTACAGCAAATTTACCTTTGGGGAATGCTAACTGTAGAATTTGATGAGGAGTAGAATGAGCCCATCTGCGAGGCTCTACGACTTTCGATTCAAAATGTAGCCGATTGAACCACATAATTTTTCATATCTGTACGGGTTTGGCCGATTTCAAGGACATTTGACACATCATTTTTCAAATCTGTACGGTTTTTGTCAAATATCTCGGAAACGGAAGCTCGTACAGCAAATTTACCTTTGGGGAATGCTAACTGTAGAATTTGATGAGGAGTAGAATGAGCCCATCTGCGAGGCTCTACGACTTTCAATTCAAAAGTTATAGCCGTTTGAACCACATAATTTTTCATATCTGTACGGTTTTTGGCCGATTTCAAGGACATTTGACACATCATTTTTCAAATCTGTACGGTTTTTGTCAAATATCTCGGAAACGGAAGCTCGTACAGCAAATTTACCTTCAGGGAATGCTAACTGTAGAATTTGATGAGGAATCGAATGAGCCCATCTGCGAGGCTCTACGACTTTCGATTCAAAATGTAGCCGATTGAACCACATAATTTTTCATATCTGTACGGTTTTTGTCCGATTTCAAGGACATTTGACACATCATTTTTCAAATCTGTACGGTTTTTGTCAAATATCTCGGAAACGGAAGCTCGTACAGCAAATTTACCTTCAGGGAATGCTAACTGTAGAATTTGATGAGGAATCGAATGAGCCCATCTGCGAGGCTCTACGACTTTCGATTCAAAATGTAGCCGATTGAACCACATAATTTTTCATATCTGTACGGTTTTTGTCCGATTTCAAGGACATTTGACACATCATTTTTCAAATCTGTACGGTTTTTGTCAAATATCTCGGAAACGGAAGCTCGTACAGCAAATTTACCTGCACAGGGGAATGCTAACTGTAGAATTTGATGAGGAGTAGAATGAGCCCATCTGCGAGGCTCTACGACTTTCGATTCAAAAGTTATAGCCGTTTGAACCACATAATTTTTCATATCTGTACGGTTTTTATCAAATATCTCGGAAACGGAAGCTCGTACAGCAAATTTACCTTTGGGGAATGCTAACTGTAGAATTTGATGAGGAATCGAATGAGCCCATCTGCGAGGCTCTACGACTTTCGATTCAAAATGTAGCCGATTGAACCACATAATTTTTCATATCTGTACGGTTTTTGTCCGATTTCAAGGACATTTGACACATCATTTTTCAAATCTGTACGGTTTTTGTCAAATATCTCGGAAACGGAAGCTCGTACAGCAAATTTACCTTTGGGGAATGCTAACTGTAGAATTTGATGAGGAGTAGAATGAGCCCATCTGCGAGGCTCTACGACTTTCGATTCAAAACTTATAGCCGTTTGAACCAAATAATTTTTCATATCTGTACGGTTTTTGTCAAATATCTCGGAAACGGAAGCTCGTACAGCAAATTTACCTTCGGGGAATGCTAACTGTAGAATTTGATGAGGAATCGAATGAGCCCATCTGCGAGGCTCTACGACTTTCGATTCAAAATGTAGCCGATTGAACCACATCATTTTTCATATCTGTACGGTTTTTGTCCGATTTCAAGGACATTTGACACATCATTTTTCAAATCTGTACGTTTTTTGTCAAATATCTCGGAAACGGAAGCTCGTACAGCAAATTTACCTTTGGGGAATGCTAACTGTAGAATTTGATGAGGAGTAGAATGAGCCCATCTGCGAGGCTCTACGACTTTCGATTCAAAATGTAGCCGTTTGAACCACATCATTTTTCATATCTGTACGGTTTTTGTCCGATTTCAAGGACATTTGACACATCATTTTTTCAAATCTGTACGGTTTTTGTCAAATATCTCGGAAACGGAAGCTCGTACAGCAAATTTACCTTTGGGGAATGCTAACTGTAGAATTTGATGAGGAATCGAATGAGCCCATCTGCGAGGCTCTACGACTTTCGATTCAAAATGTAGCCGATTGAACCACATAATTGTTCATATCTGTACGTTTTTTGTCCGATTTCAAGGACATTTGACACATCATTTTTCAAATCTGTACGGTTTTTGTCAAATATCTCGGAAACGGAAGCTCGTACAGCAAATTTACCTTTGGGGAATGCTAACTGTAGAATTTGATGAGGAGTAGAATGAGCCCATCTGCGAGGCTCTACGACTTTCGATTCAAAATGTAGCCGATTGAACCACATCATTTTTCATATCTGTACGGTTTTTGTCCGATTTCAAGGACATTTGACACATCATTTTTCAAATCTGTACGGTTTTTGTCAAATATCTCGGAAACGGAAGCTCGTACAGCAAATTTACCTGCATATGGGAATGCTAACTGTAGAATTTGATGAGGAGTAGAATGAGCCCATCTGCGAGGCTCTACGACTTTCGATTCAAAAGTTATAGCCGTTTGAACCACATAATTTTTCATATCTGTACGGTTTTTGTCAAATATCTCGGAAACGGAAGCTCGTACAGCAAATTTACCTCTGGGGAATGCTAACTGTAGAATTTGATGAGGAATCGAATTAGCCCATCTGCGAGGCTCTACGACTTTCGATTCAAAATGTAGCCGATTGAACCACATAATTTTTCATATCTGTACGGTTTTTGTCCGATTTCAAGGACATTTGACACATCATTTTTCAAATCTGTACGGTTTTTGTCAAATATCTCGGAAACGGAAGCTCGTACAGCAAATTTACCTTTGGGGAATGCTAACTGTAGAATTTGATGAGGAGTAGAATGAGCCCATCTGCGAGGCTCTACGACTTTCAATTCAAAAGTTATAGCCGTTTGAACCACATAATTTTTCATATCTGTACGGTTTTTGTCAAATATCTCGGAAACGGAAGCTCGTACAGCAAATTTACCTGCATATGGGAATGCTAACTGTAGAATTTGATGAGGAGTAGAATGAGCCCATCTGCGAGGCTCTACGACTTTCGATTCAAAACTTATAGCCGTTTGAACCACATAATTTTTCATATCTGTACGGTTTTTGTCAAATATCTCGGAAACGGAAGCTCGTACAGCAAATTTACCTTCGGGGAATGCTAACTGTAGAATTTGATGAGGAATCGAATGAGCCCATCTGCGAGGCTCTACGACTTTCGATTCAAAATGTAGCCGATTGAACCACATAATTTTTCATATCTGTACGGTTTTTGTCCGATTTCAAGGACATTTGACACATCATTTTTCAAATCTGTACGGTTTTTGTCAAATATCTCGGAAACGGAAGCTCGTACAGCAAATTTACCTTTGGGGAATGCTAACTGTAGAATTTGATGAGGAATCGAATGAGCCCATCTGCGAGGCTCTACGACTTTCGATTCAAAATGTAGCCGATTGAACCACATAATTTTTCATATATGTACGGTTTTTGTCCGATTTCAAGGACATTTGACACATCATTTTTCAAATCTGTACGGTTTTTGTCAAATATCTCGGAAACGGAAGCTCGTACAGCAAATTTACCTTTGGGGAATGCTAACTGTAGAATTTGATGAGGAATCGAATGAGCCCATCTGCGAGGCTCTACGACTTTCAATTCAAAAGTTATAACCGTTTGAACCACATAATTTTTCATATCTGTACGGTTTTTGTCAAATATCTCGGAAACGGAAGCTCGTACAGCAAATTTACCTTTGGGGAATGCTAACTGTAGAATTTGATGAGGAATCGAATGAGCCCATCTGCGAGGCTCTACGACTTTCAATTCAAAAGTTATAGCCGTTTGAACCACATAATTTTTCATATCTGTACGGTTTTTGTCAAATATCTCGGAAACGGAAGCTCGTACAGCAAATTTACCTTCGGGGAATGCTAACTGTAGAATTTGATGAGGAATCGAATGAGCCCATCTGCGAGGCTCTACGACTTTCGATTCAAAATGTAGCCGATTGAACCACATAATTTT
Source organism: Borostomias antarcticus (assembly GCF_949987555.1). Taxonomy (NCBI): domain Eukaryota; kingdom Metazoa; phylum Chordata; class Actinopteri; order Stomiiformes; family Stomiidae; genus Borostomias; species Borostomias antarcticus. The sequence goes on from NW_028176304.1 coordinate 213,480, forward strand.
TCATATCTGTACGGTTTTTGTCCGATTTCAAGGACATTTGACACATCATTTTTCAAATCTGTACGGTTTTTGTCAAATATCTCGGAAACGGAAGCTCGTACAGCAAATTTACCTTTGGGGAATGCTAACTGTAGAATTTGATGAGGAATCGAATGAGCCCATCTGCGAGGCTCTACGACTTTCAATTCAAAAGTTATAGCCGTTTGAACCACATAATTTTTCATATCTGTACGGTTTTTGTCAAATATCTCGGAAACGGAAGCTCGTACAGCAAATTTACCTTCGGGGAATGCTAACTGTAGAATTTGATGAGGAATCGAATGAGCCCATCTGCGAGGCTCTACGACTTTCGATTCAAAATGTAGCCGATTGAACCACATAATTTTTCATATCTGTACGGTTTTTGTCCGATTTCAAGGACATTTGACACATCATTTTTCAAATCTGTACGGTTTTTGTCAAATATCTCGGAAACGGAAGCTCGTACAGCAAATTTACCTTTGGGGAATGCTAACTGTAGAATTTGATGAGGAATCGAATGAGCCCATCTGCGAGGCTCTACGACTTTCGATTCAAAATGTAGCCGATTGAACCACATAATTTTTCATATCTGTACGGTTTTTGTCCGATTTCAAGGACATTTGACACATCATTTTTCAAATCTGTACGGTTTTTGTCAAATATCTCGGAAACGGAAGCTCGTACAGCAAATTTACCTTTGGGGAATGCTAACTGTAGAATTTGATGAGGAGTAGAATGAGCCCATCTGCGAGGCTCTACGACTTTCGATTCAAAACTTATAGCCGTTTGAACCACATAATTTTTCATATCTGTACGGTTTTTGTCAAATATCTCGGAAACGGAAGCTCGTACAGCAAATTTACCTTCGGGGAATGCTAACTGTAGAATTTGATGAGGAATCGAATGAGCCCATCTGCGAGGCTCTACGACTTTCAATTCAAAAGTTATAGCCGTTTGAACCACATAATTTTTCATATCTGTACGTTTTTTGTCAAATATCTCGGAAACGGAAGCTCGTACAGCAAATTTACCTGCATATGGGAATGCTAACTGTAGAATTTGATGAGGAGTAGAATGAGCCCATCTGCGAGGCTCTACGACTTTCGATTCAAAAGTTATAGCCGTTTGAACCACATAATTTTTCATATCTGTACAGTTTTTGTCAAATATCTCGGAAACGGAAGCTCGTACAGCAAATTTACCTTCGGGGAATGCTAACTGTAGAATTTGATGAGGAATCGAATGAGCCCATCTGCGAGGCTCTACGACTTTCGATTCAAAATGTAGCCGATTGAACCACATAATTTTTCATATCTGTACGGTTTTTGTCCGATTTCAAGGACATTTGACACATCATTTTTCAAATCTGTACGGTTTTTGTCAAATATCTCGGAAACGGAAGCTCGTACAGCAAATTTACCTTTGGGGAATGCTAACTGTAGAATTTGATGAGGAGTAGAATGAGCCCATCTGCGACTCTCTACGACTTTCGATTCAAAACTTATAGCCGTTTGAACCACATAATTTTTCATATCTGTACGGTTTTTGTCAAATATCTCGGAAACGGAAGCTCGTACAGCAAATTTACCTTCGGGGAATGCTAACTGTAGAATTTGATGAGGAATCGAATGAGCCTCTCTGCGAGGCTCTACGACTTTCAATTCAAAAGTTATAGCCGTTTGAACCACATAATTTTTCATATCTGTACGTTTTTTGTCAAATATCTCGGAAACGGAAGCTCGTACAGCAAATTTACCTGCATATGGGAATGCTAACTGTAGAATTTGATGAGGAGTAGAATGAGCCCATCTGCGAGGCTCTACGACTTTCGATTCAAAAGTTATAGCCGTTTGAACCACATAATTTTTCATATCTGTACGGTTTTTGTCAAATATCTCGGAAACGGAAGCTCGTACAGCAAATTTACCTTCGGGGAATGCTAACTGTAGAATTTGATGAGGAATCGAATGAGCCCATCTGCGAGGCTCTACGACTTTCAATTCAAAAGTTTTAGCCGTTTGAACCACATAATTTTTCATATCTGTACGTTTTTTGTCAAATATCTCGGAAACGGAAGCTCGTACAGCAAATTTACCTGCACATGGGAATGCTAACTGTAGAATTTGATGAGGAGTAGAATGAGCCCATCTGCGAGGCTCTACGACTTTCGATTCAAAAGTTATAGCCGTTTGAACCACATAATTTTTCATATCTGTACAGTTTTTGTCAAATATCTCGGAAACTGAAGCTCGTACAGCAAATTTACCTTCGGGGAATGCTAACTGTAGAATTTGATGAGGAATCGAATGAGCCCATCTGCGAGGCTCTACGACTTTCGATTCAAAATGTAGCCGATTGAACCACATAATTTTTCATATCTGTACGTTTTTTGTCCGATTTCAAGGACTTTTGACACATCATTTTTCAAATCTGTACGTTTTTTGTCAAATATCTCGGAAACGGAAGCTCGTACAGCAAATTTACCTTTGGGGAATGCTAACTGTAGAATTTGATGAGGAGTAGAATGAGCCCATCTGCGAGGCTCTACGACTTTCGATTCAAAATGTAGCCGTTTGAACCACATAATTTTTCATATCTGTACGGTTTTTGTCCGATTTCAAGGACATTTGACACATCATTTTTTCAAATCTGTACGGTTTTTGTCAAATATCTCGGAAACGGAAGCTCGTACAGCAAATTTACCTTTGGGGAATGCTAACTGTAGAATTTGATGAGGAATCGAATGAGCCCATCTGCGAGGCTCTACGACTTTCGATTCAAAATGTAGCCGATTGAACCACATAATTGTTCATATCTGTACGTTTTTTGTCCGATTTCAAGGACATTTGACACATCATTTTTCAAATCTGTACGGTTTTTGTCAAATATCTCGGAAACGGAAGCTCGTACAGCAAATTTACCTTCAGGGAATGCTAACTGTAGAATTTGATGAGGAATCGAATGAGCCCATCTGCGAGACTCTACGACTTTCGATTCAAAAGTTATAGCCGTTTGAACCACATAATTTTTCATATCTGTACGGTTTTTGTCAAATATCTCGGAAAAGGAAGCTCGTACAGCAAATTTACCTTTGGGGAATGCTAACTGTAGAATTTGATGAGGAGTAGAATGAGCCCATCTGCGAGGCTCTACGACTTTCGATTCAAAACTTATAGCCGTTTGAACCACATAATTTTTCATATCTGTACGGTTTTTGTCAAATATCTCGGAAACGGAAGCTCGTACAGCAAATTTACCTTAGGGGAATGCTAACTGTAGAATTTGATGAGGAATCGAATGAGCCCATCTGCGAGGCTCTACGACTTTCAATTCAAAAGTTATAGCCGTTTGAACCACATAATTTTTCATATCTGTACGTTTTTTGTCAAATATCTCGGAAACGGAAGCTCGTACAGCAAATTTACCTGCATATGGGAATGCTAACTGTAGAATTTGATGAGGAGTAGAATGAGCCCATCTGCGAGGCTCTACGACTTTCGATTCAAAAGTTATAGCCGTTTGAACCACATAATTTTTCATATCTGTACGGTTTTTGTCAAATATCTCGGAAACGGAAGCTCGTACAGCAAATTTACCTTCGGGGAATGCTAACTGTAGAATTTGATGAGGAATCGAATGAGCCCATCTGCGAGGCTCTACGACTTTCGATTCAGAATGTAGCCGATTGAACCACATAATTTTTCATATCTGTACGGTTTTTGTCCGATTTCAAGGACATTTGACACATCATTTTTCAAATCTGTACGGTTTTTGTCAAATATCTCGGAAACGGAAGCTCGTACAGCAAATTTACCTGCACAGGGGAATGCTAACTGTAGAATTTGATGAGGAGTAGAATGAGCCCATCTGCGAGGCTCTACGACTTTCGATTCAAAAGTTATAGCCGTTTGAACCACATAATTTTTCATATCTGTACGGTTTTTGTCAAATATCTCGGAAACGGAAGCTCGTACAGCAAATTTACCTTTGGGGAATGCTAACTGTAGAATTTGATGAGGAATCGAATGAGCCCATCTGCGAGGCTCTACGACTTTCGATTCAAAATGTAGCCGATTGAACCACATAATTTTTCATATCTGTACGGTTTTTGTCCGATTTCAAGGACATTTGACACATCATTTTTCAAATCTGTACGGTTTTTGTCAAATATCTCGGAAACGGAAGCTCGTACAGCAAATTTACCTTTGGGGAATGCTAACTGTAGAATTTGATGAGGAGTAGAATGAGCCCATCTGCGAGGCTCTACGACTTTCGATTCAAAATGTAGCCGATTGAACCACATAATTTTTCATATCTGTACGGGTTTGGCCGATTTCAAGGACATTTGACACATCATTTTTCAAATCTGTACGGTTTTTGTCAAATATCTCGGAAACGGAAGCTCGTACAGCAAATTTACCTTTGGGGAATGCTAACTGTAGAATTTGATGAGGAGTAGAATGAGCCCATCTGCGAGGCTCTACGACTTTCAATTCAAAAGTTATAGCCGTTTGAACCACATAATTTTTCATATCTGTACGGTTTTTGGCCGATTTCAAGGACATTTGACACATCATTTTTCAAATCTGTACGGTTTTTGTCAAATATCTCGGAAACGGAAGCTCGTACAGCAAATTTACCTTTGGGGAATGCTAACTGTAGAATTTGATGAGGAATCGAATGAGCCCATCTGCGAGGCTCTACGACTTTCGATTCAAAATGTAGCCGATTGAACCACATAATTTTTCATATCTGTACGGTTTTTGTCCGATTTCAAGGACATTTGACACATCATTTTTCAAATCTGTACGGTTTTTGTCAAATATCTCGGAAACGGAAGCTCGTACAGCAAATTTACCTGCGCAGGGGAATGCTAACTGTAGAATTTGATGAGGAGTAGAATGAGCCCATCTGCGAGGCTCTACGACTTTCGATTCAAAAGTTATAGCCGTTTGAACCACATAATTTTTCATATCTGTACGGTTTTTGTCAAATATCTCGGAAACGGAAGCTCGTACAGCAAATTTACCTTTGGGGAATGCTAACTGTAGAATTTGATGAGGAATCGAATGAGCCCATCTGCGAGGCTCTACAACTTTCGATTCAAAATGTAGCCGATTGAACCACATAATTTTTCATATCTGTACGGTTTTTGTCCGATTTCAAGGACATTTGACACATCATTTTTCAAATCTGTACGGTTTTTGTCAAATATCTCGGAAACGGAAGCTCGTACAGCAAATTTACCTTTGGGGAATGCTAACTGTAGAATTTGATGAGGAGTAGAATGAGCCCATCTGCGAGGCTCTACGACTTTCGATTCAAAATGTAGCCGATTGAACCACATAATTTTTCATATCTGTACGGGTTTGGCCGATTTCAAGGACATTTGACACATCATTTTTCAAATCTGTACGGTTTTTGTCAAATATCTCGGAAACGGAAGCTCGTACAGCAAATTTACCTTTGGGGAATGCTAACTGTAGAATTTGATGAGGAGTAGAATGAGCCCATCTGCGAGGCTCTACGACTTTCAATTCAAAAGTTATAGCCGTTTGAACCACATAATTTTTCATATCTGTACGGTTTTTGGCCGATTTCAAGGACATTTGACACATCATTTTTCAAATCTGTACGGTTTTTGTCAAATATCTCGGAAACGGAAGCTCGTACAGCAAATTTACCTTCAGGGAATGCTAACTGTAGAATTTGATGAGGAATCGAATGAGCCCATCTGCGAGGCTCTACGACTTTCGATTCAAAATGTAGCCGATTGAACCACATAATTTTTCATATCTGTACGGTTTTTGTCCGATTTCAAGGACATTTGACACATCATTTTTCAAATCTGTACGGTTTTTGTCAAATATCTCGGAAACGGAAGCTCGTACAGCAAATTTACCTTCAGGGAATGCTAACTGTAGAATTTGATGAGGAATCGAATGAGCCCATCTGCGAGGCTCTACGACTTTCGATTCAAAAGTTATAGCCGTTTGAACCACATAATTTTTCATATCTGTACGGTTTTTGTCAAATATCTCGGAAACGGAAGCTCGTACAGCAAATTTACCTTTGGGGAATGCTAACTGTAGAATTTGATGAGGAATCGAATGAGCCCATCTGCGAGGCTCTACGACTTTCGATTCAAAATGTAGCCGATTGAACCACATAATTTTTCATATCTGTACGGTTTTTGTCCGATTTCAAGGACATTTGACACATCATTTTTCAAATCTGTACGGTTTTTGTCAAATATCTCGGAAACGGAAGCTCGTACAGCAAATTTACCTTTGGGGAATGCTAACTGTAGAATTTGATGAGGAGTAGAATGAGCCCATCTGCGAGGCTCTACGACTTTCGATTCAAAATGTAGCCGATTGAACCACATAATTTTTCATATCTGTACGGGTTTGGCCGATTTCAAGGACATTTGACACATCATTTTTCAAATCTGTACGGTTTTTGTCAAATATCTCGGAAACGGAAGCTCGTACAGCAAATTTACCTTTGGGGAATGCTAACTGTAGAATTTGATGAGGAGTAGAATGAGCCCATCTGCGAGGCTCTACGACTTTCAATTCAAAAGTTATAGCCGTTTGAACCACATAATTTTTCATATCTGTACGGTTTTTGGCCGATTTCAAGGACATTTGACACATCATTTTTCAAATCTGTACGGTTTTTGTCAAATATCTCGGAAACGGAAGCTCGTACAGCAAATTTACCTTTGGGGAATGCTAACTGTAGAATTTGATGAGGAATCGAATGAGCCCATCTGCGAGGCTCTACGACTTTCGATTCAAAATGTAGCCGATTGAACCACATAATTTTTCATATCTGTACGGTTTTTGTCCGATTTCAAGGACATTTGACACATCATTTTTCAAATCTGTACGGTTTTTGTCAAATATCTCGGAAACGGAAGCTCGTACAGCAAATTTACCTGCGCAGGGGAATGCTAACTGTAGAATTTGATGAGGAGTAGAATGAGCCCATCTGCGAGGCTCTACGACTTTCGATTCAAAAGTTATAGCCGTTTGAACCACATAATTTTTCATATCTGTACGGTTTTTGTCAAATATCTCGGAAACGGAAGCTCGTACAGCAAATTTACCTTTGGGGAATGCTAACTGTAGAATTTGATGAGGAATCGAATGAGCCCATCTGCGAGGCTCTACAACTTTCGATTCAAAATGTAGCCGATTGAACCACATAATTTTTCATATCTGTACGGTTTTTGTCCGATTTCAAGGACATTTGACACATCATTTTTCAAATCTGTACGGTTTTTGTCAAATATCTCGGAAACGGAAGCTCGTACAGCAAATTTACCTTTGGGGAATGCTAACTGTAGAATTTGATGAGGAGTAGAATGAGCCCATCTGCGAGGCTCTACGACTTTCGATTCAAAATGTAGCCGATTGAACCACATAATTTTTCATATCTGTACGGGTTTGGCCGATTTCAAGGACATTTGACACATCATTTTTCAAATCTGTACGGTTTTTGTCAAATATCTCGGAAACGGAAGCTCGTACAGCAAATTTACCTTTGGGGAATGCTAACTGTAGAATTTGATGAGGAGTAGAATGAGCCCATCTGCGAGGCTCTACGACTTTCAATTCAAAAGTTATAGCCGTTTGAACCACATAATTTTTCATATCTGTACGGTTTTTGGCCGATTTCAAGGACATTTGACACATCATTTTTCAAATCTGTACGGTTTTTGTCAAATATCTCGGAAACGGAAGCTCGTACAGCAAATTTACCTTCAGGGAATGCTAACTGTAGAATTTGATGAGGAATCGAATGAGCCCATCTGCGAGGCTCTACGACTTTCGATTCAAAATGTAGCCGATTGAACCACATAATTTTTCATATCTGTACGGTTTTTGTCCGATTTCAAGGACATTTGACACATCATTTTTCAAATCTGTACGGTTTTTGTCAAATATCTCGGAAACGGAAGCTCGTACAGCAAATTTACCTTCAGGGAATGCTAACTGTAGAATTTGATGAGGAATCGAATGAGCCCATCTGCGAGGCTCTACGACTTTCGATTCAAAATGTAGCCGATTGAACCACATAATTTTTCATATCTGTACGGTTTTTGTCCGATTTCAAGGACATTTGACACATCATTTTTCAAATCTGTACGGTTTTTGTCAAATATCTCGGAAACGGAAGCTCGTACAGCAAATTTACCTGCACAGGGGAATGCTAACTGTAGAATTTGATGAGGAGTAGAATGAGCCCATCTGCGAGGCTCTACGACTTTCGATTCAAAAGTTATAGCCGTTTGAACCACATAATTTTTCATATCTGTACGGTTTTTATCAAATATCTCGGAAACGGAAGCTCGTACAGCAAATTTACCTTTGGGGAATGCTAACTGTAGAATTTGATGAGGAATCGAATGAGCCCATCTGCGAGGCTCTACGACTTTCGATTCAAAATGTAGCCGATTGAACCACATAATTTTTCATATCTGTACGGTTTTTGTCCGATTTCAAGGACATTTGACACATCATTTTTCAAATCTGTACGGTTTTTGTCAAATATCTCGGAAACGGAAGCTCGTACAGCAAATTTACCTTTGGGGAATGCTAACTGTAGAATTTGATGAGGAGTAGAATGAGCCCATCTGCGAGGCTCTACGACTTTCGATTCAAAACTTATAGCCGTTTGAACCACATAATTTTTCATATCTGTACGGTTTTTGTCAAATATCTCGGAAACGGAAGCTCGTACAGCAAATTTACCTTCGGGGAATGCTAACTGTAGAATTTGATGAGGAATCGAATGAGCCCATCTGCGAGGCTCTACGACTTTCGATTCAAAATGTAGCCGATTGAACCACATCATTTTTCATATCTGTACGGTTTTTGTCCGATTTCAAGGACATTTGACACATCATTTTTCAAATCTGTACGTTTTTTGTCAAATATCTCGGAAACGGAAGCTCGTACAGCAAATTTACCTTTGGGGAATGCTAACTGTAGAATTTGATGAGGAGTAGAATGAGCCCATCTGCGAGGCTCTACGACTTTCGATTAAAAATGTAGCCGTTTGAACCACATCATTTTTCATATCTGTACGGTTTTTGTCCGATTTCAAGGACATTTGACACATCATTTTTTCAAATCTGTACGGTTTTTGTCAAATATCTCGGAAACGGAAGCTCGTACAGCAAATTTACCTTTGGGGAATGCTAACTGTAGAATTTGATGAGGAATCGAATGAGCCCATCTGTGAGGCTCTACGACTTTCGATTCAAAATGTAGCCGATTGAACCACATAATTGTTCATATCTGTACGTTTTTTGTCCGATTTCAAGGACATTTGACACATCATTTTTCAAATCTGTACGGTTTTTGTCAAATATCTCGGAAACGGAAGCTCGTACAGCAAATTTACCTTTGGGGAATGCTAACTGTAGAATTTGATGAGGAGTAGAATGAGCCCATCTGCGAGGCTCTACGACTTTCGATTCAAAATGTAGCCGATTGAACCACATCATTTTTCATATCTGTACGGTTTTTGTCCGATTTCAAGGACATTTGACACATCATTTTTCAAATCTGTACGGTTTTTGTCAAATATCTCGGAAACGGAAGCTCGTACAGCAAATTTACCTGCATATGGGAATGCTAACTGTAGAATTTGATGAGGAGTAGAATGAGCCCATCTGCGAGGCTCTACGACTTTCGATTCAAAAGTTATAGCCGTTTGAACCACATAATTTTTCATATCTGTACGGTTTTTGTCAAATATCTCGGAAACGGAAGCTCGTACAGCAAATTTACCTTTGGGGAATGCTAACTGTAGAATTTGATGAGGAATCGAATTAGCCCATCTGCGAGGCTCTACGACTTTCGATTCAAAATGTAGCCGATTGAACCACATAATTTTTCATATCTGTACGGTTTTTGTCCGATTTCAAGGACATTTGACACATCATTTTTCAAATCTGTACGGTTTTTGTCAAATATCTCGGAAACGGAAGCTCGTACAGCAAATTTACCTTTGGGGAATGCTAACTGTAGAATTTGATGAGGAGTAGAATGAGCCCATCTGCGAGGCTCTACGACTTTCAATTCAAAAGTTATAGCCGTTTGAACCACATAATTTTTCATATCTGTACGGTTTTTGTCAAATATCTCGGAAACGGAAGCTCGTACAGCAAATTTACCTGCATATGGGAATGCTAACTGTAGAATTTGATGAGGAGTAGAATGAGCCCATCTGCGAGGCTCTACGACTTTCGATTCAAAACTTATAGCCGTTTGAACCACATAATTTTTCATATCTGTACGGTTTTTGTCAAATATCTCGGAAACGGAAGCTCGTACAGCAAATTTACCTTCGGGGAATGCTAACTGTAGAATTTGATGAGGAATCGAATGAGCCCATCTGCGAGGCTCTACGACTTTCGATTCAAAATGTAGCCGATTGAACCACATAATTTTTCATATCTGTACGGTTTTTGTCCGATTTCAAGGACATTTGACACATCATTTTTCAAATCTGTACGGTTTTTGTCAAATATCTCGGAAACGGAAGCTCGTACAGCAAATTTACCTTTGGGGAATGCTAACTGTAGAATTTGATGAGGAATCGAATGAGCCCATCTGCGAGGCTCTACGACTTTCGATTCAAAATGTAGCCGATTGAACCACATAATTTTTCATATATGTACGGTTTTTGTCCGATTTCAAGGACATTTGACACATCATTTTTCAAATCTGTACGGTTTTTGTCAAATATCTCGGAAACGGAAGCTCGTACAGCAAATTTACCTTTGGGGAATGCTAACTGTAGAATTTGATGAGGAATCGAATGAGCCCATCTGCGAGGCTCTACGACTTTCAATTCAAAAGTTATAACCGTTTGAACCACATAATTTTTCATATCTGTACGGTTTTTGTCAAATATCTCGGAAACGGAAGCTCGTACAGCAAATTTACCTTTGGGGAATGCTAACTGTAGAATTTGATGAGGAATCGAATGAGCCCATCTGCGAGGCTCTACGACTTTCAATTCAAAAGTTATAGCCGTTTGAACCACATAATTTTTCATATCTGTACGGTTTTTGTCAAATATCTCGGAAACGGAAGCTCGTACAGCAAATTTACCTTCGGGGAATGCTAACTGTAGAATTTGATGAGGAATCGAATGAGCCCATCTGCGAGGCTCTACGACTTTCGATTCAAAATGTAGCCGATTGAACCACATAATTTTTCATATCTGTACGGTTTTTGTCCGATTTCAAGGACATTTGACACATCATTTTTCAAATCTGTACGGTTTTTGTCAAATATCTCGGAAACGGAAGCTCGTACAGCAAATTTACCTTTGGGGAATGCTAACTGTAGAATTTGATGAGGAATCGAATGAGCCCATCTGCGAGGCTCTACGACTTTCGATTCAAAATGTAGCCGATTGAACCACATAATTTTTCATATCTGTACGGTTTTTGTCCGATTTCAAGGACATTTGACACATCATTTTTCAAATCTGTACGGTTTTTGTCAAATATCTCGGAAACGGAAGCTCGTACAGCAAATTTACCTTTGGGGAATGCTAACTGTAGAATTTGATGAGGAGTAGAATGAGCCCATCTGCGAGGCTCTACGACTTTCGATTCAAAACTTATAGCCGTTTGAACCACATAATTTTTCATATCTGTACGGTTTTTGTCAAATATCTCGGAAACGGAAGCTCGTACAGCAAATTTACCTTCGGGGAATGCTAACTGTAGAATTTGATGAGGAATCGAATGAGCCCATCTGCGAGGCTCTACGACTTTCAATTCAAAAGTTATAGCCGTTTGAACCACATAATTTTTCATATCTGTACGTTTTTTGTCAAATATCTCGGAAACGGAAGCTCGTACAGCAAATTTACCTGCATATGGGAATGCTAACTGTAGAATTTGATGAGGAGTAGAATGAGCCCATCTGCGAGGCTCTACGACTTTCGATTCAAAAGTTATAGCCGTTTGAACCACATAATTTTTCATATCTGTACAGTTTTTGTCAAATATCTCAGAAACGGAAGCTCGTACAGCAAATTTACCTTCGGGGAATGCTAACTGTAGAATTTGATGAGGAATCGAATGAGCCCATCTGCGAGGCTCTACGACTTTCGATTCAAAATGTAGCCGATTGAACCACATAATTTTTCATATCTGTACGGTTTTTGTCCGATTTCAAGGACATTTGACACATCATTTTTCAAATCTGTACGGTTTTTGTCAAATATCTCGGAAACGGAAGCTCGTACAGCAAATTTACCTTTGGGGAATGCTAACTGTAGAATATGATGAGGAGTAGAATGAGCCCATCTGCGACTCTCTACGACTTTCGATTCAAAACTTATAGCCGTTTGAACCACATAATTTTTCATATCTGTACGGTTTTTGTCAAATATCTCGGAAACGGAAGCTCGTACAGCAAATTTACCTTCGGGGAATGCTAACTGTAGAATTTGATGAGGAATCGAATGAGCCTCTCTGCGAGGCTCTACGACTTTCAATTCAAAAGTTATAGCCGTTTGAACCACATAATTTTTCATATCTGTACGTTTTTTGTCAAATATCTCGGAAACGGAAGCTCGTACAGCAAATTTACCTGCATATGGGAATGCTAACTGTAGAATTTGATGAGGAGTAGAATGAGCCCATCTGCGAGGCTCTACGACTTTCGATTCAAAAGTTATAGCCGTTTGAACCACATAATTTTTCATATCTGTACAGTTTTTGTCAAATATCTCGGAAACGGAAGCTCGTACAGCAAATTTACCTTCGGGGAATGCTAACTGTAGAATTTGATGAGGAATCGAATGAGCCCATCTGCGAGGCTCTACGACTTTCAATTCAAAAGTTTTAGCCGTTTGAACCACATAATTTTTCATATCTGTACGTTTTTTGTCAAATATCTCGGAAACGGAAGCTCGTACAGCAAATTTACCTGCACATGGGAATGCTAACTGTAGAATTTGATGAGGAGTAGAATGAGCCCATCTGCGAGGCTCTACGACTTTCGATTCAAAAGTTATAGCCGTTTGAACCACATAATTTTTCATATCTGTACAGTTTTTGTCAAATATCTCGGAAACTGAAGCTCGTACAGCAAATTTACCTTCGGGGAATGCTAACTGTAGAATTTGATGAGGAATCGAATGAGCCCATCTGCGAGGCTCTACGACTTTCGATTCAAAATGTAGCCGATTGAACCACATAATTTTTCATATCTGTACGTTTTTTGTCCGATTTCAAGGACTTTTGACACATCATTTTTCAAATCTGTACGTTTTTTGTCAAATATCTCGGAAACGGAAGCTCGTACAGCAAATTTACCTTTGGGGAATGCTAACTGTAGAATTTGATGAGGAGTAGAATGAGCCCATCTGCGAGGCTCTACGACTTTCGATTCAAAATGTAGCCGTTTGAACAACATAATTTTTCATATCTGTACGGTTTTTGTCCGATTTCAAGGACATTTGACACATCATTTTTTCAAATCTGTACGGTTTTTGTCAAATATCTCGGAAACGGAAGCTCGTACAGCAAATTTACCTTCGGGGAATGCTAACTGTAGAATTTGATGAGGAATCGAATGAGCCCATCTGCGAGGCTCTACGACTTTCAATTCAAAAGTTTTAGCCGTTTGAACCACATAATTTTTCATATCTGTACGTTTTTTGTCAAATATCTCGGAAACGGAAGCTCGTACAGCAAATTTACCTGCACATGGGAATGCTAACTGTAGAATTTGATGAGGAGTAGAATGAGCCCATCTGCGAGGCTCTACGACTTTCGATTCAAAAGTTATAGCCGTTTGAACCACATAATTTTTCATATCTGTACAGTTTTTGTCAAATATCTCGGAAACTGAAGCTCGTACAGCAAATTTACCTTCGGGGAATGCTAACTGTAGAATTTGATGAGGAGTAGAATGAGCCCATCTGCGAGGCTCTACGACTTTCGATTCAAAATGTAGCCGATTGAACCACATCATTTTTCATATCTGTACGGTTTTTGTCCGATTTCAAGGACATTTGACACATCATTTTTCAAATCTGTACGGTTTTTGTCAAATATCTCGGAAACGGAAGCTCGTACAGCAAATTTACCTGCATATGGGAATGCTAACTGTAGAATTTGATGAGGAGTAGAATGAGCCCATCTGCGAGGCTCTACGACTTTCGATTCAAAAGTTATAGCCGTTTGAACCACATAATTTTTCATATCTGTACGGTTTTTGTCAAATATCTCGGAAACGGAAGCTCGTACAGCAAATTTACCTTTGGGGAATGCTAACTGTAGAATTTGATGAGGAATCGAATTAGCCCATCTGCGAGGCTCTACGACTTTCGATTCAAAATGTAGCCGATTGAACCACATAATTTTTCATATCTGTACGGTTTTTGTCCGATTTCAAGGACATTTGACACATCATTTTTCAAATCTGTACGGTTTTTGTCAAATATCTCGGAAACGGAAGCTCGTACAGCAAATTTACCTTTGGGGAATGCTAACTGTAGAATTTGATGAGGAGTAGAATGAGCCCATCTGCGAGGCTCTACGACTTTCAATTCAAAAGTTATAGCCGTTTGAACCACATAATTTTTCATATCTGTACGGTTTTTGTCAAATATCTCGGAAACGGAAGCTCGTACAGCAAATTTACCTGCATATGGGAATGCTAACTGTAGAATTTGATGAGGAGTAGAATGAGCCCATCTGCGAGGCTCTACGACTTTCGATTCAAAACTTATAGCCGTTTGAACCACATAATTTTTCATATCTGTACGGTTTTTGTCAAATATCTCGGAAACGGAAGCTCGTACAGCAAATTTACCTTCGGGGAATGCTAACTGTAGAATTTGATGAGGAATCGAATGAGCCCATCTGCGAGGCTCTACGACTTTCGATTCAAAATGTAGCCGATTGAACCACATAATTTTTCATATCTGTACGGTTTTTGTCCGATTTCAAGGACATTTGACACATCATTTTTCAAATCTGTACGGTTTTTGTCAAATATCTCGGAAACGGAAGCTCGTACAGCAAATTTACCTTTGGGGAATGCTAACTGTAGAATTTGATGAGGAATCGAATGAGCCCATCTGCGAGGCTCTACGACTTTCGATTCAAAATGTAGCCGATTGAACCACATAATTTTTCATATATGTACGGTTTTTGTCCGATTTCAAGGACATTTGACACATCATTTTTCAAATCTGTACGGTTTTTGTCAAATATCTCGGAAACGGAAGCTCGTACAGCAAATTTACCTTTGGGGAATGCTAACTGTAGAATTTGATGAGGAATCGAATGAGCCCATCTGCGAGGCTCTACGACTTTCAATTCAAAAGTTATAACCGTTTGAACCACATAATTTTTCATATCTGTACGGTTTTTGTCAAATATCTCGGAAACGGAAGCTCGTACAGCAAATTTACCTTTGGGGAATGCTAACTGTAGAATTTGATGAGGAATCGAATGAGCCCATCTGCGAGGCTCTACGACTTTCAATTCAAAAGTTATAGCCGTTTGAACCACATAATTTTTCATATCTGTACGGTTTTTGTCAAATATCTCGGAAACGGAAGCTCGTACAGCAAATTTACCTTCGGGGAATGCTAACTGTAGAATTTGATGAGGAATCGAATGAGCCCATCTGCGAGGCTCTACGACTTTCGATTCAAAATGTAGCCGATTGAACCACATAATTTTTCATATCTGTACGGTTTTTGTCCGATTTCAAGGACATTTGACACATCATTTTTCAAATCTGTACGGTTTTTGTCAAATATCTCGGAAACGGAAGCTCGTACAGCAAATTTACCTTTGGGGAATGCTAACTGTAGAATTTGATGAGGAATCGAATGAGCCCATCTGCGAGGCTCTACGACTTTCGATTCAAAATGTAGCCGATTGAACCACATAATTTTTCATATCTGTACGGTTTTTGTCCGATTTCAAGGACATTTGACACATCATTTTTCAAATCTGTACGGTTTTTGTCAAATATCTCGGAAACGGAAGCTCGTACAGCAAATTTACCTTCGGGGAATGCTAACTGTAGAATTTGATGAGGAATCGAATGAGCCCATCTGCGAGGCTCTACGACTTTCAATTCAAAAGTTATAGCCGTTTGAACCACATAATTTTTCATATCTGTACGTTTTTTGTCAAATATCTCGGAAACGGAAGCTCGTACAGCAAATTTACCTGCATATGGGAATGCTAACTGTAGAATTTGATGAGGAGTAGAATGAGCCCATCTGCGAGGCTCTACGACTTTCGATTCAAAAGTTATAGCCGTTTGAACCACATAATTTTTCATATCTGTACAGTTTTTGTCAAATATCTCGGAAACGGAAGCTCGTACAGCAAATTTACCTTCGGGGAATGCTAACTGTAGAATTTGATGAGGAATCGAATGAGCCCATCTGCGAGGCTCTACGACTTTCGATTCAAAATGTAGCCGATTGAACCACATAATTTTTCATATCTGTACGGTTTTTGTCCGATTTCAAGGACATTTGACACATCATTTTTCAAATCTGTACGGTTTTTGTCAAATATCTCGGAAACGGAAGCTCGTACAGCAAATTTACCTTTGGGGAATGCTAACTGTAGAATTTGATGAGGAGTAGAATGAGCCCATCTGCGACTCTCTACGACTTTCGATTCAAAACTTATAGCCGTTTGAACCACATAATTTTTCATATCTGTACGGTTTTTGTCAAATATCTCGGAAACGGAAGCTCGTACAGCAAATTTACCTTCGGGGAATGCTAACTGTAGAATTTGATGAGGAATCGAATGAGCCTCTCTGCGAGGCTCTACGACTTTCAATTCAAAAGTTATAGCCGTTTGAACCACATAATTTTTCATATCTGTACGTTTTTTGTCAAATATCTCGGAAACGGAAGCTCGTACAGCAAATTTACCTGCATATGGGAATGCTAACTGTAGAATTTGATGAGGAGTAGAATGAGCCCATCTGCGAGGCTCTACGACTTTCGATTCAAAAGTTATAGCCGTTTGAACCACATAATTTTTCATATCTGTACGGTTTTTGTCAAATATCTCGGAAACGGAAGCTCGTACAGCAAATTTACCTTCGGGGAATGCTAACTGTAGAATTTGATGAGGAATCGAATGAGCCCATCTGCGAGGCTCTACGACTTTCAATTCAAAAGTTTTAGCCGTTTGAACCACATAATTTTTCATATCTGTACGTTTTTTGTCAAATATCTCGGAAACGGAAGCTCGTACAGCAAATTTACCTGCACATGGGAATGCTAACTGTAGAATTTGATGAGGAGTAGAATGAGCCCATCTGCGAGGCTCTACGACTTTCGATTCAAAAGTTATAGCCGTTTGAACCACATAATTTTTCATATCTGTACAGTTTTTGTCAAATATCTCGGAAACGGAAGCTCGTACAGCAAATTTACATTCGGGGAATGCTAACTGTAGAATTTGATGAGGAATCGAATGAGCCCATCTGCGAGTCTCTACGACTTTCAATTCAAAAGTTTTAGCCGTTTGAACCACATAATTTTTCATATCTGTACGTTTTTTGTCAAATATCTCGGAAACGGAAGCTCGTACAGCAAATTTACCTGCACATGGGAATGCTAACTGTAGAATTTGATGAGGAGTAGAATGAGCCCATCTGCGAGGCTCTACGACTTTCGATTCAAAAGTTATAGCCGTTTGAACCACATAATTTTTCATATCTGTACAGTTTTTGTCAAATATCTCGGAAACTGAAGCTCGTACAGCAAATTTACCTTCGGGGAATGCTAACTGTAGAATTTGATGAGGAATCGAATGAGCCCATCTGCGAGGCTCTACGACTTTCGATTCAAAATGTAGCCGATTGAACCACATAATTTTTCATATCTGTACGTTTTTTGTCCGATTTCAAGGACTTTTGACACATCATTTTTCAAATCTGTACGTTTTTTGTCAAATATCTCGGAAACGGAAGCTCGTACAGCAAATTTACCTTTGGGGAATGCTAACTGTAGAATTTGATGAGGAGTAGAATGAGCCCATCTGCGAGGCTCTACGACTTTCGATTCAAAATGTAGCCGTTTGAACAACATAATTTTTCATATCTGTACGGTTTTTGTCCGATTTCAAGGACATTTGACACATCATTTTTTCAAATCTGTACGGTTTTTGTCAAATATCTCGGAAACGGAAGCTCGTACAGCAAATTTACCTTTGGGGAATGCTAACTGTAGAATTTGATGAGGAATCGAATGAGCCCATCTGCGAGGCTCTACGACTTTCGATTCAAAATGTAGCCGATTGAACCACATAATTGTTCATATCTGTACGTTTTTTGTCCGATTTCAAGGACATTTGACACATCATTTTTCAAATCTGTACGGTTTTTGTCAAATATCTCGGAAACGGAAGCTCGTACAGCAAATTTACCTTCAGGGAATGCTAACTGTAGAATTTGATGAGGAATCGAATGAGCCCATCTGCGAGGCTCTACGACTTTCGATTCAAAAGTTATAGCCGTTTGAACCACATAATTTTTCATATCTGTACGGTTTTTGTCAAATATCTCGGAAAAGGAAGCTCGTACAGCAAATTTACCTTTGGGGAATGCTAACTGTAGAATTTGATGAGGAGTAGAATGAGCCCATCTGCGAGGCTCTACGACTTTCGATTCAAAACTTATAGCCGTTTGAACCACATAATTTTTCATATCTGTACGGTTTTTGTCAAATATCTCGGAAACGGAAGCTCGTACAGCAAATTTACCTTCGGGGAATGCTAACTGTAGAATTTGATGAGGAATCGAATGAGCCCATCTGCGAGGCTCTACGACTTTCAATTCAAAAGTTATAGCCGTTTGAACCACATAATTTTTCATATCTGTACGTTTTTTGTCAAATATCTCGGAAACGGAAGCTCGTACAGCAAATTTACCTGCATATGGGAATGCTAACTGTAGAATTTGATGAGGAGTAGAATGAGCCCATCTGCGAGGCTCTACGACTTTCGATTCAAAAGTTATAGCCGTTTGAACCACATAATTTTTCATATCTGTACGGTTTTTGTCAAATATCTCGGAAACGGAAGCTCGTACAGCAAATTTACCTTCGGGGAATGCTAACTGTAGAATTTGATGAGGAATCGAATGAGCCCATCTGCGAGGCTCTACGACTTTCAATTCAAAAGTTTTAGCCGTTTGAACCACATAATTTTTCATATCTGTACGTTTTTTGTCAAATATCTCGGAAACGGAAGCTCGTACAGCAAATTTACCTGCACATGGGAATGCTAACTGTAGAATTTGATGAGGAGTAGAATGAGCCCATCTGCGAGGCTCTACGACTTTCGATTCAAAAGTTATAGCCGTTTGAACCACATAATTTTTCATATCTGTACAGTTTTTGTCAAATATCTCGGAAACTGAAGCTCGTACAGCAAATTTACCTTCGGGGAATGCTAACTGTAGAATTTGATGAGGAATCGAATGAGCCCATCTGCGAGGCTCTACGACTTTCGATTCAAAATGTAGCCGATTGAACCACATAATTTTTCATATCTGTACGGTTTTTGTCCGATTTCAAGGACTTTTGACACATCATTTTTCAAATCTGTACGTTTTTTGTCAAATATCTCGGAAACGGAAGCTCGTACAGCAAATTTACCTTTGGGGAATGCTAACTGTAGAATTTGATGAGGAGTAGAATGAGCCCATCTGCGAGGCTCTACGACTTTCGATTCAAAATGTAGCCGTTTGAACCACATAATTTTTCATATCTGTACGGTTTTTGTCCGATTTCAAGGACATTTGACACATCATTTTTTCAAATCTGTACGGTTTTTGTCAAATATCTCGGAAACGGAAGCTCGTACAGCAAATTTACCTTTGGGGAATGCTAACTGTAGAATTTGATGAGGAATCGAATGAGCCCATCTGCGAGGCTCTACGACTTTCGATTCAAAATGTAGCCGATTGAACCACATAATTGTTCATATCTGTACGTTTTTTGTCCGATTTCAAGGACATTTGACACATCATTTTTCAAATCTGTACGGTTTTTGTCAAATATCTCGGAAACGGAAGCTCGTACAGCAAATTTACCTTCAGGGAATGCTAACTGTAGAATTTGATGAGGAATCGAATGAGCCCATCTGCGAGGCTCTACGACTTTCGATTCAAAAGTTATAGCCGTTTGAACCACATAATTTTTCATATCTGTACGGTTTTTGTCAAATATCTCGGAAAAGGAAGCTCGTACAGCAAATTTACCTTTGGGGAATGCTAACTGTAGAATTTGATGAGGAGTAGAATGAGCCCATCTGCGAGGCTCTACGACTTTCGATTCAAAACTTATAGCCGTTTGAACCACATAATTTTTCATATCTGTACGGTTTTTGTCAAATATCTCGGAAACGGAAGCTCGTACAGCAAATTTACCTTCGGGGAATGCTAACTGTAGAATTTGATGAGGAATCGAATGAGCCCATCTGCGAGGCTCTACGACTTTCAATTCAAAAGTTATAGCCGTTTGAACCACATAATTTTTCATATCTGTACGTTTTTTGTCAAATATCTCGGAAACGGAAGCTCGTACAGCAAATTTACCTGCATATGGGAATGCTAACTGTAGAATTTGATGAGGAGTAGAATGAGCCCATCTGCGAGGCTCTACGACTTTCGATTCAAAAGTTATAGCCGTTTGAACCACATAATTTTTCATATCTGTACGGTTTTTGTCAAATATCTCGGAAACGGAAGCTCGTACAGCAAATTTACCTTCGGGGAATGCTAACTGTAGAATTTGATGAGGAATCGAATGAGCCCATCTGCGAGGCTCTACGACTTTCAATTCAAAAGTTTTAGCCGTTTGAACCACATAATTTTTCATATCTGTACGTTTTTTGTCAAATATCTCGGAAACGGAAGCTCGTACAGCAAATTTACCTGCACATGGGAATGCTAACTGTAGAATTTGATGAGGAGTAGAATGAGCCCATCTGCGAGGCTCTACGACTTTCGATTCAAAAGTTATAGCCGTTTGAACCACATAATTTTTCATATCTGTACAGTTTTTGTCAAATATCTCGGAAACTGAAGCTCGTACAGCAAATTTACCTTCGGGGAATGCTAACTGTAGAATTTGATGAGGAATCGAATGAGCCCATCTGCGAGGCTCTACGACTTTCGATTCAAAATGTAGCCGATTGAACCACATAATTTTTCATATCTGTACGGTTTTTGTCCGATTTCAAGGACTTTTGACACATCATTTTTCAAATCTGTACGTTTTTTGTCAAATATCTCGGAAACGGAAGCTCGTACAGCAAATTTACCTTTGGGGAATGCTAACTGTAGAATTTGATGAGGAGTAGAATGAGCCCATCTGCGAGGCTCTACGACTTTCGATTCAAAATGTAGCCGTTTGAACCACATAATTTTTCATATCTGTACGGTTTTTGTCCGATTTCAAGGACATTTGACACATCATTTTTTCAAATCTGTACGGTTTTTGTCAAATATCTCGGAAACGGAAGCTCGTACAGCAAATTTACCTTTGGGGAATGCTAACTGTAGAATTTGATGAGGAATCGAATGAGCCCATCTGCGAGGCTCTACGACTTTCGATTCAAAATGTAGCCGATTGAACCACATAATTGTTCATATCTGTACGTTTTTTGTCCGATTTCAAGGACATTTGACACATCATTTTTCAAATCTGTACGGTTTTTGTCAAATATCTCGGAAACGGAAGCTCGTACAGCAAATTTACCTTCAGGGAATGCTAACTGTAGAATTTGATGAGGAATCGAATGAGCCCATCTGCGAGGCTCTACGACTTTCGATTCAAAAGTTATAGCCGTTTGAACCACATAATTTTTCATATCTGTACGGTTTTTGTCAAATATCTCGGAAACGGAAGCTCGTACAGCAAATTTACCTTTGGGGAATGCTAACTGTAGAATTTGATGAGGAATCGAATTAGCCCATCTGCGAGGCTCTACGACTTTCGATTCAAAATGTAGCCGATTGAACCACATAATTTTTCATATCTGTACGGTTTTTGTCCGATTTCAAGGACATTTGACACATCATTTTTCAAATCTGTACGGTTTTTGTCAAATATCTCGGAAACGGAAGCTCGTACAGCAAATTTACCTTTGGGGAATGCTAACTGTAGAATTTGATGAGGAGTAGAATGAGCCCATCTGCGAGGCTCTACGACTTTCAATTCAAAAGTTATAGCCGTTTGAACCACATAATTTTTCATATCTGTACGTTTTTTGTCAAATATCTCGGAAACGGAAGCTCGTACAGCAAATTTACCTGCATATGGGAATGCTAACTGTAGAATTTGATGAGGAGTAGAATGAGCCCATCTGCGAGGCTCTACGACTTTCGATTCAAAACTTATAGCCGTTTGAACCACATAATTTTTCATATCTGTACGGTTTTTGTCAAATATCTCGGAAACGGAAGCTCGTACAGCAAATTTACCTTCGGGGAATGCTAACTGTAGAATTTGATGAGGAATCGAATGAGCCCATCTGCGAGGCTCTACGACTTTCGATTCAAAATGTAGCCGATTGAACCACATAATTTTTCATATCTGTACGGTTTTTGTCCGATTTCAAGGACATTTGACACATCATTTTTCAAATCTGTACGGTTTTTGTCAAATATCTCGGAAACGGAAGCTCGTACAGCAAATTTACCTTTGGGGAATGCTAACTGTAGAATTTGATGAGGAATCGAATGAGCCCATCTGCGAGGCTCTACGACTTTCGATTCAAAATGTAGCCGATTGAACCACATAATTTTTCATATATGTACGGTTTTTGTCCGATTTCAAGGACATTTGACACATCATTTTTCAAATCTGTACGGTTTTTGTCAAATATCTCGGAAACGGAAGCTCGTACAGCAAATTTACCTTTGGGGAATGCTAACTGTAGAATTTGATGAGGAATCGAATGAGCCCATCTGCGAGGCTCTACGACTTTCAATTCAAAAGTTATAGCCGTTTGAACCACATAATTTTTCATATCTGTACGGTTTTTGTCAAATATCTCGGAAACGGAAGCTCGTACAGCAAATTTACCTTTGGGGAATGCTAACTGTAGAATTTGATGAGGAATCGAATGAGCCCATCTGCGAGGCTCTACGACTTTCAATTCAAAAGTTATAGCCGTTTGAACCACATAATTTTTCATATCTGTACGGTTTTTGTCAAATATCTCGGAAACGGAAGCTCGTACAGCAAATTTACCTTCGGGGAATGCTAACTGTAGAATTTGATGAGGAATCGAATGAGCCCATCTGCGAGGCTCTACGACTTTCGATTCAAAATGTAGCCGATTGAACCACATAATTTTTCATATCTGTACGGTTTTTGTCCGATTTCAAGGACATTTGACACATCATTTTTCAAATCTGTACGGTTTTTGTCAAATATCTCGGAAACGGAAGCTCGTACAGCAAATTTACCTTTGGGGAATGCTAACTGTAGAATTTGATGAGGAATCGAATGAGCCCATCTGCGAGGCTCTACGACTTTCGATTCAAAATGTAGCCGATTGAACCACATAATTTTTCATATCTGTACGGTTTTTGTCCGATTTCAAGGACATTTGACACATCATTTTTCAAATCTGTACGGTTTTTGTCAAATATCTCGGAAACGGAAGCTCGTACAGCAAATTTACCTGCACAGGAAAAATACTAACTGTAGAATTTGATGAGGAGTAGAATGAGCCCATCTGCGAGGCTCTACGACTTTAGATTCAAAAGTTATAGCCGTTTGAACCACATAATTTTTCATATCTGTACGGTTTTTGTCAAATATCTCGGAAACGGAAGCTCGTACAGCAAATTTACCTGCATATGGGAATGCTAACTGTAGAATTTGATGAGGAGTAGAATGAGCCCATCTGCGAGGCTCTACGACTTTCGATTCAAAACTTATAGCCGTTTGAACCACATAATTTTTCATATCTGTACGGTTTTTGTCCGATTTCAAGGACATTTGACACATCATTTCTCAAATCTGTACGGTTTTTGTCAAATATCTTGGAAACGGAAGCTCGTACAGCAAATTTACCTTCGGGGAATGCTAACTGTAGAATTTGATGAGGAATCGAATGAGCCCATCTGCGAGGCTCTACGACTTTCGATTCAAAATGTAGCCGATTGAACCACATAATTTTTCATATCTGTACGGTTTTTGTCCGATTTCAAGGACATTTGACACATCATTTTTCAAATCTGTACGGTTTTTGTCAAATATCTCGGAAACGGAAGCTCGTACAGCAAATTTACCTTTGGGGAATGCTAACTGTAGAATTTGATGAGGAATCGAATGAGCCCATCTGCGAGGCTCTACGACTTTCGATTCAAAATGTAGCCGATTGAACCACATAATTTTTCATATATGTACGGTTTTTGTCCGATTTCAAGGACATTTGACACATCATTTTTCAAATCTGTACGGTTTTTGTCAAATATCTCGGAAACGGAAGCTCGTACAGCAAATTTACCTTTGGGGAATGCTAACTGTAGAATTTGATGAGGAATCGAATGAGCCCATCTGCGAGGCTCTACGACTTTCGATTCAAAATGTAGCCGATTGAACCACATAATTTTTCATATCTGTACGGTTTTTGTCCGATTTCAAGGACATTTGACACATCATTTTTCAAATCTGTACGGTTTTTGTCAAATATCTCGGAAACGGAAGCTCGTACAGCAAATTTACCTTTGGGGAATGCTAACTGTAGAATTTGATGAGGAGTAGAATGAGCCCATCTGCGAGGCTCTACGACTTTCGATTCAAAATGTAGCCGATTGAACCACATAATTTTTCATATCTGTACGGTTTTTGTCCGATTTCAAGGACTTTTGACACATCATTTTTCAAATCTGTACGTTTTTTGTCAAATATCTCGGAAACGGAAGCTCGTACAGCAAATTTACCTTTGGGGAATGCTAACTGTAGAATTTGATGAGGAGTAGAATGAGCCCATCTGCGAGGCTCTACGACTTTCGATTCAAAATGTAGCCGTTTGAACCACATAATTTTTCATATCTGTACGGTTTTTGTCCGATTTCAAGGACATTTGACACATCATTTTTTCAAATCTGTACGGTTTTTGTCAAATATCTCGGAAACGGAAGCTCGTACAGCAAATTTACCTTTGGGGAATGCTAACTGTAGAATTTGATGAGGAATCGAATGAGCCCATCTGCGAGGCTCTACGACTTTCGATTCAAAATGTAGCCGATTGAACCACATAATTGTTCATATCTGTACGTTTTTTGTCCGATTTCAAGGACATTTGACACATCATTTTTCAAATCTGTACGGTTTTTGTCAAATATCTCGGAAACGGAAGCTCGTACAGCAAATTTACCTTCAGGGAATGCTAACTGTAGAATTTGATGAGGAATCGAATGAGCCCATCTGCGAGGCTCTACGACTTTCGATTCAAAAGTTATAGCCGTTTGAACCACATAATTTTTCATATCTGTACGGTTTTTGTCAAATATCTCGGAAACGGAAGCTCGTACAGCAAATTTACCTTTGGGGAATGCTAACTGTAGAATTTGATGAGGAATCGAATTAGCCCATCTGCGAGGCTCTACGACTTTCGATTCAAAATGTAGCCGATTGAACCACATAATTTTTCATATCTGTACGGTTTTTGTCCGATTTCAAGGACATTTGACACATCATTTTTCAAATCTGTACGGTTTTTGTCAAATATCTCGGAAACGGAAGCTCGTACAGCAAATTTACCTTTGGGGAATGCTAACTGTAGAATTTGATGAGGAGTAGAATGAGCCCATCTGCGAGGCTCTACGACTTTCAATTCAAAAGTTATAGCCGTTTGAACCACATAATTTTTCATATCTGTACGTTTTTTGTCAAATATCTCGGAAACGGAAGCTCGTACAGCAAATTTACCTGCATATGGGAATGCTAACTGTAGAATTTGATGAGGAGTAGAATGAGCCCATCTGCGAGGCTCTACGACTTTCGATTCAAAACTTATAGCCGTTTGAACCACATAATTTTTCATATCTGTACGGTTTTTGTCAAATATCTCGGAAACGGAAGCTCGTACAGCAAATTTACCTTCGGGGAATGCTAACTGTAGAATTTGATGAGGAATCGAATGAGCCCATCTGCGAGGCTCTACGACTTTCGATTCAAAATGTAGCCGATTGAACCACATAATTTTTCATATCTGTACGGTTTTTGTCCGATTTCAAGGACATTTGACACATCATTTTTCAAATCTATACGGTTTTTGTCAAATATCTCGGAAACGGAAGCTCGTACAGCAAATTTACCTTTGGGGAATGCTAACTGTAGAATTTGATGAGGAATCGAATGAGCCCATCTGCGAGGCTCTACGACTTTCGATTCAAAATGTAGCCGATTGAACCACATAATTTTTCATATATGTACGGTTTTTGTCCGATTTCAAGGACATTTGACACATCATTTTTCAAATCTGTACGGTTTTTGTCAAATATCTCGGAAACGGAAGCTCGTACAGCAAATTTACCTTTGGGGAATGCTAACTGTAGAATTTGATGAGGAATCGAATGAGCCCATCTGCGAGGCTCTACGACTTTCAATTCAAAAGTTATAGCCGTTTGAACCACATAATTTTTCATATCTGTACGGTTTTTGTCAAATATCTCGGAAACGGAAGCTCGTACAGCAAATTTACCTTTGGGGAATGCTAACTGTAGAATTTGATGAGGAATCGAATGAGCCCATCTGCGAGGCTCTACGACTTTCAATTCAAAAGTTATAGCCGTTTGAACCACATAATTTTTCATATCTGTACGGTTTTTGTCAAATATCTCGGAAACGGAAGCTCGTACAGCAAATTTACCTTCGGGGAATGCTAACTGTAGAATTTGATGAGGAATCGAATGAGCCCATCTGCGAGGCTCTACGACTTTCGATTCAAAATGTAGCCGATTGAACCACATAATTTTTCATATCTGTACGGTTTTTGTCCGATTTCAAGGACATTTGACACATCATTTTTCAAATCTGTACGGTTTTTGTCAAATATCTCGGAAACGGAAGCTCGTACAGCAAATTTACCTTTGGGGAATGCTAACTGTAGAATTTGATGAGGAATCGAATGAGCCCATCTGCGAGGCTCTACGACTTTCGATTCAAAATGTAGCCGATTGAACCACATAATTTTTCATATCTGTACGGTTTTTGTCCGATTTCAAGGACATTTGACACATCATTTTTCAAATCTGTACGGTTTTTGTCAAATATCTCGGAAACGGAAGCTCGTACAGCAAATTTACCTGCACAGGAAAAATACTAACTGTAGAATTTGATGAGGAGTAGAATGAGCCCATCTGCGAGGCTCTACGACTTTCGATTCAAAAGTTATAGCCGTTTGAACCACATAATTTTTCATATCTGTACGGTTTTTGTCAAATATCTCGGAAACGGAAGCTCGTACAGCAAATTTACCTGCATATGGGAATGCTAACTGTAGAATTTGATGAGGAGTAGAATGAGCCCATCTGCGAGGCTCTACGACTTTCGATTCAAAACTTATAGCCGTTTGAACCACATAATTTTTCATATCTGTACGGTTTTTGTCCGATTTCAAGGACATTTGACACATCATTTCTCAAATCTGTACGGTTTTTGTCAAATATCTTGGAAACGGAAGCTCGTACAGCAAATTTACCTTCGGGGAATGCTAACTGTAGAATTTGATGAGGAATCGAATGAGCCCATCTGCGAGGCTCTACGACTTTCGATTCAAAATGTAGCCGATTGAACCACATAATTTTTCATATCTGTACGGTTTTTGTCCGATTTCAAGGACATTTGACACATCATTTTTCAAATCTGTACGGTTTTTGTCAAATATCTCGGAAACGGAAGCTCGTACAGCAAATTTACCTTTGGGGAATGCTAACTGTAGAATTTGATGAGGAGTAGAATGAGCCCATCTGCGAGGCTCTACGACTTTCGATTCAAAACTTATAGCCGTTTGAACCACATAATTTTTCATATCTGTACGGTTTTTGTCAAATATCTCGGAAACGGAAGCTCGTACAGCAAATTTACCTTCGGGGAATGCTAACTGTAGAATTTGATGAGGAATCGAATGAGCCCATCTGCGAGGCTCTACGACTTTCAATTCAAAAGTTTTAGCCGTTTGAACCACATAATTTTTCATATCTGTACGTTTTTTGTCAAATATCTCGGAAACGGAAGCTCGTACAGCAAATTTACCTGCACATGGGAATGCTAACTGTAGAATTTGATGAGGAGTAGAATGAGCCCATCTGCGAGGCTCTACGACTTTCGATTCAAAACTTATAGCCGTTTGAACCACATAATTTTTCATATCTGTACGGTTTTTGTCAAATATCTCGGAAACGGAAGCTCGTACAGCAAATTTACCTTCGGGGAATGCTAACTGTAGAATTTGATGAGGAATCGAATGAGCCCATCTGCGAGGCTCTACGACTTTCGATTCAAAATGTAGCCGTTTGAACCACATAATTTTTCATATCTGTACGTTTTTTGTCAAATATCTCGGAAACGGAAGCTCGTACAGCAAATTTACCTGCATATGGGAATGCTAACTGTAGAATTTGATGAGGAGTAGAATGAGCCCATCTGCGAGGCTCTACGACTTTCGATTCAAAAGTTATAGCCGTTTGAACCACATAATTTTTCATATCTGTACGGTTTTTGTCCGATTTCAAGGACATTTGACACATCATTTCTCAAATCTGTACGGTTTTTGTCAAATATCTCAGAAACGGAAGCTCGTACAGCAAATTTACCTTTGGGGAATGCTAACTGTAGAATTTGATGAGGAATCGAATGAGCCCATCTGCGAGGCTCTACGACTTTCGATTCAAAATGTAGCCGATTGAACCACATAATTTTTCATATCTGTACGGTTTTTGTCCGATTTCAAGGACATTTGACACATCATTTTTCAAATCTGTACGGTTTTTGTCAAATATCTCGGAAACGGAAGCTCGTACAGCAAATTTACCTTTGGGGAATGCTAACTGTAGAATTTGATGAGGAGTAGAATGAGCCCATCTGCGAGGCTCTACGACTTTCGATTAAAAACTTATAGCCGTTTGAACCACATAATTTTTCATATCTGTACGTTTTTTGTCAAATATCTCGGAAACGGAAGCTCGTACAGCAAATTTACCTGCATATGGGAATGCTAACTGTAGAATTTGATGAGGAGTAGAATGAGCCCATCTGCGAGGCTCTACGACTTTCGATTCAAAAGTTATAGCCGTTTGAACCACATAATTTTTCATATCTGTACAGTTTTTGTCAAATATCTCGGAAACGGAAGCTCGTACAGCAAATTTACCTTCGGGGAATGCTAACTGTAGAATTTGATGAGGAATCGAATGAGCCCATCTGCGAGGCTCTACGACTTTCGATTCAAAATGTAGCCGATTGAACCACATAATTTTTCATATCTGTACGGTTTTTGTCCGATTTCAAGGACATTTGACACATCATTTTTCAAATCTGTACGGTTTTTGTCAAATATCTCGGAAACGGAAGCTCGTACAGCAAATTTACCTTTGGGGAATGCTAACTGTAGAATTTGATGAGGAATCGAATGAGCCCATCTGCGAGGCTCTACGACTTTCGATTCAAAATGTAGCCGATTGAACCACATAATTTTTCATATCTGTACGGTTTTTGTCCGATTTCAAGGACATTTGACACATCATTTTTCAAATCTGTACGGTTTTTGTCAAATATCTCGGAAACGGAAGCTCGTACAGCAAATTTACCTTTGGGGAATGCTAACTGTAGAATTTGATGAGGAGTAGAATGAGCCCATCTGCGAGGCTCTACGACTTTCAATTCAAAAGTTATAGCCGTTTGAACCACATAATTTTTCATATCTGTACGGTTTTTGTCAAATATCTCGGAAACGGAAGCTCGTACAGCAAATTTACCTGCATATGGGAATGCTAACTGTAGAATTTGATGAGGAGTAGAATGAGCCCATCTGCGAGGCTCTACGACTTTCGATTCAAAACTTATAGCCGTTTGAACCACATAATTTTTCATATCTGTACGGTTTTTGTCAAATATCTCGGAAACGGAAGCTCGTACAGCAAATTTACCTTCGGGGAATGCTGACTGTAGAATTTGATGAGGAATCGAATGAGCCCATCTGCGAGGCTCTACGACTTTCGATTCAAAATGTAGCCGATTGAACCACATAATTTTTCATATCTGTACGGTTTTTGTCCGATTTCAAGGACATTTGACACATCATTTTTCAAATCTGTACGGTTTTTGTCAAATATCTCGGAAACGGAAGCTCGTACAGCAAATTTACCTTTGGGGAATGCTAACTGTAGAATTTGATGAGGAGTAGAATGAGCCCATCTGCGAGGCTCTACGACTTTCGATTCAAAACTTATAGCCGTTTGAACCACATAATTTTTCATATCTGTACGGTTTTTGTCAAATATCTCGGAAACGGAAGCTCGTACAGCAAATTTACCTTCGGGGAATGCTAACTGTAGAATTTGATGAGGAATCGAATGAGCCCATCTGCGAGGCTCTACGACTTTCGATTCAAAATGTAGCCGTTTGAACCACATAATTTTTCATATCTGTACGTTTTTTGTCAAATATCTCGGAAACGGAAGCTCGTACAGCAAATTTACCTGCATATGGGAATGCTAACTGTAGAATTTGATGAGGAGTAGAATGAGCCCATCTGCGAGGCTCTACGACTTTCGATTCAAAAGTTATAGCCGTTTGAACCACATAATTTTTCATATCTGTACGGTTTTTGTCCGATTTCAAGGACATTTGACACATCATTTCTCAAATCTGTACGGTTTTTGTCAAATATCTCAGAAACGGAAGCTCGTACAGCAAATTTACCTTTGGGGAATGCTAACTGTAGAATTTGATGAGGAATCGAATGAGCCCATCTGCGAGGCTCTACGACTTTCGATTCAAAATGTAGCCGATTGAACCACATAATTTTTCATATCTGTACGGTTTTTGTCCGATTTCAAGGACATTTGACACATCATTTTTCAAATCTGTACGGTTTTTGTCAAATATCTCGGAAACGGAAGCTTGTACAGCAAATTTACCTTTGGGGAATGCTAACTGTAGAATTTGATGAGGAGTAGAATGAGCCCATCTGCGAGGCTCTACGACTTTCGATTAAAAACTTATAGCCGTTTGAACCACATAATTTTTCATATCTGTACGTTTTTTGTCAAATATCTCGGAAACGGAAGCTCGTACAGCAAATTTACCTGCATATGGGAATGCTAACTGTAGAATTTGATGAGGAGTAGAATGAGCCCATCTGCGAGGCTCTACGACTTTCGATTCAAAAGTTATAGCCGTTTGAACCACATAATTTTTCATATCTGTACAGTTTTTGTCAAATATCTCGGAAACGGAAGCTCGTACAGCAAATTTACCTTCGGGGAATGCTAACTGTAGAATTTGATGAGGAATCGAATGAGCCCATCTGCGAGGCTCTACGACTTTCGATTCAAAATGTAGCCGATTGAACCACATAATTTTTCATATCTGTACGGTTTTTGTCCGATTTCAAGGACATTTGACACATCATTTTTCAAATCTGTACGGTTTTTGTCAAATATCTCGGAAACGGAAGCTCGTACAGCAAATTTACCTTTGGGGAATGCTAACTGTAGAATTTGATGAGGAATCGAATGAGCCCATCTGCGAGGCTCTACGACTTTCGATTCAAAATGTAGCCGATTGAACCACATAATTTTTCATATCTGTACGGTTTTTGTCCGATTTCAAGGACATTTGACACATCATTTTTCAAATCTGTACGGTTTTTGTCAAATATCTCGGAAACGGAAGCTCGTACAGCAAATTTACCTTTGGGGAATGCTAACTGTAGAATTTGATGAGGAGTAGAATGAGCCCATCTGCGAGGCTCTACGACTTTCAATTCAAAAGTTATAGCCGTTTGAACCACATAATTTTTCATATCTGTACGGTTTTTGTCAAATATCTCGGAAACGGAAGCTCGTACAGCAAATTTACCTGCATATGGGAATGCTAACTGTAGAATTTGATGAGGAGTAGAATGAGCCCATCTGCGAGGCTCTACGACTTTCGATTCAAAACTTATAGCCGTTTGAACCACATAATTTTTCATATCTGTACGGTTTTTGTCAAATATCTCGGAAACGGAAGCTCGTACAGCAAATTTACCTTCGGGGAATGCTAACTGTAGAATTTGATGAGGAATCGAATGAGCCCATCTGCGAGGCTCTACGACTT
The DNA here is from genome assembly GCF_949987555.1 of Borostomias antarcticus. Classification (NCBI taxonomy): domain Eukaryota; kingdom Metazoa; phylum Chordata; class Actinopteri; order Stomiiformes; family Stomiidae; genus Borostomias; species Borostomias antarcticus. The sequence continues at coordinate 245,895 of NW_028176304.1, forward strand.
TCGATTCAAAATGTAGCCGATTGAACCACATAATTTTTCATATCTGTACAGTTTTTGTCCGATTTCAAGGACATTTGACACATCATTTTTCAAATCTGTACGGTTTTTGTCAAATATCTCGGAAACGGAAGCTCGTACAGCAAATTTACCTTTGGGGAATGCTAACTGTAGAATTTGATGAGGAATCGAATGAGCCCATCTGCGAGGCTCTACGACTTTCGATTCAAAATGTAGCCGATTGAACCACATAATTTTTCATATATGTACGGTTTTTGTCCGATTTCAAGGACATTTGACACATCATTTTTCAAATCTGTACGGTTTTTGTCAAATATCTCGGAAACGGAAGCTCGTACAGCAAATTTACCTTTGGGGAATGCTAACTGTAGAATTTGATGAGGAATCGAATGAGCCCATCTGCGAGGCTCTACGACTTTCGATTCAAAATGTAGCCGATTGAACCACATAATTTTTCATATCTGTACGGTTTTTGTCCGATTTCAAGGACATTTGACACATCATTTTTCAAATCTGTACGGTTTTTGTCAAATATCTCGGAAACGGAAGCTCGTACAGCAAATTTACCTTTGGGGAATGCTAACTGTAGAATTTGATGAGGAGTAGAATGAGCCCATCTGCGAGGCTCTACGACTTTCGATTCAAAACTTATAGCCGTTTGAACCACATAATTTTTCATATCTGTACGGTTTTTGTCAAATATCTCGGAAACGGAAGCTCGTACAGCAAATTTACCTTCGGGGAATGCTAACTGTAGAATTTGATGAGGAATCGAATGAGCCCATCTGCGAGGCTCTACGACTTTCGATTCAAAATGTAGCCGTTTGAACCACATAATTTTTCATATCTGTACGTTTTTTGTCAAATATCTCGGAAACGGAAGCTCGTACAGCAAATTTACCTGCATATGGGAATGCTAACTGTAGAATTTGATGAGGAGTAGAATGAGCCCATCTGCGAGGCTCTACGACTTTCGATTCAAAAGTTATAGCCGTTTGAACCACATAATTTTTCATATCTGTACGGTTTTTGTCCGATTTCAAGGACATTTGACACATCATTTCTCAAATCTGTACGGTTTTTGTCAAATATCTCGGAAACGGAAGCTCGTACAGCAAATTTACCTTTGGGGAATGCTAACTGTAGAATTTGATGAGGAGTAGAATGAGCCCATCTGCGAGGCTCTACGACTTTCGATTCAAAAGTTATAGCCGTTTGAACCACATAATTTTTCATATCTGTACAGTTTTTGTCAAATATCTCGGAAACGGAAGCTCGTACAGCAAATTTACCTTCGGGGAATGCTAACTGTAGAATTTGATGAGGAATCGAATGAGCCCATCTGCGAGGCTCTACGACTTTCGATTCAAAATGTAGCCGATTGAACCACATAATTTTTCATATCTGTACGGTTTTTTTCCGATTTCAAGGACATTTGACACATCATTTTTCAAATCTGTACGGTTTTTGTCAAATATCTCGGAAACGGAAGCTCGTACAGCAAATTTACCTTTGGGGAATGCTAACTGTAGAATTTGATGAGGAATCGAATGAGCCCATCTGCGAGGCTCTACGACTTTCGATTCAAAACTTATAGCCGTTTGAACCACATAATTTTTCATATCTGTACGTTTTTTGTCAAATATCTCGGAAACGGAAGCTCGTACAGCAAATTTACCTGCATATGGGAATGCTAACTGTAGAATTTGATGAGGAGTAGAATGAGCCCATCTGCGAGGCTCTACGACTTTCGATTCAAAAGTTATAGCCGTTTGAACCACATAATTTTTCATATCTGTACAGTTTTTGTCAAATATCTCGGAAACGGAAGCTCGTACAGCAAATTTACCTTCGGGGAATGCTAACTGTAGAATTTGATGAGGAATCGAATGAGCCCATCTGCGAGGCTCTACGACTTTCGATTCAAAATGTAGCCGATTGAACCACATAATTTTTCATATCTGTACGGTTTTTGTCCGATTTCAAGGACATTTGACACATCATTTTTCAAATCTGTACGGTTTTTGTCAAATATCTCGGAAACGGAAGCTTGTACAGCAAATTTACCTTTGGGGAATGCTAACTGTAGAATTTGATGAGGAATCGAATGAGCCCATCTGCGAGGCTCTACGACTTTCGATTCAAAATGTAGCCGATTGAACCACATAATTTTTCATATCTGTACGGTTTTTGTCCGATTTCAAGGACATTTGACACATCATTTTTCAAATCTGTACGGTTTTTGTCAAATATCTCGGAAACGGAAGCTCGTACAGCAAATTTACCTTTGGGGAATGCTAACTGTAGAATTTGATGAGGAGTAGAATGAGCCCATCTGCGAGGCTCTACGACTTTCGATTCAAAACTTATAGCCGTTTGAACCACATAATTTTTCATATCTGTACGTTTTTTGTCAAATATCTCGGAAACGGAAGCTCGTACAGCAAATTTACCTGCATATGGGAATGCTAACTGTAGAATTTGATGAGGAGTAGAATGAGCCCATCTGCGAGGCTCTACGACTTTCGATTCAAAAGTTATAGCCGTTTGAACCACATAATTTTTCATATCTGTACAGTTTTTGTCAAATATCTCGGAAACGGAAGCTCGTACAGCAAATTTACCTTCGGGGAATGCTAACTGTAGAATTTGATGAGGAATCGAATGAGCCCATCTGCGAGGCTCTACGACTTTCGATTCAAAATGTAGCCGATTGAACCACATAATTTTTCATATCTGTACGGTTTTTTTCCGATTTCAAGGACATTTGACACATCATTTTTCAAATCTGTACGGTTTTTGTCAAATATCTCGGAAACGGAAGCTCGTACAGCAAATTTACCTTTGGGGAATGCTAACTGTAGAATTTGATGAGGAATCGAATGAGCCCATCTGCGAGGCTCTACGACTTTCGATTCAAAACTTATAGCCGTTTGAACCACATAATTTTTCATATCTGTACGTTTTTTGTCAAATATCTCGGAAACGGAAGCTCGTACAGCAAATTTACCTGCATATGGGAATGCTAACTGTAGAATTTGATGAGGAGTAGAATGAGCCCATCTGCGAGGCTCTACGACTTTCGATTCAAAAGTTATAGCCGTTTGAACCACATAATTTTTCATATCTGTACAGTTTTTGTCAAATATCTCGGAAACGGAAGCTCGTACAGCAAATTTACCTTCGGGGAATGCTAACTGTAGAATTTGATGAGGAATCGAATGAGCCCATCTGCGAGGCTCTACGACTTTCGATTTAAAATGTAGCCGATTGAACCACATAATTTTTCATATCTGTACGGTTTTTGTCCGATTTCAAGGACATTTGACACATCATTTTTCAAATCTGTACGGTTTTTGTCAAATATCTCGGAAACGGAAGCTTGTACAGCAAATTTACCTTTGGGGAATGCTAACTGTAGAATTTGATGAGGAATCGAATGAGCCCATCTGCGAGGCTCTACGACTTTCGATTCAAAATGTAGCCGATTGAACCACATAATTTTTCATATCTGTACGGTTTTTGTCCGATTTCAAGGACATTTGACACATCATTTTTCAAATCTGTACGGTTTTTGTCAAATATCTCGGAAACGGAAGCTCGTACAGCAAATTTACCTTTGGGGAATGCTAACTGTAGAATTTGATGAGGAGTAGAATGAGCCCATCTGCGAGGCTCTACGACTTTCAATTCAAAAGTTATAGCCGTTTGAACCACATAATTTTTCATATCTGTACGGTTTTTGTCAAATATCTCGGAAACGGAAGCTCGTACAGCAAATTTACCTGCATATGGGAATGCTAACTGTAGAATTTGATGAGGAGTAGAATGAGCCCATCTGCGAGGCTCTACGACTTTCGATTCAAAACTTATAGCCGTTTGAACCACATAATTTTTCATATCTGTACGGTTTTTGTCCGATTTCAAGGACATTTGACACATCATTTTTCAAATCTGTACGGTTTTTGTCAAATATCTCGGAAACGGAAGCTTGTACAGCAAATTTACCTTTGGGGAATGCTAACTGTAGAATTTGATGAGGAATCGAATGAGCCCATCTGCGAGGCTCTACGACTTTCGATTCAAAATGTAGCCGATTGAACCACATAATTTTTCATATCTGTACGGTTTTTGTCCGATTTCAAGGACATTTGACACATCATTTTTCAAATCTGTACGGTTTTTGTCAAATATCTCGGAAACGGAAGCTCGTACAGCAAATTTACCTTTGGGGAATGCTAACTGTAGAATTTGATGAGGAATCGAATGAGCCCATCTGCGAGGCTCTACGACTTTCGATTCAAAATGTAGCCGATTGAACCACATAATTTTTCATATCTGTACGGTTTTTGTCCGATTTCAAGGACATTTGACACATCATTTTTCAAATCTGTACGGTTTTTGTCAAATATCTCGGAAACGGAAGCTCGTACAGCAAATTTACCTTTGGGGAATGCTAACTGTAGAATTTGATGAGGAATCGAATGAGCCCATCTGCGAGGCTCTACGACTTTCGATTCAAAATGTAGCCGATTGAACCACATAATTTTTCATATATGTACGGTTTTTGTCCGATTTCAAGGACATTCGACACATCATTTTTCAAATCTGTACGGTTTTTGTCAAATATCTCGGAAACGGAAGCTCGTACAGCAAATTTACCTTTGGGGAATGCTAACTGTAGAATTTGATGAGGAATCGAATGAGCCCATCTGCGAGGCTCTACGACTTTCGATTCAAAATGTAGCCGATTGAACCACATAATTTTTCATATCTGTACGGTTTTTGTCCGATTTCAAGGACATTTGACACATCATTTTTCAAATCTGTACGGTTTTTGTCAAATATCTCGGAAACGGAAGCTCGTACAGCAAATTTACCTTTGGGGAATGCTAACTGTAGAATTTGATGAGGAGTAGAATGAGCCCATCTGCGAGGCTCTACGACTTTCGATTCAAAACTTATAGCCGTTTGAACCACATAATTTTTCATATCTGTACGGTTTTTGTCAAATATCTCGGAAACGGAAGCTCGTACAGCAAATTTACCTTCGGGGAATGCTAACTGTAGAATTTGATGAGGAATCGAATGAGCCCATCTGCGAGGCTCTACGACTTTCGATTCAAAATGTAGCCGTTTGAACCACATAATTTTTCATATCTGTACGTTTTTTGTCAAATATCTCGGAAACGGAAGCTCGTACAGCAAATTTACCTGCATATGGGAATGCTAACTGTAGAATTTGATGAGGAGTAGAATGAGCCCATCTGCGAGGCTCTACGACTTTCGATTCAAAAGTTATAGCCGTTTGAACCACATAATTTTTCATATCTGTACGGTTTTTGTCCGATTTCAAGGACATTTGACACATCATTTCTCAAATCTGTACGGTTTTTGTCAAATATCTCGGAAACGGAAGCTCGTACAGCAAATTTACCTTTGGGGAATGCTAACTGTAGAATTTGATGAGGAGTAGAATGAGCCCATCTGCGAGGCTCTACGACTTTCGATTCAAAAGTTATAGCCGTTTGAACCACATAATTTTTCATATCTGTACAGTTTTTGTCAAATATCTCGGAAACGGAAGCTCGTACAGCAAATTTACCTTCGGGGAATGCTAACTGTAGAATTTGATGAGGAATCGAATGAGCCCATCTGCGAGGCTCTACGACTTTCGATTCAAAATGTAGCCGATTGAACCACATAATTTTTCATATCTGTACGGTTTTTTTCCGATTTCAAGGACATTTGACACATCATTTTTCAAATCTGTACGGTTTTTGTCAAATATCTCGGAAACGGAAGCTCGTACAGCAAATTTACCTTTGGGGAATGCTAACTGTAGAATTTGATGAGGAATCGAATGAGCCCATCTGCGAGGCTCTACGACTTTCGATTCAAAACTTATAGCCGTTTGAACCACATAATTTTTCATATCTGTACGTTTTTTGTCAAATATCTCGGAAACGGAAGCTCGTACAGCAAATTTACCTGCATATGGGAATGCTAACTGTAGAATTTGATGAGGAGTAGAATGAGCCCATCTGCGAGGCTCTACGACTTTCGATTCAAAATGTAGCCGATTGAACCACATAATTTTTCATATATGTACGGTTTTTGTCCGATTTCAAGGACATTCGACACATCATTTTTCAAATCTGTACGGTTTTTGTCAAATATCTCGGAAACGGAAGCTCGTACAGCAAATTTACCTTTGGGGAATGCTAACTGTAGAATTTGATGAGGAATCGAATGAGCCCATCTGCGAGGCTCTACGACTTTCGATTCAAAATGTAGCCGATTGAACCACATAATTTTTCATATCTGTACGGTTTTTGTCCGATTTCAAGGACATTTGACACATCATTTTTCAAATCTGTACGGTTTTTGTCAAATATCTCGGAAACGGAAGCTCGTACAGCAAATTTACCTTTGGGGAATGCTAACTGTAGAATTTGATGAGGAGTAGAATGAGCCCATCTGCGAGGCTCTACGACTTTCGATTCAAAACTTATAGCCGTTTGAACCACATAATTTTTCATATCTGTACGGTTTTTGTCAAATATCTCGGAAACGGAAGCTCGTACAGCAAATTTACCTTCGGGGAATGCTAACTGTAGAATTTGATGAGGAATCGAATGAGCCCATCTGCGAGGCTCTACGACTTTCGATTCAAAATGTAGCCGTTTGAACCACATAATTTTTCATATCTGTACGTTTTTTGTCAAATATCTCGGAAACGGAAGCTCGTACAGCAAATTTACCTGCATATGGGAATGCTAACTGTAGAATTTGATGAGGAGTAGAATGAGCCCATCTGCGAGGCTCTACGACTTTCGATTCAAAAGTTATAGCCGTTTGAACCACATAATTTTTCATATCTGTACGGTTTTTGTCCGATTTCAAGGACATTTGACACATCATTTCTCAAATCTGTACGGTTTTTGTCAAATATCTCGGAAACGGAAGCTCGTACAGCAAATTTACCTTTGGGGAATGCTAACTGTAGAATTTGATGAGGAGTAGAATGAGCCCATCTGCGAGGCTCTACGACTTTCGATTCAAAAGTTATAGCCGTTTGAACCACATAATTTTTCATATCTGTACAGTTTTTGTCAAATATCTCGGAAACGGAAGCTCGTACAGCAAATTTACCTTCGGGGAATGCTAACTGTAGAATTTGATGAGGAATCGAATGAGCCCATCTGCGAGGCTCTACGACTTTCGATTCAAAATGTAGCCGATTGAACCACATAATTTTTCATATCTGTACGGTTTTTTTCCGATTTCAAGGACATTTGACACATCATTTTTCAAATCTGTACGGTTTTTGTCAAATATCTCGGAAACGGAAGCTCGTACAGCAAATTTACCTTTGGGGAATGCTAACTGTAGAATTTGATGAGGAATCGAATGAGCCCATCTGCGAGGCTCTACGACTTTCGATTCAAAACTTATAGCCGTTTGAACCACATAATTTTTCATATCTGTACGTTTTTTGTCAAATATCTCGGAAACGGAAGCTCGTACAGCAAATTTACCTGCATATGGGAATGCTAACTGTAGAATTTGATGAGGAGTAGAATGAGCCCATCTGCGAGGCTCTACGACTTTCGATTCAAAAGTTATAGCCGTTTGAACCACATAATTTTTCATATCTGTACGGTTTTTGTCCGATTTCAAGGACATTTGACACATCATTTCTCAAATCTGTACGGTTTTTGTCAAATATCTCGGAAACGGAAGCTCGTAAAGCAAATTTACCTTTGGGGAATGCTAACTGTAGAATTTGATGAGGAGTAGAATGAGCCCATCTGCGAGGCTCTACGACTTTCGATTCAAAAGTTATAGCCGTTTGAACCACATAATTTTTCATATCTGTACAGTTTTTGTCAAATATCTCGGAAACGGAAGCTCGTACAGCAAATTTACCTTCGGGGAATGCTAACTGTAGAATTTGATGAGGAATCGAATGAGCCCATCTGCGAGGCTCTACGACTTTCGATTCAAAATGTAGCCGATTGAACCACATAATTTTTCATATCTGTACGGTTTTTTTCCGATTTCAAGGACATTTGACACATCATTTTTCAAATCTGTACGGTTTTTGTCAAATATCTCGGAAACGGAAGCTCGTACAGCAAATTTACCTTTGGGGAATGCTAACTGTAGAATTTGATGAGGAATCGAATGAGCCCATCTGCGAGGCTCTACGACTTTCGATTCAAAACTTATAGCCGTTTGAACCACATAATTTTTCATATCTGTACGTTTTTTGTCAAATATCTCGGAAACGGAAGCTCGTACAGCAAATTTACCTGCATATGGGAATGCTAACTGTAGAATTTGATGAGGAGTAGAATGAGCCCATCTGCGAGGCTCTACGACTTTCGATTCAAAAGTTATAGCCGTTTGAACCACATAATTTTTCATATCTGTACAGTTTTTGTCAAATATCTCGGAAACGGAAGCTCGTACAGCAAATTTACCTTCGGGGAATGCTAACTGTAGAATTTGATGAGGAATCGAATGAGCCCATCTGCGAGGCTCTACGACTTTCGATTCAAAATGTAGCCGATTGAACCACATAATTTTTCATATCTGTACGGTTTTTGTCCGATTTCAAGGACATTTGACACATCATTTTTCAAATCTGTACGGTTTTTGTCAAATATCTCGGAAACGGAAGCTTGTACAGCAAATTTACCTTTGGGGAATGCTAACTGTAGAATTTGATGAGGAATCGAATGAGCCCATCTGCGAGGCTCTACGACTTTCGATTCAAAATGTAGCCGATTGAACCACATAATTTTTCATATCTGTACGGTTTTTGTCCGATTTCAAGGACATTTGACACATCATTTTTCAAATCTGTACGGTTTTTGTCAAATATCTCGGAAACGGAAGCTCGTACAGCAAATTTACCTTTGGGGAATGCTAACTGTAGAATTTGATGAGGAATCGAATGAGCCCATCTGCGAGGCTCTACGACTTTCGATTCAAAACTTATAGCCGTTTGAACCACATAATTTTTCATATCTGTACGTTTTTTGTCAAATATCTCGGAAACGGAAGCTCGTACAGCAAATTTACCTGCATATGGGAATGCTAACTGTAGAATTTAATGAGGAGTAGAATGAGCCCATCTGCGAGGCTCTACGACTTTCGATTCAAAAGTTATAGCCGTTTGAACCACATAATTTTTCATATCTGTACAGTTTTTGTCAAATATCTCGGAAACGGAAGCTCGTACAGCAAATTTACCTTCGGGGAATGCTAACTGTAGAATTTGATGAGGAATCGAATGAGCCCATCTGCGAGGCTCTACGACTTTCGATTCAAAATGTAGCCGATTGAACCACATAATTTTTCATATCTGTACGGTTTTTGTCCGATTTCAAGGACATTTGACACATCATTTTTCAAATCTGTACGGTTTTTGTCAAATATCTCGGAAACGGAAGCTTGTACAGCAAATTTACCTTTGGGGAATGCTAACTGTAGAATTTGATGAGGAATCGAATGAGCCCATCTGCGAGGCTCTACGACTTTCGATTCAAAATGTAGCCGATTGAACCACATAATTTTTCATATCTGTACGGTTTTTGTCCGATTTCAAGGACATTTGACACATCATTTTTCAAATCTGTACGGTTTTTGTCAAATATCTCGGAAACGGAAGCTCGTACAGCAAATTTACCTTTGGGGAATGCTAACTGTAGAATTTGATGAGGAATCGAATGAGCCCATCTGCGAGGCTCTACGACTTTCGATTCAAAATGTAGCCGATTGAACCACATAATTTTTCATATCTGTACGGTTTTTGTCCGATTTCAAGGACATTTGACACATCATTTTTCAAATCTGTACGGTTTTTGTCAAATATCTCGGAAACGGAAGCTCGTACAGCAAATTTACCTTTGGGGAATGCTAACTGTAGAATTTGATGAGGAATCGAATGAGCCCATCTGCGAGGCTCTACGACTTTCGATTCAAAATGTAGCCGATTGAACCACATAATTTTTCATATATGTACGGTTTTTGTCCGATTTCAAGGACATTTGACACATCATTTTTCAAATCTGTACGGTTTTTGTCAAATATCTCGGAAACGGAAGCTCGTACAGCAAATTTACCTTTGGGGAATGCTAACTGTAGAATTTGATGAGGAATCGAATGAGCCCATCTGCGAGGCTCTACGACTTTCGATTCAAAATGTAGCCGATTGAACCACATAATTTTTCATATCTGTACGGTTTTTGTCCGATTTCAAGGACATTTGACACATCATTTTTCAAATCTGTACGGTTTTTGTCAAATATCTCGGAAACGGAAGCTCGTACAGCAAATTTACCTTTGGGGAATGCTAACTGTAGAATTTGATGAGGAATCGAATGAGCCCATCTGCGAGGCTCTACGACTTTCGATTCAAAATGTAGCCGATTGAACAACATAATTTTTCATATATGTACGGTTTTTGTCCGATTTCAAGGACATTTGACACATCATTTTTCAAATCTGTACGGTTTTTGTCAAATATCTCGGAAACGGAAGCTCGTACAGCAAATTTACCTTCGGGGAATGCTAACTGTAGAATTTGATGAGGAATCGAATGAGCCCATCTGCGAGGCTCTACGACTTTCGATTCAAAATGTAGCCGATTGAACCACATAATTTTTCATATCTGTACGGTTTTTGTCCGATTTCAAGGACATTTGACACATCATTTTTCAAATCTGTACGGTTTTTGTCAAATATCTCGGAAACGGAAGCTCGTACAGCAAATTTACCTTTGGGGAATGCTAACTGTAGAATTTGATGAGGAGTAGAATGAGCCCATCTGCGAGGCTCTACGACTTTCGATTCAAAACTTATAGCCGTTTGAACCACATAATTTTTCATATCTGTACAGTTTTTGTCAAATATCTCGGAAACGGAAGCTCGTACAGCAAATTTACCTTCGGGGAATGCTAACTGTAGAATTTGATGAGGAATCGAATGAGCCCATCTGCGAGGCTCTACGACTTTCGATTCAAAATGTAGCCGATTGAACCACATAATTTTTCATATCTGTACGGTTTTTTTCCGATTTCAAGGACATTTGACACATCATTTTTCAAATCTGTACGGTTTTTGTCAAATATCTCGGAAACGGAAGCTCGTACAGCAAATTTACCTTTGGGGAATGCTAACTGTAGAATTTGATGAGGAGTAGAATGAGCCCATCTGCGAGGCTCTACGACTTTCGATTCAAAATGTAGCCGTTTGAACCACATAATTTTTCATATCTGTACGGTTTTTGTCAAATATCTCGGAAACGGAAGCTCGTACAGCAAATTTACCTGCATATGGGAATGCTAACTGTAGAATTTGATGAGGAGTAGAATGAGCCCATCTGCGAGGCTCTACGACTTTCGATTCAAAACTTATAGCCGTTTGAACCACATAATTTTTCATATCTGTACGGTTTTTGTCCGATTTCAAGGACATTTGACACATCATTTCTCAAATCTGTACGGTTTTTGTCAAATATCTCGGAAACGGAAGCTCGTACAGCAAATTTACCTTTGGGGAATGCTAACTGTAGAATTTGATGAGGAATCGAATGAGCCCATCTGCGAGGCTCTACGACTTTCGATTCAAAATGTAGCCGATTGAACCACATAATTTTTCATATCTGTACGGTTTTTGTCCGATTTCAAGGACATTTGACACATCATTTTTCAAATCTGTACGGTTTTTGTCAAATATCTCGGAAACGGAAGCTCGTACAGCAAATTTACCTTTGGGGAATGCTAACTGTAGAATTTGATGAGGAGTAGAATGAGCCCATCTGCGAGGCTCTACGACTTTCGATTCAAAACTTATAGCCGTTTGAACCACATCATTTTTCATATCTGTACGGTTTTTGTCAAATATCTCGGAAACGGAAGCTCGTACAGCAAATTTACCTGCATATGGGAATGCTAACTGTAGAATTTAATGAGGAGTAGAATGAGCCCATCTGCGAGGCTCTACGACTTTCGATTCAAAACTTATAGCCGTTTGAACCACATAATTTTTCATATCTGTACGGTTTTTGTCAAATATCTCGGAAACGGAAGCTCGTACAGCAAATTTACCTTCGGGGAATGCTAACTGTAGAATTTGATGAGGAATCGAATGAGCCCATCTGCGAGGCTCTACGACTTTCGATTCAAAATGTAGCCGATTGAACCACATAATTTTTCATATCTGTACGGTTTTTGTCCGATTTCAAGGACATTTGACACATCATTTTTCAAATCTGTACGGTTTTTGTCAAATATCTCGGAAACGGAAGCTCGTACAGCAAATTTACCTTTGGGGAATGCTAACTGTAGAATTTGATGAGGAGTAGAATGAGCCCATCTGCGAGGCTCTACGACTTTCGATTCAAAACTTATAGCCGTTTGAACCACATAATTTTTCATATCTGTACGGTTTTTGTCAAATATCTCGGAAACGGAAGCTCGTACAGCAAATTTACCTTCGGGGAATGCTAACTGTAGAATTTGATGAGGAATCGAATGAGCCCATCTGCGAGGCTCTACGACTTTCAATTCAAAAGTTATAGCCGTTTGAACCACATAATTTTTCATATCTGTACGTTTTTTGTCAAATATCTCGGAAACGGAAGCTCGTACAGCAAATTTACCTGCATATGGGAATGCTAACTGTAGAATTTGATGAGGAGTAGAATGAGCCCATCTGCGAGGCTCTACGACTTTCGATTCAAAAGTTATAGCCGTTTGAACCACATAATTTTTCATATCTGTACAGTTTTTGTCAAATATCTCGGAAACGGAAGCTCGTACAGCAAATTTACCTTCGGGGAATGCTAACTGTAGAATTTGATGAGGAATCAAATGAGCCCATCTGCGAGGCTCTACGACTTTCGATTCAAAATGTAGCCGATTGAACCACATAATTTTTCATATCTGTACGGTTTTTTTCCGATTTCAAGGACATTTGACACATCATTTTTCAAATCTGTACGGTTTTTGTCAAATATCTCGGAAACGGAAGCTCGTACAGCAAATTTACCTTTGGGGAATGCTAACTGTAGAATTTGATGAGGAGTAGAATGAGCCCATCTGCGAGGCTCTACGACTTTCAATTCAAAAGTTATAGCCGTTTGAACCACATAATTTTTCATATCTGTACGGTTTTTGTCAAATATCTCGGAAACGGAAGCTCGTACAGCAAATTTACCTGCATATGGGAATGCTAACTGTAGAATTTGATGAGGAGTAGAATGAGCCCATCTGCGAGGCTCTACGACTTTCGATTCAAAACTTATAGCCGTTTGAACCACATAATTTTTCATATCTGTACGGTTTTTGTCAAATATCTCGGAAACGGAAGCTCGTACAGCAAATTTACCTTTGGGGAATGCTAACTGTAGAATTTGATGAGGAATCGAATGAGCCCATCTGCGAGGCTCTACGACTTTCGATTCAAAATGTAGCCGATTGAACCACATAATTTTTCATATCTGTACGGTTTTTTTCCGATTTCAAGGACATTTGACACATCATTTTTCAAATCTGTACGGTTTTTGTCAAATATCTCGGAAACGGAAGCTCGTACAGCAAATTTACCTTTGGGGAATGCTAACTGTAGAATTTGATGAGGAGTAGAATGAGCCCATCTGCGAGGCTCTACGACTTTCAATTCAAAAGTTATAGCCGTTTGAACCACATAATTTTTCATATCTGTACGGTTTTTGTCAAATATCTCGGGAACGGAAGCTCGTACAGCAAATTTACCTGCATATGGGAATGCTAACTGTAGAATTTGATGAGGAGTAGAATGAGCCCATCTGCGAGGCTCTACGACTTTCGATTCAAAACTTATAGCCGTTTGAACCACATAATTTTTCATATCTGTACGGTTTTTGTCAAATATCTCGGAAACGGAAGCTCGTACAGCAAATTTACCTTTGGGGAATGCTAACTGTAGAATTTGATGAGGAATCGAATGAGCCCATCTGCGAGGCTCTACGACTTTCGATTCAAAATGTAGCCGATTGAACCACATAATTTTTCATATCTGTACGGTTTTTTTCCGATTTCAAGGACATTTGACACATCATTTTTCAAATCTGTACGGTTTTTGTCAAATATCTCGGAAACGGAAGCTCGTACAGCAAATTTACCTTTGGGGAATGCTAACTGTAGAATTTGATGAGGAGTAGAATGAGCCCATCTGCGAGGCTCTACGACTTTCGATTAAAAACTTATAGCCGTTTGAACCACATAATTTTTCATATCTGTACAGTTTTTGTCAAATAACTCGGAAACGGAAGCTCGTACAGCAAATTTACCTTCGGGGAATGCTAACTGTAGAATTTGATGAGGAATCGAATGAGCCCATCTGCGAGGCTCTACGACTTTCGATTCAAAATGTAGCCGATTGAACCACATAATTTTTCATATCTGTACGGTTTTTGTCCGATTTCAAGGACATTTGACACATCATTTTTCAAATCTGTACGGTTTTTGTCAAATATCTCGGAAACGGAAGCTCGTACAGCAAATTTACCTTTGGGGAATGCTAACTGTAGAATTTGATGAGGAGTAGAATGAGCCCATCTGCGAGGCTCTACAACTTTCGATTCAAAATGTAGCCGTTTGAACCACATAATTTTTCATATCTGTACGGTTTTTGTCCGATTTCAAGGACATTTGACACATCATTTTTTTGGATCTGTACGGTTTTTGTCAAATATCTCGGAAACGGAAGCTCGTACAGCAAATTTACCTTTGGGGAATGCTAACTGTAGAATTTGATGAGGAATCGAATGAGCCCATCTGCGAGGCTCTACGACTTTCGATTCAAAATGTAGCCGATTGAACCACATAATTTTTCATATCTGTACGGTTTTTGTCCGATTTCAAGGACATTTGACACATCATTTTTCAAATCTGTACGGTTTTTGTCAAATATCTCGGAAACGGAAGCTCGTACAGCAAATTTACCTTTGGGGAATGCTAACTGTAGAATTTGATGAGGAATCGAATGAGCCCATCTGCGAGGCTCTACGACTTTCGATTCAAAATGTAGCCGATTGAACCACATAATTTTTCATATCTGTACGGTTTTTGTCCGATTTCAAGGACATTTGACACATCATTTTTCAAATCTGTACGGTTTTTGTCAAATATCTCGGAAACGGAAGCTCGTACAGCAAATTTACCTTTGGGGAATGCTAACTGTAGAATTTGATGAGGAATCGAATGAGCCCATCTGCGAGGCTCTACGACTTTCAATTCAAAAGTTATAGCCGTTTGAACCACATAATTTTTCATATCTGTACGGTTTTTGTCAAATATCTCGGAAACGGAAGCTCGTACAGCAAATTTACCTTTGGGGAATGCTAACTGTAGAATTTGATGAGGAATCGAATGAGCCCATCTGCGAGGCTCTACGACTTTCAATTCAAAAGTTATAGCCGTTTGAACCACATAATTTTTCATATCTGTACGGTTTTTGTCAAATATCTCGGAAACGGAAGCTCGTACAGCAAATTTACCTTCGGGGAATGCTAACTGTAGAATTTGATGAGGAATCGAATGAGCCCATCTGCGAGGCTCTACGACTTTCGATTCAAAATGTAGCCGATTGAACCACATAATTTTTCATATCTGTACGGTTTTTGTCCGATTTCAAGGACATTTGACACATCATTTTTCAAATCTGTACGGTTTTTGTCAAATATCTCGGAAACGGAAGCTCGTACAGCAAATTTACCTTTGGGGAATGCTAACTGTAGAATTTGATGAGGAATCGAATGAGCCCATCTGCGAGGCTCTACGACTTTCGATTCAAAATGTAGCCGATTGAACCACATAATCTTTCATATCTGTACGGTTTTTGTCCGATTTCAAGGACATTTGACACATCATTTTTCAAATCTGTACGGTTTTTGTCAAATATCTCGGAAACGGAAGCTCGTACAGCAAATTTACCTGCACAGGGGAATACTAACTGTAGAATTTGATGAGGAGTAGAATGAGCCCATCTGCGAGGCTCTACGACTTTCGATTCAAAAGTTATAGCCGTTTGAACCACATAATTTTTCATATCTGTACGGTTTTTGTCAAATATCTCGGAAACGGAAGCTCGTACAGCAAATTTACCTGCATATGGGAATGCTAACTGTAGAATTTGATGAGGAGTAGAATGAGCCCATCTGCGAGGCTCTACGACTTTCGATTCAAAATGTAGCCGTTTGAACCACATAATTTTTCATATCTGTACGGTTTTTGTCCGATTTCAAGGACATTTGACACATCATTTCTCAAATCTGTACGGTTCTTGTCAAATATCTTGGAAACGGAAGCTCGTACAGCAAATTTACCTTTGGGGAATGCTAACTGTAGAATTTGATGAGGAATCGAATGAGCCCATCTGCGAGGCTCTACGACTTTCGATTCAAAATGTAGCCGATTGAACCACATAATTTTTCATATCTGTACGGTTTTTGTCCGATTTCAAGGACATTTGACACATCATTTTTCAAATCTGTACGGTTTTTGTCAAATATCTCGGAAACGGAAGCTCGTACAGCAAATTTACCTTTGGGGAATGCTAACTGTAGAATTTGATGAGGAGTAGAATGAGCCCATCTGCGAGGCTCTACGACTTTCGATTCAAAATTTATAGCCGTTTGAACCACATAATTTTTCATATCTGTACGGTTTTTGTCAAATATCTCGGAAACGGAAGCTCGTACAGCAAATTTACCTTCGGGGAATGCTAACTGTAGAATTTGATGAGGAATCGAATGAGCCCATCTGCGAGGCTCTACGACTTTCAATTCAAAAGTTATAGCCGTTTGAACCACATAATTTTTCATATCTGTACGGTTTTTGTCAAATATCTCGGAAACGGAAGCTCGTACAGCAAATTTACCTTCGGGGAATGCTAACTGTAGAATTTGATGAGGAATCGAATGAGCCCATCTGCGAGGCTCTACGACTTTCGATTCAAAATGTAGCCGATTGAACCACATAATTTTTCATATCTGTACGGTTTTTGTCCGATTTCAAGGACATTTAACACATCATTTTTCAAATCTGTACGGTTTTTGTCAAATATCTCGGAAACGGAAGCTCGTACAGCAAATTTACCTTTGGGGAATGCTAACTGTAGAATTTGATGAGGAATCGAATGAGCCCATCTGCGAGGCTCTACGACTTTCGATTCAAAATGTAGCCGATTGAACCACATAATTTTTCATATCTGTACGGTTTTTGTCCGATTTCAAGGACATTTGACACATCATTTTTCAAATCTGTACGGTTTTTGTCAAATATCTCGGAAACGGAAGCTCGTACAGCAAATTTACCTTTGGGGAATGCTAACTGTAGAATTTGATGAGGAGTAGAATGAGCCCATCTGCGAGGCTCTACGACTTTCGATTCAAAACTTATAGCCGTTTGAACCACATAATTTTTCATATCTGTACGGTTTTTGTCAAATATCTCGGAAACGGAAGCTCGTACAGCAAATTTACCTTCGGGGAATGCTAACTGTAGAATTTGATGAGGAATCGAATGAGCCCATCTGCGAGGCTCTACGACTTTCGATTCAAAATGTAGCCGATTGAACCACATAATTTTTCAAATCTGTACGGTTTTTGTCAAATATCTCGGAAACGGAAGCTCGTACAGCAAATTTACCTTTGGGGAATGCTAACTGTAGAATTTGATGAGGAATCGAATGAGCCCATCTGCGAGGCTCTACGACTTTCGATTCAAAATGTAGCCGATTGAACCACATAATTTTTCATATCTGTACGGTTTTTTTCCGATTTCAAGGACATTTGACACATCATTTTTCAAATCTGTACGGTTTTTGTCAAATATCTCGGAAACGGAAGCTCGTACAGCAAATTTACCTTTGGGGAATGCTAACTGTAGAATTTGATGAGGAGTAGAATGAGCCCATCTGCGAGGCTCTACGACTTTCAATTCAAAAGTTATAGCCGTTTGAACCACATAATTTTTCATATCTGTACGGTTTTTGTCAAATATCTCGGGAACGGAAGCTCGTACAGCAAATTTACCTGCATATGGGAATGCTAACTGTAGAATTTGATGAGGAGTAGAATGAGCCCATCTGCGAGGCTCTACGACTTTCGATTCAAAATGTAGCCGTTTGAACCACATAATTTTTCATATCTGTACGGTTTTTGTCCGATTTCAAGGACATTTGACACATCATTTCTCAAATCTGTACGGTTCTTGTCAAATATCTTGGAAACGGAAGCTCGTACAGCAAATTTACCTTTGGGGAATGCTAACTGTAGAATTTGATGAGGAATCGAATGAGCCCATCTGCGAGGCTCTACGACTTTCGATTCAAAATGTAGCCGATTGAACCACATAATTTTTCATATCTGTACGGTTTTTGTCCGATTTCAAGGACATTTGACACATCATTTTTCAAATCTGTACGGTTTTTGTCAAATATCTCGGAAACGGAAGCTCGTACAGCAAATTTACCTTTGGGGAATGCTAACTGTAGAATTTGATGAGGAGTAGAATGAGCCCATCTGCGAGGCTCTACGACTTTCGATTCAAAATTTATAGCCGTTTGAACCACATAATTTTTCATATCTGTACGGTTTTTGTCAAATATCTCGGAAACGGAAGCTCGTACAGCAAATTTACCTTCGGGGAATGCTAACTGTAGAATTTGATGAGGAATCGAATGAGCCCATCTGCGAGGCTCTACGACTTTCAATTCAAAAGTTATAGCCGTTTGAACCACATAATTTTTCATATCTGTACGGTTTTTGTCAAATATCTCGGAAACGGAAGCTCGTACAGCAAATTTACCTTCGGGGAATGCTAACTGTAGAATTTGATGAGGAATCGAATGAGCCCATCTGCGAGGCTCTACGACTTTCGATTCAAAATGTAGCCGATTGAACCACATAATTTTTCATATCTGTACGGTTTTTGTCCGATTTCAAGGACATTTAACACATCATTTTTCAAATCTGTACGGTTTTTGTCAAATATCTCGGAAACGGAAGCTCGTACAGCAAATTTACCTTTGGGGAATGCTAACTGTAGAATTTGATGAGGAATCGAATGAGCCCATCTGCGAGGCTCTACGACTTTCGATTCAAAATGTAGCCGATTGAACCACATAATTTTTCATATCTGTACGGTTTTTGTCCGATTTCAAGGACATTTGACACATCATTTTTCAAATCTGTACGGTTTTTGTCAAATATCTCGGAAACGGAAGCTCGTACAGCAAATTTACCTTTGGGGAATGCTAACTGTAGAATTTGATGAGGAATCGAATGAGCCCATCTGCGAGGCTCTACGACTTTCGATTCAAAATGTAGCCGATTGAACCACATAATTTTTCATATCTGTACGGTTTTTGTCCGATTTCAAGGACATTTGACACATCATTTTTCAAATCTGTACGGTTTTTGTCAAATATCTCGGAAACGGAAGCTCGTACAGCAAATTTACCTTTGGGGAATGCTAACTGTAGAATTTGATGAGGAATCGAATGAGCCCATCTGCGAGGCTCTACGACTTTCGATTCAAAATGTAGCCGATTGAACCACATAATCTTTCATATCTGTACGGTTTTTGTCCGATTTCAAGGACATTTGACACATCATTTTTCAAATCTGTACGGTTTTTGTCAAATATCTCGGAAACGGAAGCTCGTACAGCAAATTTACCTGCACAGGGGAATACTAACTGTAGAATTTGATGAGGAGTAGAATGAGCCCATCTGCGAGGCTCTACGACTTTCGATTCAAAAGTTATAGCCGTTTGAACCACATAATTTTTCATATCTGTACGGTTTTTGTCAAATATCTCGGAAACGGAAGCTCGTACAGCAAATTTACCTGCATATGGGAATGCTAACTGTAGAATTTGATGAGGAGTAGAATGAGCCCATCTGCGAGGCTCTACGACTTTCGATTCAAAATGTAGCCGTTTGAACCACATAATTTTTCATATCTGTACGGTTTTTGTCCGATTTCAAGGACATTTGACACATCATTTCTCAAATCTGTACGGTTCTTGTCAAATATCTTGGAAACGGAAGCTCGTACAGCAAATTTACCTTTGGGGAATGCTAACTGTAGAATTTGATGAGGAATCGAATGAGCCCATCTGCGAGGCTCTACGACTTTCGATTCAAAATGTAGCCGATTGAACCACATAATTTTTCATATCTGTACGGTTTTTGTCCGATTTCAAGGACATTTGACACATCATTTTTCAAATCTGTACGGTTTTTGTCAAATATCTCGGAAACGGAAGCTCGTACAGCAAATTTACCTTTGGGGAATGCTAACTGTAGAATTTGATGAGGAGTAGAATGAGCCCATCTGCGAGGCTCTACGACTTTCGATTCAAAATTTATAGCCGTTTGAACCACATAATTTTTCATATCTGTACGGTTTTTGTCAAATATCTCGGAAACGGAAGCTCGTACAGCAAATTTACCTTCGGGGAATGCTAACTGTAGAATTTGATGAGGAATCGAATGAGCCCATCTGCGAGGCTCTACGACTTTCAATTCAAAAGTTATAGCCGTTTGAACCACATAATTTTTCATATCTGTACGGTTTTTGTCAAATATCTCGGAAACGGAAGCTCGTACAGCAAATTTACCTTCGGGGAATGCTAACTGTAGAATTTGATGAGGAATCGAATGAGCCCATCTGCGAGGCTCTACGACTTTCGATTCAAAATGTAGCCGATTGAACCACATAATTTTTCATATCTGTACGGTTTTTGTCCGATTTCAAGGACATTTAACACATCATTTTTCAAATCTGTACGGTTTTTGTCAAATATCTCGGAAACGGAAGCTCGTACAGCAAATTTACCTTTGGGGAATGCTAACTGTAGAATTTGATGAGGAATCGAATGAGCCCATCTGCGAGGCTCTACGACTTTCGATTCAAAATGTAGCCGATTGAACCACATAATTTTTCATATCTGTACGGTTTTTGTCCGATTTCAAGGACATTTGACACATCATTTTTCAAATCTGTACGGTTTTTGTCAAATATCTCGGAAACGGAAGCTCGTACAGCAAATTTACCTTTGGGGAATGCTAACTGTAGAATTTGATGAGGAGTAGAATGAGCCCATCTGCGAGGCTCTACGACTTTCGATTCAAAACTTATAGCCGTTTGAACCACATAATTTTTCATATCTGTACGGTTTTTGTCAAATATCTCGGAAACGGAAGCTCGTACAGCAAATTTACCTTCGGGGAATGCTAACTGTAGAATTTGATGAGGAATCGAATGAGCCCATCTGCGAGGCTCTACGACTTTCGATTCAAAATGTAGCCGATTGAACCACATAATTTTTCAAATCTGTACGGTTTTTGTCAAATATCTCGGAAACGGAAGCTCGTACAGCAAATTTACCTTTGGGGAATGCTAACTGTAGAATTTGATGAGGAATCGAATGAGCCCATCTGCGAGGCTCTACGACTTTCGATTCAAAATGTAGCCGATTGAACCACATAATTTTTCATATATGTACGGTTTTTGTCCGATTTCAAGGACATTTGACACATCATTTTTCAAATCTGTACGGTTTTTGTCAAATATCTCGGAAACGGAAGCTCGTACAGCAAATTTACCTTTGGGGAATGCTAACTGTAGAATTTGATGAGGAATCGAATGAGCCCATCTGCGAGGCTCTACGACTTTCGATTCAAAATGTAGCCGATTGAACCACATAATTTTTCATATCTGTACGGTTTTTGTCCGATTTCAAGGACATTTGACACATCATTTTTCAAATCTGTACGGTTTTTGTCAAATATCTCGGAAACGGAAGCTCGTACAGCAAATTTACCTTTGGGGAATGCTAACTGTAGAATTTGATGGGGAGTAGAATGAGCCCATCTGCGAGGCTCTACGACTTTCGATTCAAAACTTATAGCCGTTTGAACCACATAATTTTTCATATCTGTACGGTTTTTGTCAAATATCTCGGAAACGGAAGCTCGTACAGCAAATTTACCTTCGGGGAATGCTAACTGTAGAATTTGATGAGGAATCGAATGAGCCCATCTGCGAGGCTCTACGACTTTCGATTCAAAATGTAGCCGATTGAACCACATAATTTTTCATATCTGTACGGTTTTTGTCCGATTTCAAGGACATTTGACACATCATTTTTCAAATCTGTACGGTTTTTGTCAAATATCTCGGAAACGGAAGCTCGTACAGCAAATTTACCTTTGGGGAATGCTAACTGTAGAATTTGATGAGGAATCGAATGAGCCCATCTGCGAGGCTCTACGACTTTCGATTCAAAATGTAGCCGATTGAACCACATAATTTTTCATATCTGTACGGTTTTTGTCCGATTTCAAGGACATTTGACACATCATTTTTCAAATCTGTACGGTTTTTGTCAAATATCTCGGAAACGGAAGCTCGTACAGCAAATTTACCTTTGGGGAATGCTAACTGTAGAATTTGATGAGGAGTAGAATGAGCCCATCTGCGAGGCTCTACGACTTTCGATTCAAAACTTATAGCCGTTTGAACCACATAATTTTTCATATCTGTACGGTTTTTGTCAAATATCTCGGAAACGGAAGCTCGTACAGCAAATTTACCTTCGGGGAATGCTAACTGTAGAATTTGATGAGGAATCGAATGAGCCCATCTGCGAGGCTCTACGACTTTCGATTCAAAATGTAGCCGTTTGAACCACATAATTTTTCATATCTGTACGTTTTTTGTCAAATATCTCGGAAACGGAAGCTCGTACAGCAAATTTACCTGCATATGGGAATGCTAACTGTAGAATTTGATGAGGAGTAGAATGAGCCCATCTGCGAGGCTCTACGACTTTCGATTCAAAAGTTATAGCCGTTTGAACCACATAATTTTTCATATCTGTACGGTTTTTGTCCGATTTCAAGGACATTTGACACATCATTTTTCAAATCTGTACGGTTTTTGTCAAATATCTCGGAAACGGAAGCTCGTACAGCAAATTTACCTTTGGGGAATGCTAACTGTAGAATTTGATGAGGAGTAGAATGAGCCCATCTGCGAGGCTCTACGACTTTCGATTCAAAAGTTATAGCCGTTTGAACCACATAATTTTTCATATCTGTACGGTTTTTGTCAAATATCTCGGAAACGGAAGCTCGTACAGCAAATTTACCTTCGGGGAATGCTAACTGTAGAATTTGATGAGGAATCGAATGAGCCCATCTGCGAGGCTCTACGACTTTCGATTCAAAATGTAGCCGATTGAACCACATAATTTTTCATATCTGTACGGTTTTTGTCCGATTTCAAGGACATTTAACACATCATTTTTCAAATCTGTACGGTTTTTGTCAAATATCTCGGAAACGGAAGCTCGTACAGCAAATTTACCTTTGGGGAATGCTAACTGTAGAATTTGATGAGGAATCGAATGAGCCCATCTGCGAGGCTCTACGACTTTCGATTCAAAATGTAGCCGATTGAACCACATAATTTTTCATATCTGTACGGTTTTTGTCCGATTTCAAGGACATTTGACACATCATTTTTCAAATCTGTACGGTTTTTGTCAAATATCTCGGAAACGGAAGCTCGTACAGCAAATTTACCTTTGGGGAATGCTAACTGTAGAATTTGATGAGGAGTAGAATGAGCCCATCTGCGAGGCTCTACGACTTTCGATTCAAAACTTATAGCCGTTTGAACCACATAATTTTTCATATCTGTACGGTTTTTGTCAAATATCTCGGAAACGGAAGCTCGTACAGCAAATTTACCTTCGGGGAATGCTAACTGTAGAATTTGATGAGGAATCGAATGAGCCCATCTGCGAGGCTCTACGACTTTCGATTCAAAATGTAGCCGATTGAACCACATAATTTTTCAAATCTGTACGGTTTTTGTCAAATATCTCGGAAACGGAAGCTCGTACAGCAAATTTACCTTTGGGGAATGCTAACTGTAGAATTTGATGAGGAATCGAATGAGCCCATCTGCGAGGCTCTACGACTTTCGATTCAAAATGTAGCCGATTGAACCACATAATTTTTCATATATGTACGGTTTTTGTCCGATTTCAAGGACATTTGACACATCATTTTTCAAATCTGTACGGTTTTTGTCAAATATCTCGGAAACGGAAGCTCGTACAGCAAATTTACCTTTGGGGAATGCTAACTGTAGAATTTGATGAGGAATCGAATGAGCCCATCTGCGAGGCTCTACGACTTTCGATTCAAAATGTAGCCGATTGAACCACATAATTTTTCATATCTGTACGGTTTTTGTCCGATTTCAAGGACATTTGACACATCATTTTTCAAATCTGTACGGTTTTTGTCAAATATCTCGGAAACGGAAGCTCGTACAGCAAATTTACCTTTGGGGAATGCTAACTGTAGAATTTGATGGGGAGTAGAATGAGCCCATCTGCGAGGCTCTACGACTTTCGATTCAAAACTTATAGCCGTTTGAACCACATAATTTTTCATATCTGTACGGTTTTTGTCAAATATCTCGGAAACGGAAGCTCGTACAGCAAATTTACCTTCGGGGAATGCTAACTGTAGAATTTGATGAGGAATCGAATGAGCCCATCTGCGAGGCTCTACGACTTTCGATTCAAAATGTAGCCGATTGAACCACATAATTTTTCATATCTGTACGGTTTTTGTCCGATTTCAAGGACATTTGACACATCATTTTTCAAATCTGTACGGTTTTTGTCAAATATCTCGGAAACGGAAGCTCGTACAGCAAATTTACCTTTGGGGAATGCTAACTGTAGAATTTGATGAGGAATCGAATGAGCCCATCTGCGAGGCTCTACGACTTTCGATTCAAAATGTAGCCGATTGAACCACATAATTTTTCATATCTGTACGGTTTTTGTCCGATTTCAAGGACATTTGACACATCATTTTTCAAATCTGTACGGTTTTTGTCAAATATCTCGGAAACGGAAGCTCGTACAGCAAATTTACCTTTGGGGAATGCTAACTGTAGAATTTGATGAGGAGTAGAATGAGCCCATCTGCGAGGCTCTACGACTTTCGATTCAAAACTTATAGCCGTTTGAACCACATAATTTTTCATATCTGTACGGTTTTTGTCAAATATCTCGGAAACGGAAGCTCGTACAGCAAATTTACCTTCGGGGAATGCTAACTGTAGAATTTGATGAGGAATCGAATGAGCCCATCTGCGAGGCTCTACGACTTTCGATTCAAAATGTAGCCGTTTGAACCACATAATTTTTCATATCTGTACGTTTTTTGTCAAATATCTCGGAAACGGAAGCTCGTACAGCAAATTTACCTGCATATGGGAATGCTAACTGTAGAATTTGATGAGGAGTAGAATGAGCCCATCTGCGAGGCTCTACGACTTTCGATTCAAAAGTTATAGCCGTTTGAACCACATAATTTTTCATATCTGTACGGTTTTTGTCCGATTTCAAGGACATTTGACACATCATTTCTCAAATCTGTACGGTTTTTGTCAAATATCTCGGAAACGGAAGCTCGTACAGCAAATTTACCTTTGGGGAATGCTAACTGTAGAATTTGATGAGGAATCGAATTAGCCCATCTGCGAGGCTCTACGACTTTCGATTCAAAATGTAGCCGATTGAACCACATAATTTTTCATATCTGTACGGTTTTTGTCCGATTTCAAGGACATTTGACACATCATTTTTCAAATCTGTACGGTTTTTGTCAAATATCTCGGAAACGGAAGCTCGTACAGCAAATTTACCTTTGGGGAATGCTAACTGTAGAATTTGATGGGGAGTAGAATGAGCCCATCTGCGAGGCTCTACGACTTTCGATTCAAAACTTATAGCCGTTTGAACCACATAATTTTTCATATCTGTACGGTTTTTGTCAAATATCTCGGAAACGGAAGCTCGTACAGCAAATTTACCTTCGGGGAATGCTAACTGTAGAATTTGATGAGGAATCGAATGAGCCCATCTGCGAGGCTCTACGACTTTCGATTCAAAATGTAGCCGATTGAACCACATAATTTTTCATATCTGTACGGTTTTTGTCCGATTTCAAGGACATTTGACACATCATTTTTCAAATCTGTACGGTTTTTGTCAAATATCTCGGAAACGGAAGCTCGTACAGCAAATTTACCTTTGGGGAATGCTAACTGTAGAATTTGATGAGGAATCGAATGAGCCCATCTGCGAGGCTCTACGACTTTCGATTCAAAATGTAGCCGATTGAACCACATAATTTTTCATATCTGTACGGTTTTTGTCCGATTTCAAGGACATTTGACACATCATTTTTCAAATCTGTACGGTTTTTGTCAAATATCTCGGAAACGGAAGCTCGTACAGCAAATTTACCTTTGGGGAATGCTAACTGTAGAATTTGATGAGGAGTAGAATGAGCCCATCTGCGAGGCTCTACGACTTTCGATTCAAAACTTATAGCCGTTTGAACCACATAATTTTTCATATCTGTACGGTTTTTGTCAAATATCTCGGAAACGGAAGCTCGTACAGCAAATTTACCTTCGGGGAATGCTAACTGTAGAATTTGATGAGGAATCGAATGAGCCCATCTGCGAGGCTCTACGACTTTCGATTCAAAATGTAGCCGTTTGAACCACATAATTTTTCATATCTGTACGTTTTTTGTCAAATATCTCGGAAACGGAAGCTCGTACAGCAAATTTACCTGCATATGGGAATGCTAACTGTAGAATTTGATGAGGAGTAGAATGAGCCCATCTGCGAGGCTCTACGACTTTCGATTCAAAAGTTATAGCCGTTTGAACCACATAATTTTTCATATCTGTACGGTTTTTGTCCGATTTCAAGGACATTTGACACATCATTTCTCAAATCTGTACGGTTTTTGTCAAATATCTCGGAAACGGAAGCTCGTACAGCAAATTTACCTTTGGGGAATGCTAACTGTAGAATTTGATGAGGAATCGAATTAGCCCATCTGCGAGGCTCTACGACTTTCGATTCAAAATGTAGCCGATTGAACCACATAATTTTTCATATCTGTACGGTTTTTGTCCGATTTCAAGGACATTTGACACATCATTTTTCAAATCTGTACGGTTTTTGTCAAATATCTCGGAAACGGAAGCTCGTACAGCAAATTTACCTTTGGGGAATGCTAACTGTAGAATTTGATGAGGAGTAGAATGAGCCCATCTGCGAGGCTCTACGACTTTCGATTCAAAACTTATAGCCGTTTGAACCACATAATTTTTCATATCTGTACGGTTTTTGTCAAATATCTCGGAAACGGAAGCTCGTACAGCAAATTTACCTTCGGGGAATGCTAACTGTAGAATTTGATGAGGAATCGAATGAGCCCATCTGCGAGGCTCTACGACTTTCAATTCAAAAGTTATAGCCGTTTGAACCACATAATTTTTCATATCTGTACGGTTTTTGTCAAATATCTCGGAAACGGAAGCTCGTACAGCAAATTTACCTTCGGGGAATGCTAACTGTAGAATTTGATGAGGAATCGAATGAGCCCATCTGCGAGGCTCTACGACTTTCGATTCAAAATGTAGCCGATTGAACCACATAATTTTTCATATCTGTACGGTTTTTGTCCGATTTCAAGGACATTTAACACATCATTTTTCAAATCTGTACGGTTTTTGTCAAATATCTCGGAAACGGAAGCTCGTACAGCAAATTTACCTTTGGGGAATGCTAACTGTAGAATTTGATGAGGAATCGAATGAGCCCATCTGCGAGGCTCTACGACTTTCGATTCAAAATGTAGCCGATTGAACCACATAATTTTTCATATATGTACGGTTTTTGTCCGATTTCAAGGACATTTGACACATCATTTTTCAAATCTGTACGGTTTTTGTCAAATATCTCGGAAACGGAAGCTCGTACAGCAAATTTACCTTTGGGGAATGCTAACTGTAGAATTTGATGAGGAGTAGAATGAGCCCATCTGCGAGGCTCTACGACTTTCGATTCAAAAGTTATAGCCGTTTGAACCACATAATTTTTCATATCTGTACGGTTTTTGTCAAATATCTCGGAAACGGAAGCTCGTACAGCAAATTTACCTGCATATGGGAATGCTAACTGTAGAATTTGATGAGGAGTAGAATGAGCCCATCTGCGAGGCTCTACGACTTTCGATTCAAAAGTTATAGCCGTTTGAACCACATAATTTTTCATATCTGTACAGTTTTTGTCAAATATCTCGGAAACGGAAGCTCGTACAGCAAATTTACCTTCGGGGAATGCTAACTGTAGAATTTGATGAGGAATCGAATGAGCCCATCTGCGAGGCTCTACGACTTTCGATTCAAAATGTAGCCGATTGAACCACATAATTTTTCATATCTGTACGGTTTTTGTCAAATATCTCGGAAACGGAAGCTCGTACAGCAAATTTACCTGCATATGGGAATGCTAACTGTAGAATTTGATGAGGAGTAGAATGAGCCCATCTGCGAGGCTCTACGACTTTCGATTCAAAAGTTATAGCCGTTTGAACCACATAATTTTTCATATCTGTACGGTTTTTGTCCGATTTCAAGGACATTTGACACATCATTTCTCAAATCTGTACGGTTTTTGTCAAATATCTCGGAAACGGAAGCTCGTACAGCAAATTTACCTTTGGGGAATGCTAACTGTAGAATTTGATGAGGAATCGAATTAGCCCATCTGCGAGGCTCTACGACTTTCGATTCAAAATGTAGCCGATTGAACCACATCATTTTTCATATCTGTACGGTTTTTGTCCGATTTCAAGGACATTTGACACATCATTTTTCAAATCTGTACGGTTTTTGTCAAATATCTCGGAAACGGAAGCTCGTACAGCAAATTTACCTTTGGGGAATGCTAACTGTAGAATTTGATGAGGAGTAGAATGAGCCCATCTGCGAGGCTCTACGACTTTCGATTCAAAAGTTATAGCCGTTTGAACCACATAATTTTTCATATCTGTACAGTTTTTGTCAAATATCTCGGAAACGGAAGCTCGTACAGCAAATTTACCTTCGGGGAATGCTAACTGTAGAATTTGATGAGGAATCGAATGAGCCCATCTGCGAGGCTCTACGACTTTCGATTCAAAATGTAGCCGATTGAACCACATAATTTTTCATATCTGTACGGTTTTTGTCAAATATCTCGGAAACGGAAGCTCGTACAGCAAATTTACCTGCATATGGGAATGCTAACTGTAGAATTTGATGAGGAGTAGAATGAGCCCATCTGCGAGGCTCTACGACTTTCGATTCAAAAGTTATAGCCGTTTGAACCACATAATTTTTCATATCTGTACGGTTTTTGTCCGATTTCAAGGACATTTGACACATCATTTCTCAAATCTGTACGGTTTTTGTCAAATATCTCGGAAACGGAAGCTCGTACAGCAAATTTACCTTTGGGGAATGCTAACTGTAGAATTTGATGAGGAATCGAATTAGCCCATCTGCGAGGCTCTACGACTTTCGATTCAAAATGTAGCCGATTGAACCACATAATTTTTCATATCTGTACGGTTTTTGTCCGATTTCAAGGACATTTGACACATCATTTTTCAAATCTGTACGGTTTTTGTCAAATATCTCGGAAACGGAAGCTCGTACAGCAAATTTACCTTTGGGGAATGCTAACTGTAGAATTTGATGAGGAGTAGAATGAGCCCATCTGCGAGGCTCTACGACTTTCGATTCAAAACTTATAGCCGTTTGAACCACATAATTTTTCATATCTGTACGGTTTTTGTCAAATATCTCGGAAACGGAAGCTCGTACAGCAAATTTACCTTCGGGGAATACTAACTGTAGAATTTGATGAGGAATCGAATGAGCCCATCTGCGAGGCTCTACGACTTTCAATTCAAAAGTTTTAGCCGTTTGAACCACATAATTTTTCATATCTGTACGTTTTTTGTCAAATATCTCGGAAACGGAAGCTCGTACAGCAAATTTACCTGCACATGGGAATGCTAACTGTAGAATTTGATGAGGAGTAGAATGAGCCCATCTGCGAGGCTCTACGACTTTCGATTCAAAAGTTATAGCCGTTTGAACCACATAATTTTTCATATCTGTACAGTTTTTGTCAAATATCTCGGAAACGGAAGCTCGTACAGCAAATTTACCTTTGGGGAATGCTAACTGTAGAATTTGATGAGGAATCGAATGAGCCCATCTGCGAGGCTCTACGACTTTCGATTCAAAATGTAGCCGATTGAACTACATAATTTTTCATATATGTACGGTTTTTGTCCGATTTCAAGGACATTTGACACATCATTTTTCAAATCTGTACGGTTTTTGTCAAATATCTCGGAAACGGAAGCTCGTACAGCAAATTTACCTTTGGGGAATGCTAACTGTAGAATTTGATGAGGAATCGAATGAGCCCATCTGCGAGGCTCTACGACTTTCGATTCAAAATGTAGCCGATTGAACCACATAATTTTTCATATCTGTACGGTTTTTGTCCGATTTCAAGGACATTTGACACATCATTTTTCAAATCTGTACGGTTTTTGTCAAATATCTCGGAAACGGAAGCTCGTACAGCAAATTTACCTTTGGGGAATGCTAACTGTAGAATTTGATGAGGAGTAGAATGAGCCCATCTGCGAGGCTCTACGACTTTCGATTCAAAACTTATAGCCGTTTGAACCACATAATTTTTCATATCTGTACGGTTTTTGTCAAATATCTCGGAAACGGAAGCTCGTACAGCAAATTTACCTTCGGGGAATGCTAACTGTAGAATTTGATGAGGAATCGAATGAGCCCATCTGCGAGGCTCTACGACTTTCGATTCAAAATGTAGCCGTTTGAACCACATAATTTTTCATATCTGTACGTTTTTTGTCAAATATCTCGGAAACGGAAGCTCGTACAGCAAATTTACCTGCATATGGGAATGCTAACTGTAGAATTTGATGAGGAGTAGAATGAGCCCATCTGCGAGGCTCTACGACTTTCGATTCAAAAGTTATAGCCGTTTGAACCACATAATTTTTCATATCTGTACGGTTTTTGTCCGATTTCAAGGACATTTGACACATCATTTCTCAAATCTGTACGGTTTTTGTCAAATATCTCGGAAACGGAAGCTCGTACAGCAAATTTACCTTTGGGGAATGCTAACTGTAGAATTTGATGAGGAATCGAATTAGCCCATCTGCGAGGCTCTACGACTTTCGATTCAAAATGTAGCCGATTGAACCACATAATTTTTCATATCTGTACGGTTTTTGTCCGATTTCAAGGACATTTGACACATCATTTTTCAAATCTGTACGGTTTTTGTCAAATATCTCGGAAACGGAAGCTCGTACAGCAAATTTACCTTTGGGGAATGCTAACTGTAGAATTTGATGAGGAGTAGAATGAGCCCATCTGCGAGGCTCTACGACTTTCGATTCAAAACTTATAGCCGTTTGAACCACATAATTTTTCATATCTGTACGGTTTTTGTCAAATATCTCGGAAACGGAAGCTCGTACAGCAAATTTACCTTCGGGGAATGCTAACTGTAGAATTTGATGAGGAATCGAATGAGCCCATCTGCGAGGCTCTACGACTTTCGATTCAAAATGTAGCCGTTTGAACCACATAATTTTTCATATCTGTACGTTTTTTGTCAAATATCTCGGAAACGGAAGCTCGTACAGCAAATTTACCTGCATATGGGAATGCTAACTGTAGAATTTGATGAGGAGTAGAATGAGCCCATCTGCGAGGCTCTACGACTTTCGATTCAAAATGTAGCCGATTGAACCACATAATTTTTCATATATGTACGTTTTTTGTCCGATTTCAAGGACATTTGACACATCATTTTTCAAATCTGTACGGTTTTTGTCAAATATCTCGGAAACGGAAGCTCGTACAGCAAATTTACCTTTGGGGAATGCTAACTGTAGAATTTGATGAGGAATCGAATGAGCCCATCTGCGAGGCTCTACGACTTTCGATTCAAAATGTAGCCGATTGAACCACATAATTTTTCATATCTGTACGGTTTTTGTCCGATTTCAAGGACATTTGACACATCATTTTTCAAATCTGTACGGTTTTTGTCAAATATCTCGGAAACGGAAGCTCGTACAGCAAATTTACCTTTGGGGAATGCTAACTGTAGAATTTGATGAGGAGTAGAATGAGCCCATCTGCGAGGCTCTACGACTTTCGATTCAAAACTTATAGCCGTTTGAACCACATAATTTTTCATATCTGTACGGTTTTTGTCAAATATCTCGGAAACGGAAGCTCGTACAGCAAATTTACCTTCGGGGAATGCTAACTGTAGAATTTGATGAGGAATCGAATGAGCCCATCTGCGAGGATTACGACTTTCGATTCAAAATGTAGCCGTTTGAACCACATAATTTTTCATATCTGTACGTTTTTTGTCAAATATCTCGGAAACGGAAGCTCGTACAGCAAATTTACCTGCATATGGGAATGCTAACTGTAGAATTTGATGAGGAGTAGAATGAGCCCATCTGCGAGGCTCTACGACTTTCGATTCAAAATGTAGCCGATTGAACCACATAATTTTTCATATATGTACGGTTTTTGTCCGATTTCAAGGACATTTGACACATCATTTTTCAAATCTGTACGGTTTTTGTCAAATATCTCGGAAACGGAAGCTCGTACAGCAAATTTACCTTTGGGGAATGCTAACTGTAGAATTTGATGAGGAATCGAATGAGCCCATCTGCGAGGCTCTACGACTTTCGATTCAAAATGTAGCCGATTGAACCACATAATTTTTCATATCTGTACGGTTTTTGTCCGATTTCAAGGACATTTGACACATCATTTTTCAAATCTGTACGGTTTTTGTCAAATATCTCGGAAACGGAAGCTCGTACAGCAAATTTACCTTTGGGGAATGCTAACTGTAGAATTTGATGAGGAGTAGAATTAGCCCATCTGCGAGGCTCTACGACTTTCGATTCAAAACTTATAGCCGTTTGAACCACATAATTTTTCATATCTGTACGGTTTTTGTCAAATATCTCGGAAACGGAAGCTCGTACAGCAAATTTACCTTCGGGGAATGCTAACTGTAGAATTTGATGAGGAATCGAATGAGCCCATCTGCGAGGCTCTACGACTTTCGATTCAAAATGTAGCCGATTGAACCACATAATTTTTCATATCTGTACGGTTTTTGTCCGATTTCAAGGACATTTAACACATCATTTTTCAAATCTGTACGGTTTTTGTCAAATATCTCGGAAACGGAAGCTCGTACAGCAAATTTACCTTTGGGGAATGCTAACTGTAGAATTTGATGAGGAATCGAATGAGCCCATCTGCGAGGCTCTACGACTTTCGATTCAAAATGTAGCCGATTGAACCACATAATTTTTCATATATGTACGGTTTTTGTCCGATTTCAAGGACATTTGACACATCATTTTTCAAATCTGTACGGTTTTTGTCAAATATCTCGGAAACGGAAGCTCGTACAGCAAATTTACCTTTGGGGAATGCTAACTGTAGAATTTGATGAGGAATCGAATGAGCCCATCTGCGAGGCTCTACGACTTTCGATTCAAAATGTAGCCGATTGAACCACATAATTTTTCATATCTGTACGGTTTTTGTCCGATTTCAAGGACATTTGACACATCATTTTTCAAATCTGTACGGTTTTTGTCAAATATCTCGGAAACGGAAGCTCGTACAGCAAATTTACCTTTGGGGAATGCTAACTGTAGAATTTGATGAGGAGTAGAATGAGCCCATCTGCGAGGCTCTACGACTTTCGATTCAAAACTTATAGCCGTTTGAACCACATAATTTTTCATATCTGTACGGTTTTTGTCAAATATCTCGGAAACGGAAGCTCGTACAGCAAATTTACCTTCGGGGAATGCTAACTGTAGAATTTGATGAGGAATCGAATGAGCCCATCTGCGAGGCTCTACGACTTTCGATTCAAAATGTAGCCGTTTGAACCACATAATTTTTCATATCTGTACGTTTTTTGTCAAATATCTCGGAAACGGAAGCTCGTACAGCAAATTTACCTGCATATGGGAATGCTAACTGTAGAATTTGATGAGGAGTAGAATGAGCCCATCTGCGAGGCTCTACGACTTTCGATTCAAAAGTTATAGCCGTTTGAACCACATAATTTTTCATATCTGTACGGTTTTTGTCCGATTTCAAGGACATTTGACACATCATTTCTCAAATCTGTACGGTTTTTGTCAAATATCTCGGAAACGGAAGCTCGTACAGCAAATTTACCTTTGGGGAATGCTAACTGTAGAATTTGATGAGGAATCGAATTAGCCCATCTGCGAGGCTCTACGACTTTCGATTCAAAATGTAGCCGATTGAACCACATAATTTTTCATATCTGTACGGTTTTTGTCCGATTTCAAGGACATTTGACACATCATTTTTCAAATCTGTACGGTTTTTGTCAAATATCTCGGAAACGGAAGCTCGTACAGCAAATTTACCTTTGGGGAATGCTAACTGTAGAATTTGATGAGGAGTAGAATGAGCCCATCTGCGAGGCTCTACGACTTTCGATTCAAAACTTATAGCCGTTTGAACCACATAATTTTTCATATCTGTACGGTTTTTGTCAAATATCTCGGAAACGGAAGCTCGTACAGCAAATTTACCTTCGGGGAATGCTAACTGTAGAATTTGATGAGGAATCGAATGAGCCCATCTGCGAGGCTCTACGACTTTCGATTCAAAATGTAGCCGTTTGAACCACATAATTTTTCATATCTGTACGTTTTTTGTCAAATATCTCGGAAACGGAAGCTCGTACAGCAAATTTACCTGCATATGGGAATGCTAACTGTAGAATTTGATGAGGAGTAGAATGAGCCCATCTGCGAGGCTCTACGACTTTCGATTCAAAATGTAGCCGATTGAACCACATAATTTTTCATATATGTACGGTTTTTGTCCGATTTCAAGGACATTTGACACATCATTTTTCAAATCTGTACGGTTTTTGTCAAATATCTCGGAAACGGAAGCTCGTACAGCAAATTTACCTTTGGGGAATGCTAACTGTAGAATTTGATGAGGAATCGAATGAGCCCATCTGCGAGGCTCTACGACTTTCGATTCAAAATGTAGCCGATTGAACCACATAATTTTTCATATCTGTACGGTTTTTGTCCGATTTCAAGGACATTTGACACATCATTTTTCAAATCTGTACGGTTTTTGTCAAATATCTCGGAAACGGAAGCTCGTACAGCAAATTTACCTTTGGGGAATGCTAACTGTAGAATTTGATGAGGAGTAGAATGAGCCCATCTGCGAGGCTCTACGACTTTCGATTCAAAACTTATAGCCGTTTGAACCACATAATTTTTCATATCTGTACGGTTTTTGTCAAATATCTCGGAAACGGAAGCTCGTACAGCAAATTTACCTTCGGGGAATGCTAACTGTAGAATTTGATGAGGAATCGAATGAGCCCATCTGCGAGGATTACGACTTTCGATTCAAAATGTAGCCGTTTGAACCACATAATTTTTCATATCTGTACGTTTTTTGTCAAATATCTCGGAAACGGAAGCTCGTACAGCAAATTTACCTGCATATGGGAATGCTAACTGTAGAATTTGATGAGGAGTAGAATGAGCCCATCTGCGAGGCTCTACGACTTTCGATTCAAAATGTAGCCGATTGAACCACATAATTTTTCATATATGTACGGTTTTTGTCCGATTTCAAGGACATTTGACACATCATTTTTCAAATCTGTACGGTTTTTGTCAAATATCTCGGAAACGGAAGCTCGTACAGCAAATTTACCTTTGGGGAATGCTAACTGTAGAATTTGATGAGGAATCGAATGAGCCCATCTGCGAGGCTCTACGACTTTCGATTCAAAATGTAGCCGATTGAACCACATAATTTTTCATATCTGTACGGTTTTTGTCCGATTTCAAGGACATTTGACACATCATTTTTCAAATCTGTACGGTTTTTGTCAAATATCTCGGAAACGGAAGCTCGTACAGCAAATTTACCTTTGGGGAATGCTAACTGTAGAATTTGATGAGGAGTAGAATTAGCCCATCTGCGAGGCTCTACGACTTTCGATTCAAAACTTATAGCCGTTTGAACCACATAATTTTTCATATCTGTACGGTTTTTGTCAAATATCTCGGAAACGGAAGCTCGTACAGCAAATTTACCTTCGGGGAATGCTAACTGTAGAATTTGATGAGGAATCGAATGAGCCCATCTGCGAGGCTCTACGACTTTCGATTCAAAATGTAGCCGATTGAACCACATAATTTTTCATATCTGTACGGTTTTTGTCCGATTTCAAGGACATTTAACACATCATTTTTCAAATCTGTACGGTTTTTGTCAAATATCTCGGAAACGGAAGCTCGTACAGCAAATTTACCTTTGGGGAATGCTAACTGTAGAATTTGATGAGGAATCGAATGAGCCCATCTGCGAGGCTCTACGACTTTCGATTCAAAATGTAGCCGATTGAACCACATAATTTTTCATATATGTACGGTTTTTGTCCGATTTCAAGGACATTTGACACATCATTTTTCAAATCTGTACGGTTTTTGTCAAATATCTCGGAAACGGAAGCTCGTACAGCAAATTTACCTTTGGGGAATGCTAACTGTAGAATTTGATGAGGAATCGAATGAGCCCATCTGCGAGGCTCTACGACTTTCGATTCAAAATGTAGCCGATTGAACCACATAATTTTTCATATCTGTACGGTTTTTGTCCGATTTCAAGGACATTTGACACATCATTTTTCAAATCTGTACGGTTTTTGTCAAATATCTCGGAAACGGAAGCTCGTACAGCAAATTTACCTTTGGGGAATGCTAACTGTAGAATTTGATGAGGAGTAGAATGAGCCCATCTGCGAGGCTCTACGACTTTCGATTCAAAACTTATAGCCGTTTGAACCACATAATTTTTCATATCTGTACGGTTTTTGTCAAATATCTCGGAAACGGAAGCTCGTACAGCAAATTTACCTTCGGGGAATGCTAACTGTAGAATTTGATGAGGAATCGAATGAGCCCATCTGCGAGGCTCTACGACTTTCGATTCAAAATGTAGCCGTTTGAACCACATAATTTTTCATATCTGTACGTTTTTTGTCAAATATCTCGGAAACGGAAGCTCGTACAGCAAATTTACCTGCATATGGGAATGCTAACTGTAGAATTTGATGAGGAGTAGAATGAGCCCATCTGCGAGGCTCTACGACTTTCGATTCAAAAGTTATAGCCGTTTGAACCACATAATTTTTCATATCTGTACGGTTTTTGTCCGATTTCAAGGACATTTGACACATCATTTCTCAAATCTGTACGGTTTTTGTCAAATATCTCGGAAACGGAAGCTCGTACAGCAAATTTACCTTTGGGGAATGCTAACTGTAGAATTTGATGAGGAATCGAATTAGCCCATCTGCGAGGCTCTACGACTTTCGATTCAAAATGTAGCCGATTGAACCACATAATTTTTCATATCTGTACGGTTTTTGTCCGATTTCAAGGACATTTGACACATCATTTTTCAAATCTGTACGGTTTTTGTCAAATATCTCGGAAACGGAAGCTCGTACAGCAAATTTACCTTTGGGGAATGCTAACTGTAGAATTTGATGAGGAGTAGAATGAGCCCATCTGCGAGGCTCTACGACTTTCGATTCAAAAGTTATAGCCGTTTGAACCACATAATTTTTCATATCTGTACGTTTTTTGTCAAATATCTCGGAAACGGAAGCTCGTACAGCAAATTTACCTGCACATGGGAATGCTAACTGTAGAATTTGATGAGGAGTAGAATGAGCCCATCTGCGAGGCTCTACGACTTTCGATTCAAAAGTTATAGCCGTTTGAACCACATAATTTTTCATATCTGTACAGTTTTTGTCAAATATCTCGTAAACGGAAGCTCGTACAGCAAATTTACCTTCGGGGAATGCTAACTGTAGAATTTGATGAGGAATCGAATGAGCCCATCTGCGAGGCTCTACGACTTTCGATTCAAAATGTAGCCGATTGAACCACATAATTTTTCATATCTGTACGGTTTTTTTCCGATTTCAAGGACATTTGACACATCATTTTTCAAATCTGTACGGTTTTTGTCAAATATCTCGGAAACGGAAGCTCGTACAGCAAATTTACCTTTGGGGAATGCTAACTGTAGAATTTGATGAGGAATCGAATGAGCCCATCTGCGAGGCTCTACGACTTTCGATTCAAAATGTAGCCGATTGAACCACATAATTTTTCATATCTGTACGGTTTTTGTCCGATTTCAAGGACATTTGACACATCATTTTTCAAATCTGTACGGTTTTTGTCAAATATCTCGGAAACGGAAGCTCGTACAGCAAATTTACCTTTGGGGAATGCTAACTGTAGAATTTGATGAGGAGTAGAATGAGCCCATCTGCGAGGCTCTACGACTTTCGATTCAAAACTTATAGCCGTTTGAACCACATAATTTTTCATATCTGTACGGTTTTTGTCAAATATCTCGGAAACGGAAGCTCGTACAGCAAATTTACCTTCGGGGAATGCTAACTGTAGAATTTGATGAGGAATCGAATGAGCCCATCTGCGAGGCTCTACGACTTTCGATTCAAAATGTAGCCGTTTGAACCACATAATTTTTCATATCTGTACGTTTTTTGTCAAATATCTCGGAAACGGAAGCTCGTACAGCAAATTTACCTGCATATGGGAATGCTAACTGTAGAATTTGATGAGGAGTAGAATGAGCCCATCTGCGAGGCTCTACGACTTTCGATTCAAAATGTAGCCGATTGAACCACATAATTTTTCATATCTGTACATTTTTTGTCCGATTTCAAGGACATTTGACACATCATTTTTCAAATCTGTACGGTTTTTGTCAAATATCTCAGAAACGGAAGCTCGTACAGCAAATTTACCTTCGGGGAATGCTAACTGTAGAATTTGATGAGGAATCGAATGAGCCCATCTGCGAGGCTCTACGACTTTCGATTCAAAATGTAGCCGATTGAACCACATAATTTTTCATATCTGTACGGTTTTTGTCCGATTTCAAGGACATTTGACACATCATTTTTCAAATCTGTACGGTTTTTGTCAAATATCTCGGAAACGGAAGCTCGTACAGCAAATTTACCTTTGGGGAATGCTAACTGTAGAATTTGATGAGGAGTAGAATGAGCCCATCTGCGAGGCTCTACGACTTTCGATTCAAAACTTATAGCCGTTTGAACCACATAATTTTTCATATCTGTACGGTTTTTGTCAAATATCTCGGAAACGGAAGCTCGTACAGCAAATTTACCTTCGGGGAATGCTAACTGTAGAATTTGATGAGGAATCGAATGAGCCCATCTGCGAGGCTCTACGACTTTCGATTCAAAATGTAGCCGTTTGAACCACATAATTTTTCATATCTGTACGGTTTTTGTCCGATTTCAAGGACATTTAACACATCATTTTTCAAATCTGTACGGTTTTTGTCAAATATCTCGGAAACGGAAGCTC
This sequence comes from Borostomias antarcticus, assembly GCF_949987555.1. Lineage (NCBI taxonomy): Eukaryota > Metazoa > Chordata > Actinopteri > Stomiiformes > Stomiidae > Borostomias > Borostomias antarcticus. The sequence goes on from NW_028176304.1 coordinate 285,513, forward strand.
GTACAGCAAATTTACCTTTGGGGAATGCTAACTGTAGAATTTGATGAGGAATCGAATGAGCCCATCTGCGAGGCTCTACGACTTTCGATTCAAAATGTAGCCGATTGAACCACATAATTTTTCATATATGTACGGTTTTTGTCCGATTTCAAGGACATTTGACACATCATTTTTCAAATCTGTACGGTTTTTGTCAAATATCTCGGAAACGGAAGCTCGTACAGCAAATTTACCTTTGGGGAATGCTAACTGTAGAATTTGATGAGGAATCGAATGAGCCCATCTGCGAGGCTCTACGACTTTCGATTCAAAATGTAGCCGATTGAACCACATAATTTTTCATATCTGTACGGTTTTTGTCCGATTTCAAGGACATTTGACACATCATTTTTCAAATCTGTACGGTTTTTGTCAAATATCTCGGAAACGGAAGCTCGTACAGCAAATTTACCTTTGGGGAATGCTAACTGTAGAATTTGATGAGGAGTAGAATGAGCCCATCTGCGAGGCTCTACGACTTTCGATTCAAAACTTATAGCCGTTTGAACCACATAATTTTTCATATCTGTACGGTTTTTGTCAAATATCTCGGAAACGGAAGCTCGTACAGCAAATTTACCTTCGGGGAATGCTAACTGTAGAATTTGATGAGGAATCGAATGAGCCCATCTGCGAGGCTCTACGACTTTCGATTCAAAATGTAGCCGTTTGAACCACATAATTTTTCATATCTGTACGTTTTTTGTCAAATATCTCGGAAACGGAAGCTCGTACAGCAAATTTACCTGCATATGGGAATGCTAACTGTAGAATTTGATGAGGAGTAGAATGAGCCCATCTGCGAGGCTCTACGACTTTCGATTCAAAAGTTATAGCCGTTTGAACCACATAATTTTTCATATCTGTACGGTTTTTGTCCGATTTCAAGGACATTTGACACATCATTTCTCAAATCTGTACGGTTTTTGTCAAATATCTCGGAAACGGAAGCTCGTACAGCAAATTTACCTTTGGGGAATGCTAACTGTAGAATTTGATGAGGAATCGAATTAGCCCATCTGCGAGGCTCTACGACTTTCGATTCAAAATGTAGCCGATTGAACCACATAATTTTTCATATCTGTACGGTTTTTGTCCGATTTCAAGGACATTTGACACATCATTTTTCAAATCTGTACGGTTTTTGTCAAATATCTCGGAAACGGAAGCTCGTACAGCAAATTTACCTTTGGGGAATGCTAACTGTAGAATTTGATGAGGAGTAGAATGAGCCCATCTGCGAGGCTCTACGACTTTCGATTCAAAACTTATAGCCGTTTGAACCACATAATTTTTCATATCTGTACGGTTTTTGTCAAATATCTCGGAAACGGAAGCTCGTACAGCAAATTTACCTTCGGGGAATGCTAACTGTAGAATTTGATGAGGAATCGAATGAGCCCATCTGCGAGGCTCTACGACTTTCAATTCAAAAGTTATAGCCGTTTGAACCACATAATTTTTCATATCTGTACGGTTTTTGTCAAATATCTCGGAAACGGAAGCTCGTACAGCAAATTTACCTTCGGGGAATGCTAACTGTAGAATTTGATGAGGAATCGAATGAGCCCATCTGCGAGGCTCTACGACTTTCGATTCAAAATGTAGCCGATTGAACCACATAATTTTTCATATCTGTACGGTTTTTGTCCGATTTCAAGGACATTTAACACATCATTTTTCAAATCTGTACGGTTTTTGTCAAATATCTCGGAAACGGAAGCTCGTACAGCAAATTTACCTTTGGGGAATGCTAACTGTAGAATTTGATGAGGAATCGAATGAGCCCATCTGCGAGGCTCTACGACTTTCGATTCAAAATGTAGCCGATTGAACCACATAATTTTTCATATATGTACGGTTTTTGTCCGATTTCAAGGACATTTGACACATCATTTTTCAAATCTGTACGGTTTTTGTCAAATATCTCGGAAACGGAAGCTCGTACAGCAAATTTACCTTTGGGGAATGCTAACTGTAGAATTTGATGAGGAGTAGAATGAGCCCATCTGCGAGGCTCTACGACTTTCGATTCAAAAGTTATAGCCGTTTGAACCACATAATTTTTCATATCTGTACGGTTTTTGTCAAATATCTCGGAAACGGAAGCTCGTACAGCAAATTTACCTGCATATGGGAATGCTAACTGTAGAATTTGATGAGGAGTAGAATGAGCCCATCTGCGAGGCTCTACGACTTTCGATTCAAAAGTTATAGCCGTTTGAACCACATAATTTTTCATATCTGTACAGTTTTTGTCAAATATCTCGGAAACGGAAGCTCGTACAGCAAATTTACCTTCGGGGAATGCTAACTGTAGAATTTGATGAGGAATCGAATGAGCCCATCTGCGAGGCTCTACGACTTTCGATTCAAAATGTAGCCGATTGAACCACATAATTTTTCATATCTGTACGGTTTTTGTCAAATATCTCGGAAACGGAAGCTCGTACAGCAAATTTACCTGCATATGGGAATGCTAACTGTAGAATTTGATGAGGAGTAGAATGAGCCCATCTGCGAGGCTCTACGACTTTCGATTCAAAAGTTATAGCCGTTTGAACCACATAATTTTTCATATCTGTACGGTTTTTGTCCGATTTCAAGGACATTTGACACATCATTTCTCAAATCTGTACGGTTTTTGTCAAATATCTCGGAAACGGAAGCTCGTACAGCAAATTTACCTTTGGGGAATGCTAACTGTAGAATTTGATGAGGAATCGAATTAGCCCATCTGCGAGGCTCTACGACTTTCGATTCAAAATGTAGCCGATTGAACCACATAATTTTTCATATCTGTACGGTTTTTGTCCGATTTCAAGGACATTTGACACATCATTTTTCAAATCTGTACGGTTTTTGTCAAATATCTCGGAAACGGAAGCTCGTACAGCAAATTTACCTTTGGGGAATGCTAACTGTAGAATTTGATGAGGAGTAGAATGAGCCCATCTGCGAGGCTCTACGACTTTCGATTCAAAACTTATAGCCGTTTGAACCACATAATTTTTCATATCTGTACGGTTTTTGTCAAATATCTCGGAAACGGAAGCTCGTACAGCAAATTTACCTTCGGGGAATGCTAACTGTAGAATTTGATGAGGAATCGAATGAGCCCATCTGCGAGGCTCTACGACTTTCGATTCAAAATGTAGCCGTTTGAACCACATAATTTTTCATATCTGTACGTTTTTTGTCAAATATCTCGGAAACGGAAGCTCGTACAGCAAATTTACCTGCATATGGGAATGCTAACTGTAGAATTTGATGAGGAGTAGAATGAGCCCATCTGCGAGGCTCTACGACTTTCGATTCAAAATGTAGCCGATTGAACCACATAATTTTTCATATATGTACGGTTTTTGTCCGATTTCAAGGACATTTGACACATCATTTTTCAAATCTGTACGGTTTTTGTCAAATATCTCGGAAACGGAAGCTCGTACAGCAAATTTACCTTTGGGGAATGCTAACTGTAGAATTTGATGAGGAATCGAATGAGCCCATCTGCGAGGCTCTACGACTTTCGATTCAAAATGTAGCCGATTGAACCACATAATTTTTCATATCTGTACGGTTTTTGTCCGATTTCAAGGACATTTGACACATCATTTTTCAAATCTGTACGGTTTTTGTCAAATATCTCGGAAACGGAAGCTCGTACAGCAAATTTACCTTTGGGGAATGCTAACTGTAGAATTTGATGAGGAGTAGAATGAGCCCATCTGCGAGGCTCTACGACTTTCGATTCAAAAGTTATAGCCGTTTGAACCACATAATTTTTCATATCTGTACGTTTTTTGTCAAATATCTCGGAAACGGAAGCTCGTACAGCAAATTTACCTGCACATGGGAATGCTAACTGTAGAATTTGATGAGGAGTAGAATGAGCCCATCTGCGAGGCTCTACGACTTTCGATTCAAAAGTTATAGCCGTTTGAACCACATAATTTTTCATATCTGTACAGTTTTTGTCAAATATCTCGTAAACGGAAGCTCGTACAGCAAATTTACCTTCGGGGAATGCTAACTGTAGAATTTGATGAGGAATCGAATGAGCCCATCTGCGAGGCTCTACGACTTTCGATTCAAAATGTAGCCGATTGAACCACATAATTTTTCATATCTGTACGGTTTTTTTCCGATTTCAAGGACATTTGACACATCATTTTTCAAATCTGTACGGTTTTTGTCAAATATCTCGGAAACGGAAGCTCGTACAGCAAATTTACCTTTGGGGAATGCTAACTGTAGAATTTGATGAGGAGTAGAATGAGCCCATCTGCGAGGCTCTACGACTTTCGATTCAAAACTTATAGCCGTTTGAACCACATAATTTTTCATATCTGTACGGTTTTTGTCAAATATCTCGGAAACGGAAGCTCGTACAGCAAATTTACCTTCGGGGAATGCTAACTGTAGAATTTGATGAGGAATCGAATGAGCCCATCTGCGAGGCTCTACGACTTTCGATTCAAAATGTAGCCGTTTGAACCACATAATTTTTCATATCTGTACGTTTTTTGTCAAATATCTCGGAAACGGAAGCTCGTACAGCAAATTTACCTGCATATGGGAATGCTAACTGTAGAATTTGATGAGGAGTAGAATGAGCCCATCTGCGAGGCTCTACGACTTTCGATTCAAAATGTAGCCGATTGAACCACATAATTTTTCATATATGTACGGTTTTTGTCCGATTTCAAGGACATTTGACACATCATTTTTCAAATCTGTACGGTTTTTGTCAAATATCTCGGAAACGGAAGCTCGTACAGCAAATTTACCTTTGGGGAATGCTAACTGTAGAATTTGATGAGGAATCGAATGAGCCCATCTGCGAGGCTCTACGACTTTCGATTCAAAATGTAGCCGTTTGAACCACATAATTTTTCATATCTGTACGTTTTTTGTCAAATATCTCGGAAACGGAAGCTCGTACAGCAAATTTACCTGCATATGGGAATGCTAACTGTAGAATTTGATGAGGAGTAGAATGAGCCCATCTGCGAGGCTCTACGACTTTCGATTCAAAAGTTATAGCCGTTTGAACCACATAATTTTTCATATCTGTACGGTTTTTGTCCGATTTCAAGGACATTTGACACATCATTTCTCAAATCTGTACGGTTTTTGTCAAATATCTCGGAAACGGAAGCTCGTACAGCAAATTTACCTTTGGGGAATGCTAACTGTAGAATTTGATGAGGAATCGAATTAGCCCATCTGCGAGGCTCTACGACTTTCGATTCAAAATGTAGCCGATTGAACCACATAATTTTTCATATCTGTACGGTTTTTGTCCGATTTCAAGGACATTTGACACATCATTTTTCAAATCTGTACGGTTTTTGTCAAATATCTCGGAAACGGAAGCTCGTACAGCAAATTTACCTTTGGGGAATGCTAACTGTAGAATTTGATGAGGAGTAGAATGAGCCCATCTGCGAGGCTCTACGACTTTCGATTCAAAACTTATAGCCGTTTGAACCACATAATTTTTCATATCTGTACGGTTTTTGTCAAATATCTCGGAAACGGAAGCTCGTACAGCAAATTTACCTTCGGGGAATGCTAACTGTAGAATTTGATGAGGAATCGAATGAGCCCATCTGCGAGGCTCTACGACTTTCAATTCAAAAGTTATAGCCGTTTGAACCACATAATTTTTCATATCTGTACGGTTTTTGTCAAATATCTCGGAAACGGAAGCTCGTACAGCAAATTTACCTTCGGGGAATGCTAACTGTAGAATTTGATGAGGAATCGAATGAGCCCATCTGCGAGGCTCTACGACTTTCGATTCAAAATGTAGCCGATTGAACCACATAATTTTTCATATCTGTACGGTTTTTGTCCGATTTCAAGGACATTTAACACATCATTTTTCAAATCTGTACGGTTTTTGTCAAATATCTCGGAAACGGAAGCTCGTACAGCAAATTTACCTTTGGGGAATGCTAACTGTAGAATTTGATGAGGAATCGAATGAGCCCATCTGCGAGGCTCTACGACTTTCGATTCAAAATGTAGCCGATTGAACCACATAATTTTTCATATATGTACGGTTTTTGTCCGATTTCAAGGACATTTGACACATCATTTTTCAAATCTGTACGGTTTTTGTCAAATATCTCGGAAACGGAAGCTCGTACAGCAAATTTACCTTTGGGGAATGCTAACTGTAGAATTTGATGAGGAGTAGAATGAGCCCATCTGCGAGGCTCTACGACTTTCGATTCAAAAGTTATAGCCGTTTGAACCACATAATTTTTCATATCTGTACGGTTTTTGTCAAATATCTCGGAAACGGAAGCTCGTACAGCAAATTTACCTGCATATGGGAATGCTAACTGTAGAATTTGATGAGGAGTAGAATGAGCCCATCTGCGAGGCTCTACGACTTTCGATTCAAAAGTTATAGCCGTTTGAACCACATAATTTTTCATATCTGTACAGTTTTTGTCAAATATCTCGGAAACGGAAGCTCGTACAGCAAATTTACCTTCGGGGAATGCTAACTGTAGAATTTGATGAGGAATCGAATGAGCCCATCTGCGAGGCTCTACGACTTTCGATTCAAAATGTAGCCGATTGAACCACATAATTTTTCATATCTGTACGGTTTTTGTCAAATATCTCGGAAACGGAAGCTCGTACAGCAAATTTACCTGCATATGGGAATGCTAACTGTAGAATTTGATGAGGAGTAGAATGAGCCCATCTGCGAGGCTCTACGACTTTCGATTCAAAAGTTATAGCCGTTTGAACCACATAATTTTTCATATCTGTACGGTTTTTGTCCGATTTCAAGGACATTTGACACATCATTTCTCAAATCTGTACGGTTTTTGTCAAATATCTCGGAAACGGAAGCTCGTACAGCAAATTTACCTTTGGGGAATGCTAACTGTAGAATTTGATGAGGAATCGAATTAGCCCATCTGCGAGGCTCTACGACTTTCGATTCAAAATGTAGCCGATTGAACCACATAATTTTTCATATCTGTACGGTTTTTGTCCGATTTCAAGGACATTTGACACATCATTTTTCAAATCTGTACGGTTTTTGTCAAATATCTCGGAAACGGAAGCTCGTACAGCAAATTTACCTTTGGGGAATGCTAACTGTAGAATTTGATGAGGAGTAGAATGAGCCCATCTGCGAGGCTCTACGACTTTCGATTCAAAAGTTATAGCCGTTTGAACCACATAATTTTTCATATCTGTACGTTTTTTGTCAAATATCTCGGAAACGGAAGCTCGTACAGCAAATTTACCTGCACATGGGAATGCTAACTGTAGAATTTGATGAGGAGTAGAATGAGCCCATCTGCGAGGCTCTACGACTTTCGATTCAAAAGTTATAGCCGTTTGAACCACATAATTTTTCATATCTGTACAGTTTTTGTCAAATATCTCGTAAACGGAAGCTCGTACAGCAAATTTACCTTCGGGGAATGCTAACTGTAGAATTTGATGAGGAATCGAATGAGCCCATCTGCGAGGCTCTACGACTTTCGATTCAAAATGTAGCCGATTGAACCACATAATTTTTCATATCTGTACGGTTTTTTTCCGATTTCAAGGACATTTGACACATCATTTTTCAAATCTGTACGGTTTTTGTCAAATATCTCGGAAACGGAAGCTCGTACAGCAAATTTACCTTTGGGGAATGCTAACTGTAGAATTTGATGAGGAATCGAATGAGCCCATCTGCGAGGCTCTACGACTTTCGATTCAAAATGTAGCCGATTGAACCACATAATTTTTCATATCTGTACGGTTTTTGTCCGATTTCAAGGACATTTGACACATCATTTTTCAAATCTGTACGGTTTTTGTCAAATATCTCGGAAACGGAAGCTCGTACAGCAAATTTACCTTTGGGGAATGCTAACTGTAGAATTTGATGAGGAGTAGAATGAGCCCATCTGCGAGGCTCTACGACTTTCGATTCAAAACTTATAGCCGTTTGAACCACATAATTTTTCATATCTGTACGGTTTTTGTCAAATATCTCGGAAACGGAAGCTCGTACAGCAAATTTACCTTCGGGGAATGCTAACTGTAGAATTTGATGAGGAATCGAATGAGCCCATCTGCGAGGCTCTACGACTTTCGATTCAAAATGTAGCCGTTTGAACCACATAATTTTTCATATCTGTACGTTTTTTGTCAAATATCTCGGAAACGGAAGCTCGTACAGCAAATTTACCTGCATATGGGAATGCTAACTGTAGAATTTGATGAGGAGTAGAATGAGCCCATCTGCGAGGCTCTACGACTTTCGATTCAAAATGTAGCCGATTGAACCACATAATTTTTCATATATGTACGGTTTTTGTCCGATTTCAAGGACATTTGACACATCATTTTTCAAATCTGTACGGTTTTTGTCAAATATCTCGGAAACGGAAGCTCGTACAGCAAATTTACCTTTGGGGAATGCTAACTGTAGAATTTGATGAGGAATCGAATGAGCCCATCTGCGAGGCTCTACGACTTTCGATTCAAAATGTAGCCGATTGAACCACATAATTTTTCATATCTGTACGGTTTTTGTCCGATTTCAAGGACATTTGACACATCATTTTTCAAATCTGTACGGTTTTTGTCAAATATCTCGGAAACGGAAGCTCGTACAGCAAATTTACCTTTGGGGAATGCTAACTGTAGAATTTGATGAGGAGTAGAATGAGCCCATCTGCGAGGCTCTACGACTTTCGATTCAAAACTTATAGCCGTTTGAACCACATAATTTTTCATATCTGTACGGTTTTTGTCAAATATCTCGGAAACGGAAGCTCGTACAGCAAATTTACCTTCGGGGAATGCTAACTGTAGAATTTGATGAGGAATCGAATGAGCCCATCTGCGAGGCTCTACGACTTTCGATTCAAAATGTAGCCGATTGAACCACATAATTTTTCATATCTGTACGGTTTTTGTCCGATTTCAAGGACATTTAACACATCATTTTTCAAATCTGTACGGTTTTTGTCAAATATCTCGGAAACGGAAGCTCGTACAGCAAATTTACCTTTGGGGAATGCTAACTGTAGAATTTGATGAGGAATCGAATGAGCCCATCTGCGAGGCTCTACGACTTTCGATTCAAAATGTAGCCGATTGAACTACATAATTTTTCATATATGTACGGTTTTTGTCCGATTTCAAGGACATTTGACACATCATTTTTCAAATCTGTACGGTTTTTGTCAAATATCTCGGAAACGGAAGCTCGTACAGCAAATTTACCTTTGGGGAATGCTAACTGTAGAATTTGATGAGGAATCGAATGAGCCCATCTGCGAGGCTCTACGACTTTCGATTCAAAATGTAGCCGATTGAACCACATAATTTTTCATATCTGTACGGTTTTTGTCCGATTTCAAGGACATTTGACACATCATTTTTCAAATCTGTACGGTTTTTGTCAAATATCTCGGAAACGGAAGCTCGTACAGCAAATTTACCTTTGGGGAATGCTAACTGTAGAATTTGATGAGGAGTAGAATGAGCCCATCTGCGAGGCTCTACGACTTTCGATTCAAAACTTATAGCCGTTTGAACCACATAATTTTTCATATCTGTACGGTTTTTGTCAAATATCTCGGAAACGGAAGCTCGTACAGCAAATTTACCTTCGGGGAATGCTAACTGTAGAATTTGATGAGGAATCGAATGAGCCCATCTGCGAGGCTCTACGACTTTCGATTCAAAATGTAGCCGTTTGAACCACATAATTTTTCATATCTGTACGTTTTTTGTCAAATATCTCGGAAACGGAAGCTCGTACAGCAAATTTACCTGCATATGGGAATGCTAACTGTAGAATTTGATGAGGAGTAGAATGAGCCCATCTGCGAGGCTCTACGACTTTCGATTCAAAAGTTATAGCCGTTTGAACCACATAATTTTTCATATCTGTACGGTTTTTGTCCGATTTCAAGGACATTTGACACATCATTTCTCAAATCTGTACGGTTTTTGTCAAATATCTCGGAAACGGAAGCTCGTACAGCAAATTTACCTTCGGGGAATGCTAACTGTAGAATTTGATGAGGAATCGAATTAGCCCATCTGCGAGGCTCTACGACTTTCGATTCAAAATGTAGCCGATTGAACCACATAATTTTTCATATCTGTACGGTTTTTGTCCGATTTCAAGGACATTTGACACATCATTTTTCAAATCTGTACGGTTTTTGTCAAATATCTCGGAAACGGAAGCTCGTACAGCAAATTTACCTTTGGGGAATGCTAACTGTAGAATTTGATGAGGAGTAGAATGAGCCCATCTGCGAGGCTCTACGACTTTCGATTCAAAACTTATAGCCGTTTGAACCACATAATTTTTCATATCTGTACGGTTTTTGTCAAATATCTCGGAAACGGAAGCTCGTACAGCAAATTTACCTTCGGGGAATGCTAACTGTAGAATTTGATGAGGAATCGAATGAGCCCATCTGCGAGGCTCTACGACTTTCAATTCAAAAGTTATAGCCGTTTGAACCACATAATTTTTCATATCTGTACGGTTTTTGTCAAATATCTCGGAAACGGAAGCTCGTACAGCAAATTTACCTTCGGGGAATGCTAACTGTAGAATTTGATGAGGAATCGAATGAGCCCATCTGCGAGGCTCTACGACTTTCGATTCAAAATGTAGCCGATTGAACCACATAATTTTTCATATCTGTACGGTTTTTGTCCGATTTCAAGGACATTTAACACATCATTTTTCAAATCTGTACGGTTTTTGTCAAATATCTCGGAAACGGAAGCTCGTACAGCAAATTTACCTTTGGGGAATGCTAACTGTAGAATTTGATGAGGAATCGAATGAGCCCATCTGCGAGGCTCTACGACTTTCGATTCAAAATGTAGCCGATTGAACCACATAATTTTTCATATATGTACGGTTTTTGTCCGATTTCAAGGACATTTGACACATCATTTTTCAAATCTGTACGGTTTTTGTCAAATATCTCGGAAACGGAAGCTCGTACAGCAAATTTACCTTTGGGGAATGCTAACTGTAGAATTTGATGAGGAGTAGAATGAGCCCATCTGCGAGGCTCTACGACTTTCGATTCAAAAGTTATAGCCGTTTGAACCACATAATTTTTCATATCTGTACGGTTTTTGTCAAATATCTCGGAAACGGAAGCTCGTACAGCAAATTTACCTGCATATGGGAATGCTAACTGTAGAATTTGATGAGGAGTAGAATGAGCCCATCTGCGAGGCTCTACGACTTTCGATTCAAAAGTTATAGCCGTTTGAACCACATAATTTTTCATATCTGTACAGTTTTTGTCAAATATCTCGGAAACGGAAGCTCGTACAGCAAATTTACCTTCGGGGAATGCTAACTGTAGAATTTGATGAGGAATCGAATGAGCCCATCTGCGAGGCTCTACGACTTTCGATTCAAAATGTAGCCGATTGAACCACATAATTTTTCATATCTGTACGGTTTTTGTCAAATATCTCGGAAACGGAAGCTCGTACAGCAAATTTACCTGCATATGGGAATGCTAACTGTAGAATTTGATGAGGAGTAGAATGAGCCCATCTGCGAGGCTCTACGACTTTCGATTCAAAAGTTATAGCCGTTTGAACCACATAATTTTTCATATCTGTACGGTTTTTGTCCGATTTCAAGGACATTTGACACATCATTTCTCAAATCTGTACGGTTTTTGTCAAATATCTCGGAAACGGAAGCTCGTACAGCAAATTTACCTTTGGGGAATGCTAACTGTAGAATTTGATGAGGAATCGAATTAGCCCATCTGCGAGGCTCTACGACTTTCGATTCAAAATGTAGCCGATTGAACCACATAATTTTTCATATCTGTACGGTTTTTGTCCGATTTCAAGGACATTTGACACATCATTTTTCAAATCTGTACGGTTTTTGTCAAATATCTCGGAAACGGAAGCTCGTACAGCAAATTTACCTTTGGGGAATGCTAACTGTAGAATTTGATGAGGAGTAGAATGAGCCCATCTGCGAGGCTCTACGACTTTCGATTCAAAACTTATAGCCGTTTGAACCACATAATTTTTCATATCTGTACGGTTTTTGTCAAATATCTCGGAAACGGAAGCTCGTACAGCAAATTTACCTTCGGGGAATGCTAACTGTAGAATTTGATGAGGAATCGAATGAGCCCATCTGCGAGGCTCTACGACTTTCGATTCAAAACTTATAGCCGTTTGAACCACATAATTTTTCATATCTGTACGGTTTTTGTCAAATATCTCGGAAACGGAAGCTCGTACAGCAAATTTACCTTCGGGGAATGCTAACTGTAGAATTTGATGAGGAATCGAATGAGCCCATCTGCGAGGCTCTACGACTTTCGATTCAAAATGTAGCCGTTTGAACCACATAATTTTTCATATCTGTACGTTTTTTGTCAAATATCTCGGAAACGGAAGCTCGTACAGCAAATTTACCTGCATATGGGAATGCTAACTGTAGAATTTGATGAGGAGTAGAATGAGCCCATCTGCGAGGCTCTACGACTTTCGATTCAAAATGTAGCCGATTGAACCACATAATTTTTCATATATGTACGGTTTTTGTCCGATTTCAAGGACATTTGACACATCATTTTTCAAATCTGTACGGTTTTTGTCAAATATCTCGGAAACGGAAGCTCGTACAGCAAATTTACCTTTGGGGAATGCTAACTGTAGAATTTGATGAGGAATCGAATGAGCCCATCTGCGAGGCTCTACGACTTTCGATTCAAAATGTAGCCGATTGAACCACATAATTTTTCATATCTGTACGGTTTTTGTCCGATTTCAAGGACATTTGACACATCATTTTTCAAATCTGTACGGTTTTTGTCAAATATCTCGGAAACGGAAGCTCGTACAGCAAATTTACCTTTGGGGAATGCTAACTGTAGAATTTGATGAGGAGTAGAATGAGCCCATCTGCGAGGCTCTACGACTTTCGATTCAAAAGTTATAGCCGTTTGAACCACATAATTTTTCATATCTGTACGTTTTTTGTCAAATATCTCGGAAACGGAAGCTCGTACAGCAAATTTACCTGCACATGGGAATGCTAACTGTAGAATTTGATGAGGAGTAGAATGAGCCCATCTGCGAGGCTCTACGACTTTCGATTCAAAAGTTATAGCCGTTTGAACCACATAATTTTTCATATCTGTACAGTTTTTGTCAAATATCTCGTAAACGGAAGCTCGTACAGCAAATTTACCTTCGGGGAATGCTAACTGTAGAATTTGATGAGGAATCGAATGAGCCCATCTGCGAGGCTCTACGACTTTCGATTCAAAATGTAGCCGATTGAACCACATAATTTTTCATATCTGTACGGTTTTTTTCCGATTTCAAGGACATTTGACACATCATTTTTCAAATCTGTACGGTTTTTGTCAAATATCTCGGAAACGGAAGCTCGTACAGCAAATTTACCTTTGGGGAATGCTAACTGTAGAATTTGATGAGGAATCGAATGAGCCCATCTGCGAGGCTCTACGACTTTCGATTCAAAATGTAGCCGATTGAACCACATAATTTTTCATATCTGTACGGTTTTTGTCCGATTTCAAGGACATTTGACACATCATTTTTCAAATCTGTACGGTTTTTGTCAAATATCTCGGAAACGGAAGCTCGTACAGCAAATTTACCTTTGGGGAATGCTAACTGTAGAATTTGATGAGGAGTAGAATGAGCCCATCTGCGAGGCTCTACGACTTTCGATTCAAAACTTATAGCCGTTTGAACCACATAATTTTTCATATCTGTACGGTTTTTGTCAAATATCTCGGAAACGGAAGCTCGTACAGCAAATTTACCTTCGGGGAATGCTAACTGTAGAATTTGATGAGGAATCGAATGAGCCCATCTGCGAGGCTCTACGACTTTCAATTCAAAAGTTATAGCCGTTTGAACCACATAATTTTTCATATCTGTACGGTTTTTGTCAAATATCTCGGAAACGGAAGCTCGTACAGCAAATTTACCTTCGGGGAATGCTAACTGTAGAATTTGATGAGGAATCGAATGAGCCCATCTGCGAGGCTCTACGACTTTCGATTCAAAATGTAGCCGATTGAACCACATAATTTTTCATATCTGTACGGTTTTTGTCCGATTTCAAGGACATTTAACACATCATTTTTCAAATCTGTACGGTTTTTGTCAAATATCTCGGAAACGGAAGCTCGTACAGCAAATTTACCTTTGGGGAATGCTAACTGTAGAATTTGATGAGGAATCGAATGAGCCCATCTGCGAGGCTCTACGACTTTCGATTCAAAATGTAGCCGATTGAACCACATAATTTTTCATATCTGTACGGTTTTTGTCCGATTTCAAGGACATTTGACACATCATTTTTCAAATCTGTACGGTTTTTGTCAAATATCTCGGAAACGGAAGCTCGTACAGCAAATTTACCTTTGGGGAATGCTAACTGTAGAATTTGATGAGGAGTAGAATGAGCCCATCTGCGAGGCTCTACGACTTTCGATTCAAAACTTATAGCCGTTTGAACCACATAATTTTTCATATCTGTACGGTTTTTGTCAAATATCTCGGAAACGGAAGCTCGTACAGCAAATTTACCTTCGGGGAATGCTAACTGTAGAATTTGATGAGGAATCGAATGAGCCCATCTGCGAGGCTCTACGACTTTCGATTCAAAATGTAGCCGATTGAACCACATAATTTTTCATATCTGTACGGTTTTTGTCCGATTTCAAGGACATTTAACACATCATTTTTCAAATCTGTACGGTTTTTGTCAAATATCTCGGAAACGGAAGCTCGTACAGCAAATTTACCTTTGGGGAATGCTAACTGTAGAATTTGATGAGGAATCGAATGAGCCCATCTGCGAGGCTCTACGACTTTCGATTCAAAATGTAGCCGATTGAACTACATAATTTTTCATATATGTACGGTTTTTGTCCGATTTCAAGGACATTTGACACATCATTTTTCAAATCTGTACGGTTTTTGTCAAATATCTCGGAAACGGAAGCTCGTACAGCAAATTTACCTTTGGGGAATGCTAACTGTAGAATTTGATGAGGAGTAGAATGAGCCCATCTGCGAGGCTCTACGACTTTCGATTCAAAACTTATAGCCGTTTGAACCACATAATTTTTCATATCTGTACGGTTTTTGTCAAATATCTCGGAAACGGAAGCTCGTACAGCAAATTTACCTTCGGGGAATGCTAACTGTAGAATTTGATGAGGAATCGAATGAGCCCATCTGCGAGGCTCTACGACTTTCGATTCAAAATGTAGCCGATTGAACCACATAATTTTTCATATCTGTACGGTTTTTGTCCGATTTCAAGGACATTTAACACATCATTTTTCAAATCTGTACGGTTTTTGTCAAATATCTCGGAAACGGAAGCTCGTACAGCAAATTTACCTTTGGGGAATGCTAACTGTAGAATTTGATGAGGAATCGAATGAGCCCATCTGCGAGGCTCTACGACTTTCGATTCAAAATGTAGCCGATTGAACTACATAATTTTTCATATATGTACGGTTTTTGTCCGATTTCAAGGACATTTGACACATCATTTTTCAAATCTGTACGGTTTTTGTCAAATATCTCGGAAACGGAAGCTCGTACAGCAAATTTACCTTTGGGGAATGCTAACTGTAGAATTTGATGAGGAATCGAATGAGCCCATCTGCGAGGCTCTACGACTTTCGATTCAAAATGTAGCCGATTGAACCACATAATTTTTCATATCTGTACGGTTTTTGTCCGATTTCAAGGACATTTGACACATCATTTTTCAAATCTGTACGGTTTTTGTCAAATATCTCGGAAACGGAAGCTCGTACAGCAAATTTACCTTTGGGGAATGCTAACTGTAGAATTTGATGAGGAGTAGAATGAGCCCATCTGCGAGGCTCTACGACTTTCGATTCAAAAGTTATAGCCGTTTGAACCACATAATTTTTCATATCTGTACAGTTTTTGTCAAATATCTCGTAAACGGAAGCTCGTACAGCAAATTTACCTTCGGGGAATGCTAACTGTAGAATTTGATGAGGAATCGAATGAGCCCATCTGCGAGGCTCTACGACTTTCGATTCAAAATGTAGCCGATTGAACCACATAATTTTTCATATCTGTACGGTTTTTTTCCGATTTCAAGGACATTTGACACATCATTTTTCAAATCTGTACGGTTTTTGTCAAATATCTCGGAAACGGAAGCTCGTACAGCAAATTTACCTTTGGGGAATGCTAACTGTAGAATTTGATGAGGAGTAGAATGAGCCCATCTGCGAGGCTCTACGACTTTCGATTCAAAACTTATAGCCGTTTGAACCACATAATTTTTCATATCTGTACGGTTTTTGTCAAATATCTCGGAAACGGAAGCTCGTACAGCAAATTTACCTTCGGGGAATGCTAACTGTAGAATTTGATGAGGAATCGAATGAGCCCATCTGCGAGGCTCTACGACTTTCGATTCAAAATGTAGCCGTTTGAACCACATAATTTTTCATATCTGTACGTTTTTTGTCAAATATCTCGGAAACGGAAGCTCGTACAGCAAATTTACCTGCATATGGGAATGCTAACTGTAGAATTTGATGAGGAGTAGAATGAGCCCATCTGCGAGGCTCTACGACTTTCGATTCAAAATGTAGCCGATTGAACCACATAATTTTTCATATATGTACGGTTTTTGTCCGATTTCAAGGACATTTGACACATCATTTTTCAAATCTGTACGGTTTTTGTCAAATATCTCGGAAACGGAAGCTCGTACAGCAAATTTACCTTTGGGGAATGCTAACTGTAGAATTTGATGAGGAATCGAATGAGCCCATCTGCGAGGCTCTACGACTTTCGATTCAAAATGTAGCCGTTTGAACCACATAATTTTTCATATCTGTACGTTTTTTGTCAAATATCTCGGAAACGGAAGCTCGTACAGCAAATTTACCTGCATATGGGAATGCTAACTGTAGAATTTGATGAGGAGTAGAATGAGCCCATCTGCGAGGCTCTACGACTTTCGATTCAAAAGTTATAGCCGTTTGAACCACATAATTTTTCATATCTGTACGGTTTTTGTCCGATTTCAAGGACATTTGACACATCATTTCTCAAATCTGTACGGTTTTTGTCAAATATCTCGGAAACGGAAGCTCGTACAGCAAATTTACCTTTGGGGAATGCTAACTGTAGAATTTGATGAGGAATCGAATTAGCCCATCTGCGAGGCTCTACGACTTTCGATTCAAAATGTAGCCGATTGAACCACATAATTTTTCATATCTGTACGGTTTTTGTCCGATTTCAAGGACATTTGACACATCATTTTTCAAATCTGTACGGTTTTTGTCAAATATCTCGGAAACGGAAGCTCGTACAGCAAATTTACCTTTGGGGAATGCTAACTGTAGAATTTGATGAGGAGTAGAATGAGCCCATCTGCGAGGCTCTACGACTTTCGATTCAAAACTTATAGCCGTTTGAACCACATAATTTTTCATATCTGTACGGTTTTTGTCAAATATCTCGGAAACGGAAGCTCGTACAGCAAATTTACCTTCGGGGAATGCTAACTGTAGAATTTGATGAGGAATCGAATGAGCCCATCTGCGAGGCTCTACGACTTTCAATTCAAAAGTTATAGCCGTTTGAACCACATAATTTTTCATATCTGTACGGTTTTTGTCAAATATCTCGGAAACGGAAGCTCGTACAGCAAATTTACCTTCGGGGAATGCTAACTGTAGAATTTGATGAGGAATCGAATGAGCCCATCTGCGAGGCTCTACGACTTTCGATTCAAAATGTAGCCGATTGAACCACATAATTTTTCATATCTGTACGGTTTTTGTCCGATTTCAAGGACATTTAACACATCATTTTTCAAATCTGTACGGTTTTTGTCAAATATCTCGGAAACGGAAGCTCGTACAGCAAATTTACCTTTGGGGAATGCTAACTGTAGAATTTGATGAGGAATCGAATGAGCCCATCTGCGAGGCTCTACGACTTTCGATTCAAAATGTAGCCGATTGAACCACATAATTTTTCATATATGTACGGTTTTTGTCCGATTTCAAGGACATTTGACACATCATTTTTCAAATCTGTACGGTTTTTGTCAAATATCTCGGAAACGGAAGCTCGTACAGCAAATTTACCTTTGGGGAATGCTAACTGTAGAATTTGATGAGGAGTAGAATGAGCCCATCTGCGAGGCTCTACGACTTTCGATTCAAAAGTTATAGCCGTTTGAACCACATAATTTTTCATATCTGTACGGTTTTTGTCAAATATCTCGGAAACGGAAGCTCGTACAGCAAATTTACCTGCATATGGGAATGCTAACTGTAGAATTTGATGAGGAGTAGAATGAGCCCATCTGCGAGGCTCTACGACTTTCGATTCAAAAGTTATAGCCGTTTGAACCACATAATTTTTCATATCTGTACAGTTTTTGTCAAATATCTCGGAAACGGAAGCTCGTACAGCAAATTTACCTTCGGGGAATGCTAACTGTAGAATTTGATGAGGAATCGAATGAGCCCATCTGCGAGGCTCTACGACTTTCGATTCAAAATGTAGCCGATTGAACCACATAATTTTTCATATCTGTACGGTTTTTGTCAAATATCTCGGAAACGGAAGCTCGTACAGTAAATTTACCTGCATATGGGAATGCTAACTGTAGAATTTGATGAGGAGTAGAATGAGCCCATCTGCGAGGCTCTACGACTTTCGATTCAAAAGTTATAGCCGTTTGAACCACATAATTTTTCATATCTGTACGGTTTTTGTCCGATTTCAAGGACATTTGACACATCATTTCTCAAATCTGTACGGTTTTTGTCAAATATCTCGGAAACGGAAGCTCGTACAGCAAATTTACCTTTGGGGAATGCTAACTGTAGAATTTGATGAGGAATCGAATTAGCCCATCTGCGAGGCTCTACGACTTTCGATTCAAAATGTAGCCGATTGAACCACATAATTTTTCATATCTGTACGGTTTTTGTCCGATTTCAAGGACATTTGACACATCATTTTTCAAATCTGTACGGTTTTTGTCAAATATCTCGGAAACGGAAGCTCGTACAGCAAATTTACCTTTGGGGAATGCTAACTGTAGAATTTGATGAGGAGTAGAATGAGCCCATCTGCGAGGCTCTACGACTTTCGATTCAAAACTTATAGCCGTTTGAACCACATAATTTTTCATATCTGTACGGTTTTTGTCAAATATCTCGGAAACGGAAGCTCGTACAGCAAATTTACCTTCGGGGAATGCTAACTGTAGAATTTGATGAGGAATCGAATGAGCCCATCTGCGAGGCTCTACGACTTTCGATTCAAAATGTAGCCGTTTGAACCACATAATTTTTCATATCTGTACGTTTTTTGTCAAATATCTCGGAAACGGAAGCTCGTACAGCAAATTTACCTGCATATGGGAATGCTAACTGTAGAATTTGATGAGGAGTAGAATGAGCCCATCTGCGAGGCTCTACGACTTTCGATTCAAAATGTAGCCGATTGAACCACATAATTTTTCATATATGTACGGTTTTTGTCCGATTTCAAGGACATTTGACACATCATTTTTCAAATCTGTACGGTTTTTGTCAAATATCTCGGAAACGGAAGCTCGTACAGCAAATTTACCTTTGGGGAATGCTAACTGTAGAATTTGATGAGGAATCGAATGAGCCCATCTGCGAGGCTCTACGACTTTCGATTCAAAATGTAGCCGATTGAACCACATAATTTTTCATATCTGTACGGTTTTTGTCCGATTTCAAGGACATTTGACACATCATTTTTCAAATCTGTACGGTTTTTGTCAAATATCTCGGAAACGGAAGCTCGTACAGCAAATTTACCTTTGGGGAATGCTAACTGTAGAATTTGATGAGGAGTAGAATGAGCCCATCTGCGAGGCTCTACGACTTTCGATTCAAAAGTTATAGCCGTTTGAACCACATAATTTTTCATATCTGTACGTTTTTTGTCAAATATCTCGGAAACGGAAGCTCGTACAGCAAATTTACCTGCACATGGGAATGCTAACTGTAGAATTTGATGAGGAGTAGAATGAGCCCATCTGCGAGGCTCTACGACTTTCGATTCAAAAGTTATAGCCGTTTGAACCACATAATTTTTCATATCTGTACAGTTTTTGTCAAATATCTCGTAAACGGAAGCTCGTACAGCAAATTTACCTTCGGGGAATGCTAACTGTAGAATTTGATGAGGAATCGAATGAGCCCATCTGCGAGGCTCTACGACTTTCGATTCAAAATGTAGCCGATTGAACCACATAATTTTTCATATCTGTACGGTTTTTTTCCGATTTCAAGGACATTTGACACATCATTTTTCAAATCTGTACGGTTTTTGTCAAATATCTCGGAAACGGAAGCTCGTACAGCAAATTTACCTTTGGGGAATGCTAACTGTAGAATTTGATGAGGAATCGAATGAGCCCATCTGCGAGGCTCTACGACTTTCGATTCAAAATGTAGCCGATTGAACCACATAATTTTTCATATCTGTACGGTTTTTGTCCGATTTCAAGGACATTTGACACATCATTTTTCAAATCTGTACGGTTTTTGTCAAATATCTCGGAAACGGAAGCTCGTACAGCAAATTTACCTTTGGGGAATGCTAACTGTAGAATTTGATGAGGAGTAGAATGAGCCCATCTGCGAGGCTCTACGACTTTCGATTCAAAACTTATAGCCGTTTGAACCACATAATTTTTCATATCTGTACGGTTTTTGTCAAATATCTCGGAAACGGAAGCTCGTACAGCAAATTTACCTTCGGGGAATGCTAACTGTAGAATTTGATGAGGAATCGAATGAGCCCATCTGCGAGGCTCTACGACTTTCGATTCAAAATGTAGCCGTTTGAACCACATAATTTTTCATATCTGTACGTTTTTTGTCAAATATCTCGGAAACGGAAGCTCGTACAGCAAATTTACCTGCATATGGGAATGCTAACTGTAGAATTTGATGAGGAGTAGAATGAGCCCATCTGCGAGGCTCTACGACTTTCGATTCAAAATGTAGCCGATTGAACCACATAATTTTTCATATATGTACGGTTTTTGTCCGATTTCAAGGACATTTGACACATCATTTTTCAAATCTGTACGGTTTTTGTCAAATATCTCGGAAACGGAAGCTCGTACAGCAAATTTACCTTTGGGGAATGCTAACTGTAGAATTTGATGAGGAATCGAATGAGCCCATCTGCGAGGCTCTACGACTTTCGATTCAAAATGTAGCCGATTGAACCACATAATTTTTCATATCTGTACGGTTTTTGTCCGATTTCAAGGACATTTGACACATCATTTTTCAAATCTGTACGGTTTTTGTCAAATATCTCGGAAACGGAAGCTCGTACAGCAAATTTACCTTTGGGGAATGCTAACTGTAGAATTTGATGAGGAGTAGAATGAGCCCATCTGCGAGGCTCTACGACTTTCGATTCAAAACTTATAGCCGTTTGAACCACATAATTTTTCATATCTGTACGGTTTTTGTCAAATATCTCGGAAACGGAAGCTCGTACAGCAAATTTACCTTCGGGGAATGCTAACTGTAGAATTTGATGAGGAATCGAATGAGCCCATCTGCGAGGCTCTACGACTTTCGATTCAAAATGTAGCCGATTGAACCACATAATTTTTCATATCTGTACGGTTTTTGTCCGATTTCAAGGACATTTAACACATCATTTTTCAAATCTGTACGGTTTTTGTCAAATATCTCGGAAACGGAAGCTCGTACAGCAAATTTACCTTTGGGGAATGCTAACTGTAGAATTTGATGAGGAATCGAATGAGCCCATCTGCGAGGCTCTACGACTTTCGATTCAAAATGTAGCCGATTGAACTACATAATTTTTCATATATGTACGGTTTTTGTCCGATTTCAAGGACATTTGACACATCATTTTTCAAATCTGTACGGTTTTTGTCAAATATCTCGGAAACGGAAGCTCGTACAGCAAATTTACCTTTGGGGAATGCTAACTGTAGAATTTGATGAGGAATCGAATGAGCCCATCTGCGAGGCTCTACGACTTTCGATTCAAAATGTAGCCGATTGAACCACATAATTTTTCATATCTGTACGGTTTTTGTCCGATTTCAAGGACATTTGACACATCATTTTTCAAATCTGTACGGTTTTTGTCAAATATCTCGGAAACGGAAGCTCGTACAGCAAATTTACCTTTGGGGAATGCTAACTGTAGAATTTGATGAGGAGTAGAATGAGCCCATCTGCGAGGCTCTACGACTTTCGATTCAAAACTTATAGCCGTTTGAACCACATAATTTTTCATATCTGTACGGTTTTTGTCAAATATCTCGGAAACGGAAGCTCGTACAGCAAATTTACCTTCGGGGAATGCTAACTGTAGAATTTGATGAGGAATCGAATGAGCCCATCTGCGAGGCTCTACGACTTTCGATTCAAAATGTAGCCGTTTGAACCACATAATTTTTCATATCTGTACGTTTTTTGTCAAATATCTCGGAAACGGAAGCTCGTACAGCAAATTTACCTGCATATGGGAATGCTAACTGTAGAATTTGATGAGGAGTAGAATGAGCCCATCTGCGAGGCTCTACGACTTTCGATTCAAAAGTTATAGCCGTTTGAACCACATAATTTTTCATATCTGTACGGTTTTTGTCCGATTTCAAGGACATTTGACACATCATTTCTCAAATCTGTACGGTTTTTGTCAAATATCTCGGAAACGGAAGCTCGTACAGCAAATTTACCTTTGGGGAATGCTAACTGTAGAATTTGATGAGGAATCGAATTAGCCCATCTGCGAGGCTCTACGACTTTCGATTCAAAATGTAGCCGATTGAACCACATAATTTTTCATATCTGTACGGTTTTTGTCCGATTTCAAGGACATTTGACACATCATTTTTCAAATCTGTACGGTTTTTGTCAAATATCTCGGAAACGGAAGCTCGTACAGCAAATTTACCTTTGGGGAATGCTAACTGTAGAATTTGATGAGGAGTAGAATGAGCCCATCTGCGAGGCTCTACGACTTTCGATTCAAAACTTATAGCCGTTTGAACCACATAATTTTTCATATCTGTACGGTTTTTGTCAAATATCTCGGAAACGGAAGCTCGTACAGCAAATTTACCTTCGGGGAATGCTAACTGTAGAATTTGATGAGGAATCGAATGAGCCCATCTGCGAGGCTCTACGACTTTCGATTCAAAATGTAGCCGTTTGAACCACATAATTTTTCATATCTGTACGTTTTTTGTCAAATATCTCGGAAACGGAAGCTCGTACAGCAAATTTACCTGCATATGGGAATGCTAACTGTAGAATTTGATGAGGAGTAGAATGAGCCCATCTGCGAGGCTCTACGACTTTCGATTCAAAATGTAGCCGATTGAACCACATAATTTTTCATATATGTACGGTTTTTGTCCGATTTCAAGGACATTTGACACATCATTTTTCAAATCTGTACGGTTTTTGTCAAATATCTCGGAAACGGAAGCTCGTACAGCAAATTTACCTTTGGGGAATGCTAACTGTAGAATTTGATGAGGAATCGAATGAGCCCATCTGCGAGGCTCTACGACTTTCGATTCAAAATGTAGCCGATTGAACCACATAATTTTTCATATCTGTACGGTTTTTGTCCGATTTCAAGGACATTTGACACATCATTTTTCAAATCTGTACGGTTTTTGTCAAATATCTCGGAAACGGAAGCTCGTACAGCAAATTTACCTTTGGGGAATGCTAACTGTAGAATTTGATGAGGAGTAGAATGAGCCCATCTGCGAGGCTCTACGACTTTCGATTCAAAACTTATAGCCGTTTGAACCACATAATTTTTCATATCTGTACGGTTTTTGTCAAATATCTCGGAAACGGAAGCTCGTACAGCAAATTTACCTTCGGGGAATGCTAACTGTAGAATTTGATGAGGAATCGAATGAGCCCATCTGCGAGGCTCTACGACTTTCGATTCAAAATGTAGCCGATTGAACCACATAATTTTTCATATCTGTACGGTTTTTGTCCGATTTCAAGGACATTTAACACATCATTTTTCAAATCTGTACGGTTTTTGTCAAATATCTCGGAAACGGAAGCTCGTACAGCAAATTTACCTTTGGGGAATGCTAACTGTAGAATTTGATGAGGAATCGAATGAGCCCATCTGCGAGGCTCTACGACTTTCGATTCAAAATGTAGCCGATTGAACCACATAATTTTTCATATATGTACGGTTTTTGTCCGATTTCAAGGACATTTGACACATCATTTTTCAAATCTGTACGGTTTTTGTCAAATATCTCGGAAACGGAAGCTCGTACAGCAAATTTACCTTTGGGGAATGCTAACTGTAGAATTTGATGAGGAATCGAATGAGCCCATCTGCGAGGCTCTACGACTTTCGATTCAAAATGTAGCCGTTTGAACCACATAATTTTTCATATCTGTACGGTTTTTGTCCGATTTCAAGGACATTTGACACATCATTTCTCAAATCTGTACGGTTCTTGTCAAATATCTTGGAAACGGAAGCTCGTACAGCAAATTTACCTTTGGGGAATGCTAACTGTAGAATTTGATGAGGAATCGAATGAGCCCATCTGCGAGGCTCTACGACTTTCGATTCAAAATGTAGCCGATTGAACCACATAATTTTTCATATCTGTACGGTTTTTGTCCGATTTCAAGGACATTTGACACATCATTTTTCAAATCTGTACGGTTTTTGTCAAATATCTCGGAAACGGAAGCTCGTACAGCAAATTTACCTTTGGGGAATGCTAACTGTAGAATTTGATGAGGAGTAGAATGAGCCCATCTGCGAGGCTCTACGACTTTCGATTCAAAACTTATAGCCGTTTGAACCACATAATTTTTCATATCTGTACGGTTTTTGTCAAATATCTCGGAAACGGAAGCTCGTACAGCAAATTTACCTTCGGGGAATGCTAACTGTAGAATTTGATGAGGAATCGAATGAGCCCATCTGCGAGGCTCTACGACTTTCGATTCAAAATGTAGCCGTTTGAACCACATAATTTTTCATATCTGTACGTTTTTTGTCAAATATCTCGGAAACGGAAGCTCGTACAGCAAATTTACCTGCATATGGGAATGCTAACTGTAGAATTTGATGAGGAGTAGAATGAGCCCATCTGCGAGGCTCTACGACTTTCGATTCAAAAGTTATAGCCGTTTGAACCACATAATTTTTCATATCTGTACGGTTTTTGTCCGATTTCAAGGACATTTGACACATCATTTCTCAAATCTGTACGGTTTTTGTCAAATATCTCGGAAACGGAAGCTCGTACAGCAAATTTACCTTTGGGGAATGCTAACTGTAGAATTTGATGAGGAATCGAATTAGCCCATCTGCGAGGCTCTACGACTTTCGATTCAAAATGTAGCCGATTGAACCACATAATTTTTCATATCTGTACGGTTTTTGTCCGATTTCAAGGACATTTGACACATCATTTTTCAAATCTGTACGGTTTTTGTCAAATATCTCGGAAACGGAAGCTCGTACAGCAAATTTACCTTTGGGGAATGCTAACTGTAGAATTTGATGAGGAGTAGAATGAGCCCATCTGCGAGGCTCTACGACTTTCGATTCAAAACTTATAGCCGTTTGAACCACATAATTTTTCATATCTGTACGGTTTTTGTCAAATATCTCGGAAACGGAAGCTCGTACAGCAAATTTACCTTCGGGGAATGCTAACTGTAGAATTTGATGAGGAATCGAATGAGCCCATCTGCGAGGCTCTACGACTTTCAATTCAAAAGTTATAGCCGTTTGAACCACATAATTTTTCATATCTGTACGGTTTTTGTCAAATATCTCGGAAACGGAAGCTCGTACAGCAAATTTACCTTCGGGGAATGCTAACTGTAGAATTTGATGAGGAATCGAATGAGCCCATCTGCGAGGCTCTACGACTTTCGATTCAAAATGTAGCCGATTGAACCACATAATTTTTCATATCTGTACGGTTTTTGTCCGATTTCAAGGACATTTAACACATCATTTTTCAAATCTGTACGGTTTTTGTCAAATATCTCGGAAACGGAAGCTCGTACAGCAAATTTACCTTTGGGGAATGCTAACTGTAGAATTTGATGAGGAATCGAATGAGCCCATCTGCGAGGCTCTACGACTTTCGATTCAAAATGTAGCCGATTGAACCACATAATTTTTCATATATGTACGGTTTTTGTCCGATTTCAAGGACATTTGACACATAATTTTTCAAATCTGTACGGTTTTTGTCAAATATCTCGGAAACGGAAGCTCGTACAGCAAATTTACCTTTGGGGAATGCTAACTGTAGAATTTGATGAGGAGTAGAATGAGCCCATCTGCGAGGCTCTACGACTTTCGATTCAAAAGTTATAGCCGTTTGAACCACATAATTTTTCATATCTGTACGGTTTTTGTCAAATATCTCGGAAACGGAAGCTCGTACAGCAAATTTACCTGCATATGGGAATGCTAACTGTAGAATTTGATGAGGAGTAGAATGAGCCCATCTGCGAGGCTCTACGACTTTCGATTCAAAAGTTATAGCCGTTTGAACCACATAATTTTTCATATCTGTACAGTTTTTGTCAAATATCTCGGAAACGGAAGCTCGTACAGCAAATTTACCTTCGGGGAATGCTAACTGTAGAATTTGATGAGGAATCGAATGAGCCCATCTGCGAGGCTCTACGACTTTCGATTCAAAATGTAGCCGATTGAACCACATAATTTTTCATATCTGTACGGTTTTTGTCAAATATCTCGGAAACGGAAGCTCGTACAGCAAATTTACCTGCATATGGGAATGCTAACTGTAGAATTTGATGAGGAGTAGAATGAGCCCATCTGCGAGGCTCTACGACTTTCGATTCAAAAGTTATAGCCGTTTGAACCACATAATTTTTCATATCTGTACGGTTTTTGTCCGATTTCAAGGACATTTGACACATCATTTCTCAAATCTGTACGGTTTTTGTCAAATATCTCGGAAACGGAAGCTCGTACAGCAAATTTACCTTTGGGGAATGCTAACTGTAGAATTTGATGAGGAATCGAATTAGCCCATCTGCGAGGCTCTACGACTTTCGATTCAAAATGTAGCCGATTGAACCACATAATTTTTCATATCTGTACGGTTTTTGTCCGATTTCAAGGACATTTGACACATCATTTTTCAAATCTGTACGGTTTTTGTCAAATATCTCGGAAACGGAAGCTCGTACAGCAAATTTACCTTTGGGGAATGCTAACTGTAGAATTTGATGAGGAGTAGAATGAGCCCATCTGCGAGGCTCTACGACTTTCGATTCAAAACTTATAGCCGTTTGAACCACATAATTTTTCATATCTGTACGGTTTTTGTCAAATATCTCGGAAACGGAAGCTCGTACAGCAAATTTACCTTCGGGGAATGCTAACTGTAGAATTTGATGAGGAATCGAATGAGCCCATCTGCGAGGCTCTACGACTTTCGATTCAAAATGTAGCCGTTTGAACCACATAATTTTTCATATCTGTACGTTTTTTGTCAAATATCTCGGAAACGGAAGCTCGTACAGCAAATTTACCTGCATATGGGAATGCTAACTGTAGAATTTGATGAGGAGTAGAATGAGCCCATCTGCGAGGCTCTACGACTTTCGATTCAAAATGTAGCCGATTGAACCACATAATTTTTCATATATGTACGGTTTTTGTCCGATTTCAAGGACATTTGACACATCATTTTTCAAATCTGTACGGTTTTTGTCAAATATCTCGGAAACGGAAGCTCGTACAGCAAATTTACCTTTGGGGAATGCTAACTGTAGAATTTGATGAGGAATCGAATGAGCCCATCTGCGAGGCTCTACGACTTTCGATTCAAAATGTAGCCGATTGAACCACATAATTTTTCATATCTGTACGGTTTTTGTCCGATTTCAAGGACATTTGACACATCATTTTTCAAATCTGTACGGTTTTTGTCAAATATCTCGGAAACGGAAGCTCGTACAGCAAATTTACCTTTGGGGAATGCTAACTGTAGAATTTGATGAGGAGTAGAATGAGCCCATCTGCGAGGCTCTACGACTTTCGATTCAAAACTTATAGCCGTTTGAACCACATAATTTTTCATATCTGTACGGTTTTTGTCAAATATCTCGGAAACGGAAGCTCGTACAGCAAATTTACCTTCGGGGAATGCTAACTGTAGAATTTGATGAGGAATCGAATGAGCCCATCTGCGAGGCTCTACGACTTTCGATTCAAAATGTAGCCGATTGAACCACATAATTTTTCATATCTGTACGGTTTTTGTCCGATTTCAAGGACATTTAACAGATCATTTTTCAAATCTGTACGGTTTTTGTCAAATATCTCGGAAACGGAAGCTCGTACAGCAAATTTACCTTTGGGGAATGCTAACTGTAGAATTTGATGAGGAATCGAATGAGCCCATCTGCGAGGCTCTACGACTTTCGATTCAAAATGTAGCCGATTGAACCACATAATTTTTCATATATGTACGGTTTTTGTCCGATTTCAAGGACATTTGACACATCATTTTTCAAATCTGTACGGTTTTTGTCAAATATCTCGGAAACGGAAGCTCGTACAGCAAATTTACCTTTGGGGAATGCTAACTGTAGAATTTGATGAGGAATCGAATGAGCCCATCTGCGAGGCTCTACGACTTTCGATTCAAAATGTAGCCGATTGAACCACATAATTTTTCATATCTGTACGGTTTTTGTCCGATTTCAAGGACATTTGACACATCATTTTTCAAATCTGTACGGTTTTTGTCAAATATCTCGGAAACGGAAGCTCGTACAGCAAATTTACCTTTGGGGAATGCTAACTGTAGAATTTGATGAGGAGTAGAATGAGCCCATCTGCGAGGCTCTACGACTTTCGATTCAAAACTTATAGCCGTTTGAACCACATAATTTTTCATATCTGTACGGTTTTTGTCAAATATCTCGGAAACGGAAGCTCGTACAGCAAATTTACCTGCATATGGGAATGCTAACTGTAGAATTTGATGAGGAATCGAATGAGCCCATCTGCGAGGCTCTACGACTTTCGATTCAAAATGTAGCCGTTTGAACCACATAATTTTTCATATCTGTACGTTTTTTGTCAAATATCTCGGAAACGGAAGTTCGTACAGCAAATTTACCTGCATATGGGAATGCTAACTGTAGAATTTGATGAGGAGTAGAATGAGCCCATCTGCGAGGCTCTACGACTTTCGATTCAAAAGTTATAGCCGTTTGAACCACATAATTTTTCATATCTGTACGGTTTTTGTCCGATTTCAAGGACATTTGACACATCATTTCTCAAATCTGTACGGTTTTTGTCAAATATCTCGGAAACGGAAGCTCGTACAGCAAATTTACCTTTGGGGAATGCTAACTGTAGAATTTGATGAGGAATCGAATTAGCCCATCTGCGAGGCTCTACGACTTTCGATTCAAAATGTAGCCGATTGAACCACATAATTTTTCATATCTGTACGGTTTTTGTCCGATTTCAAGGACATTTGACACATCATTTTTCAAATCTGTACGGTTTTTGTCAAATATCTCGGAAACGGAAGCTCGTACAGCAAATTTACCTTTGGGGAATGCTAACTGTAGAATTTGATGAGGAGTAGAATGAGCCCATCTGCGAGGCTCTACGACTTTCGATTCAAAACTTATAGCCGTTTGAACCACATAATTTTTCATATCTGTACGGTTTTTGTCAAATATCTCGGAAACGGAAGCTCGTACAGCAAATTTACCTTCGGGGAATGCTAACTGTAGAATTTGATGAGGAATCGAATGAGCCCATCTGCGAGGCTCTACGACTTTCAATTCAAAAGTTATAGCCGTTTGAACCACATAATTTTTCATATCTGTACGGTTTTTGTCAAATATCTCGGAAACGGAAGCTCGTACAGCAAATTTACCTTCGGGGAATGCTAACTGTAGAATTTGATGAGGAATCGAATGAGCCCATCTGCGAGGCTCTACGACTTTCGATTCAAAATGTAGCCGATTGAACCACATAATTTTTCATATCTGTACGGTTTTTGTCCGATTTCAAGGACATTTAACACATCATTTTTCAAATCTGTACGGTTTTTGTCAAATATCTCGGAAACGGAAGCTCGTACAGCAAATTTACCTTTGGGGAATGCTAACTGTAGAATTTGATGAGGAATCGAATGAGCCCATCTGCGAGGCTCTACGACTTTCGATTCAAAATGTAGCCGATTGAACCACATAATTTTTCATATATGTACGGTTTTTGTCCGATTTCAAGGACATTTGACACATCATTTTTCAAATCTGTACGGTTTTTGTCAAATATCTCGGAAACGGAAGCTCGTACAGCAAATTTACCTTTGGGGAATGCTAACTGTAGAATTTGATGAGGAGTAGAATGAGCCCATCTGCGAGGCTCTACGACTTTCGATTCAAAAGTTATAGCCGTTTGAACCACATAATTTTTCATATCTGTACGGTTTTTGTCAAATATCTCGGAAACGGAAGCTCGTACAGCAAATTTACCTGCATATGGGAATGCTAACTGTAGAATTTGATGAGGAGTAGAATGAGCCCATCTGCGAGGCTCTACGACTTTCGATTCAAAAGTTATAGCCGTTTGAACCACATAATTTTTCATATCTGTACAGTTTTTGTCAAATATCTCGGAAACGGAAGCTCGTACAGCAAATTTACCTTTGGGGAATGCTAACTGTAGAATTTGATGAGGAATCGAATTAGCCCATCTGCGAGGCTCTACGACTTTCGATTCAAAATGTAGCCGATTGAACCACATAATTTTTCATATCTGTACGGTTTTTGTCCGATTTCAAGGACATTTGACACATCATTTTTCAAATCTGTACGGTTTTTGTCAAATATCTCGGAAACGGAAGCTCGTACAGCAAATTTACCTTTGGGGAATGCTAACTGTAGAATTTGATGAGGAGTAGAATGAGCCCATCTGCGAGGCTCTACGACTTTCGATTCAAAACTTATAGCCGTTTGAACCACATAATTTTTCATATCTGTACGGTTTTTGTCAAATATCTCGGAAACGGAAGCTCGTACAGCAAATTTACCTTCGGGGAATGCTAACTGTAGAATTTGATGAGGAATCGAATGAGCCCATCTGCGAGGCTCTACGACTTTCAATTCAAAAGTTTTAGCCGTTTGAACCACATAATTTTTCATATCTGTACGTTTTTTGTCAAATATCTCGGAAACGGAAGCTCGTACAGCAAATTTACCTGCACATGGGAATGCTAACTGTAGAATTTGATGAGGAGTAGAATGAGCCCATCTGCGAGGCTCTACGACTTTCGATTCAAAAGTTATAGCCGTTTGAACCACATAATTTTTCATATCTGTACAGTTTTTGTCAAATATCTCGGAAACGGAAGCTCGTACAGCAAATTTACCTTCGGGGAATGCTAACTGTAGAATTTGATGAGGAATCGAATGAGCCCATCTGCGAGGCTCTACGACTTTCGATTCAAAATGTAGCCGATTGAACCACATAATTTTTCATATCTGTACGGTTTTTTTCCGATTTCAAGGACATTTGACACATCATTTTTCAAATCTGTACGGTTTTTGTCAAATATCTCGGAAACGGAAGCTCGTACAGCAAATTTACCTTTGGGGAATGCTAACTGTAGAATTTGATGAGGAATCGAATGAGCCCATCTGCGAGGCTCTACGACTTTCGATTCAAAATGTAGCCGATTGAACCACATAATTTTTCATATCTGTACGGTTTTTGTCCGATTTCAAGGACATTTGACACATCATTTTTCAAATCTGTACGGTTTTTGTCAAATATCTCGGAAACGGAAGCTCGTACAGCAAATTTACCTTTGGGGAATGCTAACTGTAGAATTTGATGAGGAGTAGAATGAGCCCATCTGCGAGGCTCTACGACTTTCGATTCAAAACTTATAGCCGTTTGAACCACATAATTTTTCATATCTGTACGGTTTTTGTCAAATATCTCGGAAACGGAAGCTC
The DNA here is from genome assembly GCF_949987555.1 of Borostomias antarcticus. Taxonomy (NCBI): domain Eukaryota; kingdom Metazoa; phylum Chordata; class Actinopteri; order Stomiiformes; family Stomiidae; genus Borostomias; species Borostomias antarcticus. Next base: position 317,732 of record NW_028176304.1, read on the forward strand.
GTACAGCAAATTTACCTTCGGGGAATGCTAACTGTAGAATTTGATGAGGAATCGAATGAGCCCATCTGCGAGGCTCTACGACTTTCGATTCAAAATGTAGCCGTTTGAACCACATAATTTTTCATATCTGTACGTTTTTTGTCAAATATCTCGGAAACGGAAGCTCGTACAGCAAATTTACCTGCATATGGGAATGCTAACTGTAGAATTTGATGAGGAGTAGAATGAGCCCATCTGCGAGGCTCTACGACTTTCGATTCAAAAGTTATAGCCGTTTGAACCACATAATTTTTCATATCTGTACGGTTTTTGTCCGTTTTCAAGGACATTTGACACATCATTTCTCAAATCTGTACGGTTTTTGTCAAATATCTCGGAAACGGAAGCTCGTACAGCAAATTTACCTTTGGGGAATGCTAACTGTAGAATTTGATGAGGAATCGAATTAGCCCATCTGCGAGGCTCTACGACTTTCGATTCAAAATGTAGCCGATTGAACCACATAATTTTTCATATCTGTACGGTTTTTGTCCGATTTCAAGGACATTTGACACATCATTTTTCATATCTGTACGTTTTTTGTCAAATATCTCGGAAACGGAAGCTCGTACAGCAAATTTACCTGCACATGGGAATGCTAACTGTAGAATTTGATGAGGAGTAGAATGAGCCCATCTGCGAGGCTCTACGACTTTCGATTCAAAAGTTATAGCCGTTTGAACCACATAATTTTTCATATCTGTACAGTTTTTGTCAAATATCTCGGAAACGGAAGCTCGTACAGCAAATTTACCTTCGGGGAATGCTAACTGTAGAATTTGATGAGGAATCGAATGAGCCCATCTGCGAGGCTCTACGACTTTCGATTCAAAATGTAGCCGATTGAACCACATAATTTTTCATATCTGTACGGTTTTTTTCCGATTTCAAGGACATTTGACACATCATTTTTCAAATCTGTACGGTTTTTGTCAAATATCTCGGAAACGGAAGCTCGTACAGCAAATTTACCTTTGGGGAATGCTAACTGTAGAATTTGATGAGGAATCGAATGAGCCCATCTGCGAGGCTCTATGACTTTCGATTCAAAATGTAGCCGATTGAACCACATAATTTTTCATATCTGTACGGTTTTTGTCCGATTTCAAGGACATTTGACACATCATTTTTCAAATCTGTATGGTTTTTGTCAAATATCTCGGAAACGGAAGCTCGTACAGCAAATTTACCTTTGGGGAATGCTAACTGTAGAATTTGATGAGGAGTAGAATGAGCCCATCTGCGAGGCTCTACGACTTTCGATTCAAAACTTATAGCCGTTTGAACCACATAATTTTTCATATCTGTACGGTTTTTGTCAAATATCTCGGAAACGGAAGCTCGTACAGCAAATTTACCTTCGGGGAATGCTAACTGTAGAATTTGATGAGGAATCGAATGAGCCCATCTGCGAGGCTCTACGACTTTCGATTCAAAATGTAGCCGTTTGAACCACATAATTTTTCATATCTGTACGTTTTTTGTCAAATATCTCGGAAACGGAAGCTCGTACAGCAAATTTACCTGCATATGGGAATGCTAACTGTAGAATTTGATGAGGAGTAGAATGAGCCCATCTGCGAGGCTCTACGACTTTCGATTCAAAAGTTATAGCCGTTTGAACCACATAATTTTTCATATCTGTACGGTTTTTGTCCGTTTTCAAGGACATTTGACACATCATTTCTCAAATCTGTACGGTTTTTGTCAAATATCTCGGAAACGGAAGCTCGTACAGCAAATTTACCTTTGGGGAATGCTAACTGTAGAATTTGATGAGGAATCGAATTAGCCCATCTGCGAGGCTCTACGACTTTCGATTCAAAATGTAGCCGATTGAACCACATAATTTTTCATATCTGTACGGTTTTTGTCCGATTTCAAGGACATTTGACACATCATTTTTCAAATCTGTACGGTTTTTGTCAAATATCTCGGAAACGGAAGCTCGTACAGCAAATTTACCTTTGGGGAATGCTAACTGTAGAATTTGATGAGGAGTAGAATGAGCCCATCTGCGAGGCTCTACGACTTTCGATTCAAAACTTATAGCCGTTTGAACCACATAATTTTTCATATCTGTAAGTTTTTTGTCAAATATCTCGGAAACGGAAGCTCGTACAGCAAATTTACCTGCATATGGGAATGCTAACTGTAGAATTTGATGAGGAGTAGAATGAGCCCATCTGCGAGGCTCTACGACTTTCGATTCAAAAGTTATAGCCGTTTGAACCACATAATTTTTCATATCTGTACAGTTTTTGTCAAATATCTCGGAAACGGAAGCTCGTACAGCAAATTTACCTTCGGGGAATGCTAACTGTAGAATTTGATGAGGAATCGAATGAGCCCATCTGCGAGGCTCTACGACTTTCGATTCAAAATGTAGCCGATTGAACCACATAATTTTTCATATCTGTACGGTTTTTGTCCGATTTCAAGGACATTTGACACATCATTTTTCAAATCTGTACGGTTTTTGTCAAATATCTCGGAAACGGAAGCTCGTACAGCAAATTTACCTTCGGGGAATGCTAACTGTAGAATTTGATGAGGAATCGAATGAGCCCATCTGCGAGGCTCTACGACTTTCGATTCAAAATGTAGCCGATTGAACCACATAATTTTTCATATCTGTACAGTTTTTGTCAAATATCTCGGAAACGGAAGCTCGTACAGCAAATTTACCTTCGGGGAATGCTAACTGTAGAATTTGATGAGGAATCGAATGAGCCCATCTGCGAGGCTCTACGACTTTCGATTCAAAAGTTATAGCCGTTTGAACCACATAATTTTTCATATCTGTACAGTTTTTGTCAAATATCTCGGAAACGGAAGCTCGTACAGCAAATTTACCTTCGGGGAATGCTAACTGTAGAATTTGATGAGGAATCGAATGAGCCCATCTGCGAGGCTCTACGACTTTCGATTCAAAATGTAGCCGATTGAACCACATCATTTTTCATATCTGTACGGTTTTTGTCCGATTTCAAGGACATTTGACACATCATTTTTCAAATCTGTACGGTTTTTGTCAAATATCTCGGAAACGGAAGCTCGTACAGCAAATTTACCTTTGGGGAATGCTAACTGTAGAATTTGATGAGGAGTAGAATGAGCCCATCTGCGAGGCTCTACGACTTTCGATTCAAAACTTATAGCCGTTTGAACCACATAATTTTTCATATCTGTACGGTTTTTGTCAAATATCTCGGAAACGGAAGCTCGTACAGCAAATTTACCTTCGGGGAATGCTAACTGTAGAATTTGATGAGGAATCGAATGAGCCCATCTGCGAGGCTCTACGACTTTCAATTCAAAAGTTATAGCCGTTTGAACCACATAATTTTTCATATCTGTACGTTTTTTGTCAAATATCTCGGAAACGGAAGCTCGTACAGCAAATTTACCTGCATATTGGAATGCTAACTGTAGAATTTGATGAGGAGTAGAATGAGCCCATCTGCGAGGCTCTACGACTTTCGATTCAAAAGTTATAGCCGTTTGAACCACATAATTTTTCATATCTGTACAGTTTTTGTCAAATATCTCGGAAACGGAAGCTCGTACAGCAAATTTACCTTCGGGGAATGCTAACTGTAGAATTTGATGAGGAATCGAATGAGCCCATCTGCGAGGCTCTACGACTTTCGATTCAAAATGTAGCCGATTGAACCACATAATTTTTCATATCTGTACGGTTTTTGTCCGATTTCAAGGACATTTGACACATCATTTTTCAAATCTGTACGGTTTTTGTCAAATATCTCGGAAACGGAAGCTCGTACAGCAAATTTACCTTTGGGGAATGCTAACTGTAGAATTTGATGAGGAATCGAATGAGCCCATCTGCGAGGCTCTACGACTTTCGATTCAAAATGTAGCCGATTGAACCACATAATTTTTCATATCTGTACGGTTTTTGTCCGATTTCAAGGACATTTGACACATCATTTTTTCAAATCTGTACGGTTTTTGTCAAATATCTCGGAAACGGAAGCTCGTACAGCAAATTTACCTTTGGGGAATGCTAACTGTAGAATTTGATGAGGAGTAGAATGAGCCCATCTGCGAGGCTCTACGACTTTCGATTCAAAACTTATAGCCGTTTGAACCACATCATTTTTCATATCTGTACGGTTTTTGTCAAATATCTCGGAAACGGAAGCTCGTACAGCAAATTTACCTTCGGGGAATGCTAACTGTAGAATTTGATGAGGAATCGAATGAGCCCATCTGCGAGGCTCTACGACTTTCGATTCAAAATGTAGCCGATTGAACCACATCATTTTTCATATCTGTACGGTTTTTGTCCGATTTCAAGGACATTTGACACATCATTTTTCAAATCTGTACGGTTTTTGTCAAATATCTCGGAAACGGAAGCTCGTACAGCAAATTTACCTTTGGGGAATGCTAACTGTAGAATTTGATGAGGAGTAGAATGAGCCCATCTGCGAGGCTCTACGACTTTCGATTCAAAACTTATAGCCGTTTGAACCACATAATTTTTCATATCTGTACGGTTTTTGTCAAATATCTCGGAAACGGAAGCTCGTACAGCAAATTTACCTTCGGGGAATGCTAACTGTAGAATTTGATGAGGAATCGAATGAGCCCATCTGCGAGGCTCTACGACTTTCAATTCAAAAGTTATAGCCGTTTGAACCACATAATTTTTCATATCTGTACGTTTTTTGTCAAATATCTCGGAAACGGAAGCTCGTACAGCAAATTTACCTGCATATGGGAATGCTAACTGTAGAATTTGATGAGGAGTAGAATGAGCCCATCTGCGAGGCTCTACGACTTTCGATTCAAAAGTTATAGCCGTTTGAACCACATAATTTTTCATATCTGTACAGTTTTTGTACAAATATCTCGGAAACGGAAGCTCGTACAGCAAATTTACCTTCGGGGAATGCTAACTGTAGAATTTGATGAGGAATCGAATGAGCCCATCTGCGAGGCTCTACGACTTTCGATTCAAAATGTAGCCGATTGAACCACATAATTTTTCATATCTGTACGGTTTTTGTCCGATTTCAAGGACATTTGACACATCATTTTTCAAATCTGTACGGTTTTTGTCAAATATCTCGGAAACGGAAGCTCGTACAGCAAATTTACCTTTGGGGAATGCTAACTGTAGAATTTGATGAGGAATCGAATGAGCCCATCTGCGAGGCTCTACGACTTTCGATTCAAAATGTAGCCGATTGAACCACATAATTTTTCATATCTGTACGGTTTTTGTCCGATTTCAAGGACATTTGACACATCATTTTTCAAATCTGTACGGTTTTTGTCAAATATCTCGGAAACGGAAGCTCGTACAGCAAATTTACCTTTGGGGAATGCTAACTGTAGAATTTGATGAGGAGTAGAATGAGCCCATCTGCGAGGCTCTACGACTTTCGATTCAAAACTTATAGCCGTTTGAACCACATAATTTTTCATATCTGTAAGTTTTTTGTCAAATATCTCGGAAACGGAAGCTCGTACAGCAAATTTACCTGCATATGGGAATGCTAACTGTAGAATTTGATGAGGAGTAGAATGAGCCCATCTGCGAGGCTCTACGACTTTCGATTCAAAAGTTATAGCCGTTTGAACCACATAATTTTTCATATCTGTACAGTTTTTGTCAAATATCTCGGAAACGGAAGCTCGTACAGCAAATTTACCTTCGGGGAATGCTAACTGTAGAATTTGATGAGGAATCGAATGAGCCCATCTGCGAGGCTCTACGACTTTCGATTCAAAATGTAGCCGATTGAACCACATAATTTTTCATATCTGTACGGTTTTTGTCCGATTTCAAGGACATTTGACACATCATTTTTCAAATCTGTACGGTTTTTGTCAAATATCTCGGAAACGGAAGCTCGTACAGCAAATTTACCTTCGGGGAATGCTAACTGTAGAATTTGATGAGGAATCGAATGAGCCCATCTGCGAGGCTCTACGACTTTCGATTCAAAATGTAGCCGATTGAACCACATAATTTTTCATATCTGTACAGTTTTTGTCAAATATCTCGGAAACGGAAGCTCGTACAGCAAATTTACCTTCGGGGAATGCTAACTGTAGAATTTGATGAGGAATCGAATGAGCCCATCTGCGAGGCTCTACGACTTTCGATTCAAAAGTTATAGCCGTTTGAACCACATAATTTTTCATATCTGTACAGTTTTTGTCAAATATCTCGGAAACGGAAGCTCGTACAGCAAATTTACCTTCGGGGAATGCTAACTGTAGAATTTGATGAGGAATCGAATGAGCCCATCTGCGAGGCTCTACGACTTTCGATTCAAAATGTAGCCGATTGAACCACATCATTTTTCATATCTGTACGGTTTTTGTCCGATTTCAAGGACATTTGACACATCATTTTTCAAATCTGTACGGTTTTTGTCAAATATCTCGGAAACGGAAGCTCGTACAGCAAATTTACCTTTGGGGAATGCTAACTGTAGAATTTGATGAGGAGTAGAATGAGCCCATCTGCGAGGCTCTACGACTTTCGATTCAAAACTTATAGCCGTTTGAACCACATAATTTTTCATATCTGTACGGTTTTTGTCAAATATCTCGGAAACGGAAGCTCGTACAGCAAATTTACCTTCGGGGAATGCTAACTGTAGAATTTGATGAGGAATCGAATGAGCCCATCTGCGAGGCTCTACGACTTTCAATTCAAAAGTTATAGCCGTTTGAACCACATAATTTTTCATATCTGTACGTTTTTTGTCAAATATCTCGGAAACGGAAGCTCGTACAGCAAATTTACCTGCATATTGGAATGCTAACTGTAGAATTTGATGAGGAGTAGAATGAGCCCATCTGCGAGGCTCTACGACTTTCGATTCAAAAGTTATAGCCGTTTGAACCACATAATTTTTCATATCTGTACAGTTTTTGTCAAATATCTCGGAAACGGAAGCTCGTACAGCAAATTTACCTTCGGGGAATGCTAACTGTAGAATTTGATGAGGAATCGAATGAGCCCATCTGCGAGGCTCTACGACTTTCGATTCAAAATGTAGCCGATTGAACCACATAATTTTTCATATCTGTACGGTTTTTGTCCGATTTCAAGGACATTTGACACATCATTTTTCAAATCTGTACGGTTTTTGTCAAATATCTCGGAAACGGAAGCTCGTACAGCAAATTTACCTTTGGGGAATGCTAACTGTAGAATTTGATGAGGAATCGAATGAGCCCATCTGCGAGGCTCTACGACTTTCGATTCAAAATGTAGCCGATTGAACCACATAATTTTTCATATCTGTACGGTTTTTGTCCGATTTCAAGGACATTTGACACATCATTTTTTCAAATCTGTACGGTTTTTGTCAAATATCTCGGAAACGGAAGCTCGTACAGCAAATTTACCTTTGGGGAATGCTAACTGTAGAATTTGATGAGGAGTAGAATGAGCCCATCTGCGAGGCTCTACGACTTTCGATTCAAAACTTATAGCCGTTTGAACCACATCATTTTTCATATCTGTACGGTTTTTGTCAAATATCTCGGAAACGGAAGCTCGTACAGCAAATTTACCTTCGGGGAATGCTAACTGTAGAATTTGATGAGGAATCGAATGAGCCCATCTGCGAGGCTCTACGACTTTCGATTCAAAATGTAGCCGATTGAACCACATCATTTTTCATATCTGTACGGTTTTTGTCCGATTTCAAGGACATTTGACACATCATTTTTCAAATCTGTACGGTTTTTGTCAAATATCTCGGAAACGGAAGCTCGTACAGCAAATTTACCTTTGGGGAATGCTAACTGTAGAATTTGATGAGGAGTAGAATGAGCCCATCTGCGAGGCTCTACGACTTTCGATTCAAAACTTATAGCCGTTTGAACCACATAATTTTTCATATCTGTACGGTTTTTGTCAAATATCTCGGAAACGGAAGCTCGTACAGCAAATTTACCTTCGGGGAATGCTAACTGTAGAATTTGATGAGGAATCGAATGAGCCCATCTGCGAGGCTCTACGACTTTCAATTCAAAAGTTATAGCCGTTTGAACCACATAATTTTTCATATCTGTACGTTTTTTGTCAAATATCTCGGAAACGGAAGCTCGTACAGCAAATTTACCTGCATATGGGAATGCTAACTGTAGAATTTGATGAGGAGTAGAATGAGCCCATCTGCGAGGCTCTACGACTTTCGATTCAAAAGTTATAGCCGTTTGAACCACATAATTTTTCATATCTGTACAGTTTTTGTACAAATATCTCGGAAACGGAAGCTCGTACAGCAAATTTACCTTCGGGGAATGCTAACTGTAGAATTTGATGAGGAATCGAATGAGCCCATCTGCGAGGCTCTACGACTTTCGATTCAAAATGTAGCCGATTGAACCACATAATTTTTCATATCTGTACGGTTTTTGTCCGATTTCAAGGACATTTGACACATCATTTTTCAAATCTGTACGGTTTTTGTCAAATATCTCGGAAACGGAAGCTCGTACAGCAAATTTACCTTTGGGGAATGCTAACTGTAGAATTTGATGAGGAATCGAATGAGCCCATCTGCGAGGCTCTACGACTTTCGATTCAAAATGTAGCCGATTGAACCACATAATTTTTCATATCTGTACGGTTTTTGTCCGATTTCAAGGACATTTGACACATCATTTTTTCAAATCTGTACGGTTTTTGTCAAATATCTCGGAAACGGAAGCTCGTACAGCAAATTTACCTTTGGGGAATGCTAACTGTAGAATTTGATGAGGAATCGAATGAGCCCATCTGCGAGGCTCTACGACTTTCGATTCAAAATGTAGCCGATTGAACCACATAATTTTTCATATCTGTACATTTTTTGTCCGATTTCAAGGACATTTGACACATCATTTTTCAAATCTGTACGGTTTTTGTCAAATATCTCGGAAACGGAAGCTCGTACAGCAAATTTACCTTCGGGGAATGCTAACTGTAGAATTTGATGAGGAATCGAATGAGCCCATCTGCGAGGCTCTACGACTTTCGATTCAAAATGTAGCCGATTGAACCACATAATTTTTCATATCTGTACGGTTTTTGTCCGATTTCAAGGACATTTGACACATCATTTTTCAAATCTGTACGGTTTTTGTCAAATATCTCGGAAACGGAAGCTCGTACAGCAAATTTACCTTTGGGGAATGCTAACTGTAGAATTTGATTAGGAGTAGAATGAGCCCATCTGCGAGGCTCTACGACTTTCGATTCAAAAGTTATAGCCGTTTGAACCACATAATTTTTCATATCTGTACAGTTTTTGTCAAATATCTCGGAAACGGAAGCTCGTACAGCAAATTTACCTTCGGGGAATGCTAACTGTAGAATTTGATGAGGAATCGAATGAGCCCATCTGCGAGGCTCTACGACTTTCGATTCAAAATGTAGCCGATTGAACCACATCATTTTTCATATCTGTACGGTTTTTGTCAAATATCTCGGAAACGGAAGCTCGTACAGCAAATTTACCTTCGGGGAATGCTAACTGTAGAATTTGATGAGGAATCGAATGAGCCCATCTGCGAGGCTCTACGACTTTCAATTCAAAAGTTATAGCCGTTTGAACCACATAATTTTTCATATCTGTACGTTTTTTGTCAAATATCTCGGAAACGGAAGCTCGTACAGCAAATTTACCTGCATATGGGAATGCTAACTGTAGAATTTGATGAGGAGTAGAATGAGCCCATCTGCGAGGCTCTACGACTTTCGATTCAAAAGTTATAGCCGTTTGAACCACATAATTTTTCATATCTGTACAGTTTTTGTCAAATATCTCGGAAACGGAAGCTCGTACAGCAAATTTACCTTCGGGGAATGCTAACTGTAGAATTTGATGAGGAATCGAATGAGCCCATCTGCGAGGCTCTACGACTTTCGATTCAAAATGTAGCCGATTGAACCACATCATTTTTCATATCTGTACGGTTTTTGTCCGATTTCAAGGACATTTGACACATCATATTTCAAGTCTGTACGGTTTTTGTCAAATATCTCGGAAACGGAAGCTCGTACAGCAAATTTACCTTTGGGGAATGCTAACTGTAGAATTTGATGAGGAATCGAATGAGCCCATCTGCGAGGCTCTACGACTTTCGATTCAGAATGTAGCCGATTGAACCACATAATTTTTCATATCTGTACGGTTTTTGTCCGATTTCAAGGACATTTGACACATCATTTTTCAAATCTGTACGGTTTTTGTCAAATATCTCGGAAACGGAAGCTCGTACAGCAAATTTACCTGCACAGGGGAATGCTAACTGTAGAATTTGATGAGGAGTAGAATGAGCCCATCTGCGAGGCTCTACGACTTTCGATTAAAAAGTTATAGCCGTTTGAACCACATAATTTTTCATATCTGTACGGTTTTTGTCAAATATCTCGGAAACGGAAGCTCGTACAGCAAATTTACCTTTGGGGAATGCTAACTGTAGAATTTGATGAGGAATCGAATGAGCCCATCTGCGAGGCTCTACAACTTTCGATTCAAAATGTAGCCGATTGAACCACATAATTTTTCATATCTGTACGGTTTTTGTCCGATTTCAAGGACATTTGACACATCATTTTTCAAATCTGTACGGTTTTTGTCAAATATCTCGGAAACGGAAGCTCGTACAGCAAAGTTACCTTTGGGGAATGCTAACTGTAGAATTTGATGAGGAGTAGAATGAGCCCATCTGCGAGGCTCTACGACTTTCGATTCAAAATGTAGCCGATTGAACCACATAATTTTTCATATCTGTACGGGTTTGGCCGATTTCAAGGACATTTGACACATCATTTTTCAAATCTGTACGGTTTTTGTCAAATATCTCGGAAACGGAAGCTCGTACAGCAAATTTACCTTTGGGGAATGCTAACTGTAGAATTTGATGAGGAGTAGAATGAGCCCATCTGCGAGGCTCTACGACTTTCAATTCAAAAGTTATAGCCGTTTGAACCACATAATTTTTCATATCTGTACGGTTTTTGGCCGATTTGAAGGACATTTGACACATCATTTTTCAAATCTGTACGGTTTTTGTCAAATATCTCGGAAACGGAAGCTCGTACAGCAAATTTACCTTTGGGGAATGCTAACTGTAGAATTTGATGAGGAATCGAATGAGCCCATCTGCGAGGCTCTACGACTTTCAATTCAAAAGTTATAGCCGTTTGAACCACATAATTTTTCATATCTGTACGTTTTTTGTCAAATATCTCGGAAACGGAAGCTCGTACAGCAAATTTACCTGCATATGGGAATGCTAACTGTAGAATTTGATGAGGAGTAGAATGAGCCCATCTGCGAGGCTCTACGACTTTCGATTCAAAAGTTATAGCCGTTTGAACCACATAATTTTTCATATCTGTACAGTTTTTGTACAAATATCTCGGAAACGGAAGCTCGTACAGCAAATTTACCTTCGGGGAATGCTAACTGTAGAATTTGATGAGGAATCGAATGAGCCCATCTGCGAGGCTCTACGACTTTCGATTCAAAATGTAGCCGATTGAACCACATAATTTTTCATATCTGTACGGTTTTTGTCCGATTTCAAGGACATTTGACACATCATTTTTCAAATCTGTACGGTTTTTGTCAAATATCTCGGAAACGGAAGCTCGTACAGCAAATTTACCTTTGGGGAATGCTAACTGTAGAATTTGATGAGGAATCGAATGAGCCCATCTGCGAGGCTCTACGACTTTCGATTCAAAATGTAGCCGATTGAACCACATAATTTTTCATATCTGTACGGTTTTTGTCCGATTTCAAGGACATTTGACACATCATTTTTTCAAATCTGTACGGTTTTTGTCAAATATCTCGGAAACGGAAGCTCGTACAGCAAATTTACCTTTGGGGAATGCTAACTGTAGAATTTGATGAGGAATCGAATGAGCCCATCTGCGAGGCTCTACGACTTTCGATTCAAAATGTAGCCGATTGAACCACATAATTTTTCATATCTGTACATTTTTTGTCCGATTTCAAGGACATTTGACACATCATTTTTCAAATCTGTACGGTTTTTGTCAAATATCTCGGAAACGGAAGCTCGTACAGCAAATTTACCTTCGGGGAATGCTAACTGTAGAATTTGATGAGGAATCGAATGAGCCCATCTGCGAGGCTCTACGACTTTCGATTCAAAATGTAGCCGATTGAACCACATAATTTTTCATATCTGTACGGTTTTTGTCCGATTTCAAGGACATTTGACACATCATTTTTCAAATCTGTACGGTTTTTGTCAAATATCTCGGAAACGGAAGCTCGTACAGCAAATTTACCTTTGGGGAATGCTAACTGTAGAATTTGATTAGGAGTAGAATGAGCCCATCTGCGAGGCTCTACGACTTTCGATTCAAAAGTTATAGCCGTTTGAACCACATAATTTTTCATATCTGTACAGTTTTTGTCAAATATCTCGGAAACGGAAGCTCGTACAGCAAATTTACCTTCGGGGAATGCTAACTGTAGAATTTGATGAGGAATCGAATGAGCCCATCTGCGAGGCTCTACGACTTTCGATTCAAAATGTAGCCGATTGAACCACATCATTTTTCATATCTGTACGGTTTTTGTCAAATATCTCGGAAACGGAAGCTCGTACAGCAAATTTACCTTCGGGGAATGCTAACTGTAGAATTTGATGAGGAATCGAATGAGCCCATCTGCGAGGCTCTACGACTTTCAATTCAAAAGTTATAGCCGTTTGAACCACATAATTTTTCATATCTGTACGTTTTTTGTCAAATATCTCGGAAACGGAAGCTCGTACAGCAAATTTACCTGCATATGGGAATGCTAACTGTAGAATTTGATGAGGAGTAGAATGAGCCCATCTGCGAGGCTCTACGACTTTCGATTCAAAAGTTATAGCCGTTTGAACCACATAATTTTTCATATCTGTACAGTTTTTGTCAAATATCTCGGAAACGGAAGCTCGTACAGCAAATTTACCTTCGGGGAATGCTAACTGTAGAATTTGATGAGGAATCGAATGAGCCCATCTGCGAGGCTCTACGACTTTCGATTCAAAATGTAGCCGATTGAACCACATCATTTTTCATATCTGTACGGTTTTTGTCCGATTTCAAGGACATTTGACACATCATATTTCAAGTCTGTACGGTTTTTGTCAAATATCTCGGAAACGGAAGCTCGTACAGCAAATTTACCTTTGGGGAATGCTAACTGTAGAATTTGATGAGGAATCGAATGAGCCCATCTGCGAGGCTCTACGACTTTCGATTCAGAATGTAGCCGATTGAACCACATAATTTTTCATATCTGTACGGTTTTTGTCCGATTTCAAGGACATTTGACACATCATTTTTCAAATCTGTACGGTTTTTGTCAAATATCTCGGAAACGGAAGCTCGTACAGCAAATTTACCTGCACAGGGGAATGCTAACTGTAGAATTTGATGAGGAGTAGAATGAGCCCATCTGCGAGGCTCTACGACTTTCGATTCAAAAGTTATAGCCGTTTGAACCACATAATTTTTCATATCTGTACGGTTTTTGTCAAATATCTCGGAAACGGAAGCTCGTACAGCAAATTTACCTTTGGGGAATGCTAACTGTAGAATTTGATGAGGAATCGAATGAGCCCATCTGCGAGGCTCTACAACTTTCGATTCAAAATGTAGCCGATTGAACCACATAATTTTTCATATCTGTACGGTTTTTGTCCGATTTCAAGGACATTTGACACATCATTTTTCAAATCTGTACGGTTTTTGTCAAATATCTCGGAAACGGAAGCTCGTACAGCAAAGTTACCTTTGGGGAATGCTAACTGTAGAATTTGATGAGGAGTAGAATGAGCCCATCTGCGAGGCTCTACGACTTTCGATTCAAAATGTAGCCGATTGAACCACATAATTTTTCATATCTGTACGGGTTTGGCCGATTTCAAGGACATTTGACACATCATTTTTCAAATCTGTACGGTTTTTGTCAAATATCTCGGAAACGGAAGCTCGTACAGCAAATTTACCTTTGGGGAATGCTAACTGTAGAATTTGATGAGGAGTAGAATGAGCCCATCTGCGAGGCTCTACGACTTTCAATTCAAAAGTTATAGCCGTTTGAACCACATAATTTTTCATATCTGTACGGTTTTTGGCCGATTTCAAGGACATTTGACACATCATTTTTCAAATCTGTACGGTTTTTGTCAAATATCTCGGAAACGGAAGCTCGTACAGCAAATTTACCTTTGGGGAATGCTAACTGTAGAATTTGATGAGGAATCGAATGAGCCCATCTGCGAGGCTCTACGACTTTCGATTCAAAATGTAGCCGATTGAACCACATAATTTTTCATATCTGTACGGTTTTTGTCCGATTTCAAGGACATTTGACACATCATTTTTCAAGTCTGTACGTTTTTTGTCAAATATCTCGGAAACGGAAGCTCGTACAGCAAATTTACCTTTGGGGAATGCTAACTGTAGAATTTGATGAGGAATCGAATGAGCCCATCTGCGAGGCTCTACGACTTTCGATTCAGAATGTAGCCGATTGAACCACATAATTTTTCATATCTGTACGGTTTTTGTCCGATTTCAAGGACATTTGACACATCATTTTTCAAATCTGTACGGTTTTTGTCAAATATCTCGGAAACGGAAGCTCGTACAGCAAATTTACCTTTGGGGAATGCTAACTGTAGAATTTGATGAGGAATCGAATGAGCCCATCTGCGAGGCTCTACGACTTTCGATTCAAAATGTAGCCGATTGAACCACATAATTTTTCATATCTGTACGGTTTTTGTCCGATTTCAAGGACATTTGACACATCATTTTTCAAGTCTGTACGGTTTTTGTCAAATATCTCGGAAACGGAAGCTCGTACAGCAAATTTACCTTTGGGGAATGCTAACTGTAGAATTTGATGAGGAATCGAATGAGCCCATCTGCGAGGCTCTACGACTTTCGATTCAGAATGTAGCCGATTGAACCACATAATTTTTCATATCTGTACGGTTTTTGTCCGATTTCAAGGACATTTGACACATCATTTTTCAAATCTGTACGGTTTTTGTCAAATATCTCGGAAACGGAAGCTCGTACAGCAAATTTACCTGCACAGGGGAATGCTAACTGTAGAATTTGATGAGGAGTAGAATGAGCCCATCTGCGAGGCTCTACGACTTTCGATTCAAAAGTTATAGCCGTTTGAACCACATAATTTTTCATATCTGTACGGTTTTTGTCAAATATCTCGGAAACGGAAGCTCGTACAGCAAATTTACCTTTGGGGAATGCTAACTGTAGAATTTGATGAGGAATCGAATGAGCCCATCTGCGAGGCTCTACAACTTTCGATTCAAAATGTAGCCGATTGAACCACATAATTTTTCATATCTGTACGGTTTTTGTCCGATTTCAAGGACATTTGACACATCATTTTTCAAATCTGTACGGTTTTTGTCAAATATCTCGGAAACGGAAGCTCGTACAGCAAAGTTACCTTTGGGGAATGCTAACTGTAGAATTTGATGAGGAGTAGAATGAGCCCATCTGCGAGGCTCTACGACTTTCGATTCAAAATGTAGCCGATTGAACCACATAATTTTTCATATCTGTACGGGTTTGGCCGATTTCAAGGACATTTGACACATCATTTTTCAAATCTGTACGGTTTTTGTCAAATATCTCGGAAACGGAAGCTCGTACAGCAAATTTACCTTTGGGGAATGCTAACTGTAGAATTTGATGAGGAATCGAATGAGCCCATCTGCGAGGCTCTACGACTTTCAATTCAAAAGTTATAGCCGTTTGAACCACATAATTTTTCATATCTGTACGTTTTTTGTCAAATATCTCGGAAACGGAAGCTCGTACAGCAAATTTACCTGCATATGGGAATGCTAACTGTAGAATTTGATGAGGAGTAGAATGAGCCCATCTGCGAGGCTCTACGACTTTCGATTCAAAAGTTATAGCCGTTTGAACCACATAATTTTTCATATCTGTACAGTTTTTGTACAAATATCTCGGAAACGGAAGCTCGTACAGCAAATTTACCTTCGGGGAATGCTAACTGTAGAATTTGATGAGGAATCGAATGAGCCCATCTGCGAGGCTCTACGACTTTCGATTCAAAATGTAGCCGATTGAACCACATAATTTTTCATATCTGTACGGTTTTTGTCCGATTTCAAGGACATTTGACACATCATTTTTCAAATCTGTACGGTTTTTGTCAAATATCTCGGAAACGGAAGCTCGTACAGCAAATTTACCTTTGGGGAATGCTAACTGTAGAATTTGATGAGGAATCGAATGAGCCCATCTGCGAGGCTCTACGACTTTCGATTCAAAATGTAGCCGATTGAACCACATAATTTTTCATATCTGTACGGTTTTTGTCCGATTTCAAGGACATTTGACACATCATTTTTTCAAATCTGTACGGTTTTTGTCAAATATCTCGGAAACGGAAGCTCGTACAGCAAATTTACCTTTGGGGAATGCTAACTGTAGAATTTGATGAGGAATCGAATGAGCCCATCTGCGAGGCTCTACGACTTTCGATTCAAAATGTAGCCGATTGAACCACATAATTTTTCATATCTGTACATTTTTTGTCCGATTTCAAGGACATTTGACACATCATTTTTCAAATCTGTACGGTTTTTGTCAAATATCTCGGAAACGGAAGCTCGTACAGCAAATTTACCTTCGGGGAATGCTAACTGTAGAATTTGATGAGGAATCGAATGAGCCCATCTGCGAGGCTCTACGACTTTCGATTCAAAATGTAGCCGATTGAACCACATAATTTTTCATATCTGTACGGTTTTTGTCCGATTTCAAGGACATTTGACACATCATTTTTCAAATCTGTACGGTTTTTGTCAAATATCTCGGAAACGGAAGCTCGTACAGCAAATTTACCTTTGGGGAATGCTAACTGTAGAATTTGATTAGGAGTAGAATGAGCCCATCTGCGAGGCTCTACGACTTTCGATTCAAAAGTTATAGCCGTTTGAACCACATAATTTTTCATATCTGTACAGTTTTTGTCAAATATCTCGGAAACGGAAGCTCGTACAGCAAATTTACCTTCGGGGAATGCTAACTGTAGAATTTGATGAGGAATCGAATGAGCCCATCTGCGAGGCTCTACGACTTTCGATTCAAAATGTAGCCGATTGAACCACATCATTTTTCATATCTGTACGGTTTTTGTCAAATATCTCGGAAACGGAAGCTCGTACAGCAAATTTACCTTCGGGGAATGCTAACTGTAGAATTTGATGAGGAATCGAATGAGCCCATCTGCGAGGCTCTACGACTTTCAATTCAAAAGTTATAGCCGTTTGAACCACATAATTTTTCATATCTGTACGTTTTTTGTCAAATATCTCGGAAACGGAAGCTCGTACAGCAAATTTACCTGCATATGGGAATGCTAACTGTAGAATTTGATGAGGAGTAGAATGAGCCCATCTGCGAGGCTCTACGACTTTCGATTCAAAAGTTATAGCCGTTTGAACCACATAATTTTTCATATCTGTACAGTTTTTGTCAAATATCTCGGAAACGGAAGCTCGTACAGCAAATTTACCTTCGGGGAATGCTAACTGTAGAATTTGATGAGGAATCGAATGAGCCCATCTGCGAGGCTCTACGACTTTCGATTCAAAATGTAGCCGATTGAACCACATCATTTTTCATATCTGTACGGTTTTTGTCCGATTTCAAGGACATTTGACACATCATATTTCAAGTCTGTACGGTTTTTGTCAAATATCTCGGAAACGGAAGCTCGTACAGCAAATTTACCTTTGGGGAATGCTAACTGTAGAATTTGATGAGGAATCGAATGAGCCCATCTGCGAGGCTCTACGACTTTCGATTCAGAATGTAGCCGATTGAACCACATAATTTTTCATATCTGTACGGTTTTTGTCCGATTTCAAGGACATTTGACACATCATTTTTCAAATCTGTACGGTTTTTGTCAAATATCTCGGAAACGGAAGCTCGTACAGCAAATTTACCTGCACAGGGGAATGCTAACTGTAGAATTTGATGAGGAGTAGAATGAGCCCATCTGCGAGGCTCTACGACTTTCGATTCAAAAGTTATAGCCGTTTGAACCACATAATTTTTCATATCTGTACGGTTTTTGTCAAATATCTCGGAAACGGAAGCTCGTACAGCAAATTTACCTTTGGGGAATGCTAACTGTAGAATTTGATGAGGAATCGAATGAGCCCATCTGCGAGGCTCTACAACTTTCGATTCAAAATGTAGCCGATTGAACCACATAATTTTTCATATCTGTACGGTTTTTGTCCGATTTCAAGGACATTTGACACATCATTTTTCAAATCTGTACGGTTTTTGTCAAATATCTCGGAAACGGAAGCTCGTACAGCAAAGTTACCTTTGGGGAATGCTAACTGTAGAATTTGATGAGGAGTAGAATGAGCCCATCTGCGAGGCTCTACGACTTTCGATTCAAAATGTAGCCGATTGAACCACATAATTTTTCATATCTGTACGGGTTTGGCCGATTTCAAGGACATTTGACACATCATTTTTCAAATCTGTACGGTTTTTGTCAAATATCTCGGAAACGGAAGCTCGTACAGCAAATTTACCTTTGGGGAATGCTAACTGTAGAATTTGATGAGGAGTAGAATGAGCCCATCTGCGAGGCTCTACGACTTTCAATTCAAAAGTTATAGCCGTTTGAACCACATAATTTTTCATATCTGTACGGTTTTTGGCCGATTTCAAGGACATTTGACACATCATTTTTCAAATCTGTACGGTTTTTGTCAAATATCTCGGAAACGGAAGCTCGTACAGCAAATTTACCTTTGGGGAATGCTAACTGTAGAATTTGATGAGGAATCGAATGAGCCCATCTGCGAGGCTCTACGACTTTCGATTCAAAATGTAGCCGATTGAACCACATAATTTTTCATATCTGTACGGTTTTTGTCCGATTTCAAGGACATTTGACACATCATTTTTCAAGTCTGTACGTTTTTTGTCAAATATCTCGGAAACGGAAGCTCGTACAGCAAATTTACCTTTGGGGAATGCTAACTGTAGAATTTGATGAGGAATCGAATGAGCCCATCTGCGAGGCTCTACGACTTTCGATTCAGAATGTAGCCGATTGAACCACATAATTTTTCATATCTGTACGGTTTTTGTCCGATTTCAAGGACATTTGACACATCATTTTTCAAATCTGTACGGTTTTTGTCAAATATCTCGGAAACGGAAGCTCGTACAGCAAATTTACCTTTGGGGAATGCTAACTGTAGAATTTGATGAGGAATCGAATGAGCCCATCTGCGAGGCTCTACGACTTTCGATTCAAAATGTAGCCGATTGAACCACATAATTTTTCATATCTGTACGGTTTTTGTCCGATTTCAAGGACATTTGACACATCATTTTTCAAGTCTGTACGGTTTTTGTCAAATATCTCGGAAACGGAAGCTCGTACAGCAAATTTACCTTTGGGGAATGCTAACTGTAGAATTTGATGAGGAATCGAATGAGCCCATCTGCGAGGCTCTACGACTTTCGATTCAGAATGTAGCCGATTGAACCACATAATTTTTCATATCTGTACGGTTTTTGTCCGATTTCAAGGACATTTGACACATCATTTTTCAAATCTGTACGGTTTTTGTCAAATATCTCGGAAACGGAAGCTCGTACAGCAAATTTACCTGCACAGGGGAATGCTAACTGTAGAATTTGATGAGGAGTAGAATGAGCCCATCTGCGAGGCTCTACGACTTTCGATTCAAAAGTTATAGCCGTTTGAACCACATAATTTTTCATATCTGTACGGTTTTTGTCAAATATCTCGGAAACGGAAGCTCGTACAGCAAATTTACCTTTGGGGAATGCTAACTGTAGAATTTGATGAGGAATCGAATGAGCCCATCTGCGAGGCTCTACAACTTTCGATTCAAAATGTAGCCGATTGAACCACATAATTTTTCATATCTGTACGGTTTTTGTCCGATTTCAAGGACATTTGACACATCATTTTTCAAATCTGTACGGTTTTTGTCAAATATCTCGGAAACGGAAGCTCGTACAGCAAAGTTACCTTTGGGGAATGCTAACTGTAGAATTTGATGAGGAGTAGAATGAGCCCATCTGCGAGGCTCTACGACTTTCGATTCAAAATGTAGCCGATTGAACCACATAATTTTTCATATCTGTACGGGTTTGGCCGATTTCAAGGACATTTGACACATCATTTTTCAAATCTGTACGGTTTTTGTCAAATATCTCGGAAACGGAAGCTCGTACAGCAAATTTACCTTTGGGGAATGCTAACTGTAGAATTTGATGAGGAGTAGAATGAGCCCATCTGCGAGGCTCTACGACTTTCAATTCAAAAGTTATAGCCGTTTGAACCACATAATTTTTCATATCTGTACGGTTTTTGGCCGATTTCAAGGACATTTGACACATCATTTTTCAAATCTGTACGGTTTTTGTCAAATATCTCGGAAACGGAAGCTCGTACAGCAAATTTACCTTTGGGGAATGCTAACTGTAGAATTTGATGAGGAATCGAATGAGCCCATCTGCGAGGCTCTACGACTTTCGATTCAAAATGTAGCCGATTGAACCACATAATTTTTCATATCTGTACGGTTTTTGTCCGATTTCAAGGACATTTGACACATCATTTTTCAAGTCTGTACGGTTTTTGTCAAATATCTCGGAAACGGAAGCTCGTACAGCAAATTTACCTTTGGGGAATGCTAACTGTAGAATTTGATGAGGAATCGAATGAGCCCATCTGCGAGGCTCTACGACTTTCGATTCAGAATGTAGCCGATTGAACCACATAATTTTTCATATCTGTACGGTTTTTGTCCGATTTCAAGGACATTTGACACATCATTTTTCAAATCTGTACGGTTTTTGTCAAATATCTCGGAAACGGAAGCTCGTACAGCAAATTTATCTGCACAGGGGAATGCTAACTGTAGAATTTGATGAGGAGTAGAATGAGCCCATCTGCGAGGCTCTACGACTTTCGATTCAAAAGTTATAGCCGTTTGAACCACATAATTTTTCATATCTGTACGGTTTTTGTCAAATATCTCGGAAACGGAAGCTCGTACAGCAAATTTACCTTTGGGGAATGCTAACTGTAGAATTTGATGAGGAATCGAATGAGCCCATCTGCGAGGCTCTACAACTTTCGATTCAAAATGTAGCCGATTGAACCACATAATTTTTCATATCTGTACGGTTTTTGTCCGATTTCAAGGACATTTGACACATCATTTTTCAAATCTGTACGGTTTTTGTCAAATATCTCGGAAACGGAAGCTCGTACAGCAAATTTACCTTTGGGGAATGCTAACTGTAGAATTTGATGAGGAGTAGAATGAGCCCATCTGCGAGGCTCTACGACTTTCGATTCAAAATGTAGCCGATTGAACCACATAATTTTTCATATCTGTACGGGTTTGGCCGATTTCAAGGACATTTGACACATCATTTTTCAAATCTGTACGGTTTTTGTCAAATATCTCGGAAACGGAAGCTCGTACAGCAAATTTACCTGCACAGGGGAATGCTAACTGTAGAATTTGATGAGGAGTAGAATGAGCCCATCTGCGAGGCTCTACGACTTTCGATTCAAAAGTTATAGCCGTTTGAACCACATAATTTTTCATATCTGTACGGTTTTTGTCAAATATCTCGGAAACGGAAGCTCGTACAGCAAATTTACCTTTGGGGAATGCTAACTGTAGAATTTGATGAGGAGTAGAATGAGCCCATCTGCGAGGCTCTACGACTTTCGATTCAAAATGTAGCCGATTGAACCACATAATTTTTCATATCTGTACGGGTTTGGCCGATTTCAAGGACATTTGACACATCATTTTTCAAATCTGTACGGTTTTTGTCAAATATCTCGGAAACGGAAGCTCGTACAGCAAATTTACCTTTGGGGAATGCTAACTGTAGAATTTGATGAGGAGTAGAATGAGCCCATCTGCGAGGCTCTACGACTTTCAATTCAAAAGTTATAGCCGTTTGAACCACATAATTTTTCATATCTGTACGGTTTTTGGCCGATTTCAAGGACATTTGACACATCATTTTTCAAATCTGTACGGTTTTTGTCAAATATCTCGGAAACGGAAGCTCGTACAGCAAATTTACCTTTGGGGAATGCTAACTGTAGAATTTGATGAGGAATCGAATGAGCCCATCTGCGAGGCTCTACGACTTTCGATTCAAAATGTAGCCGATTGAACCACATAATTTTTCATATCTGTACGGTTTTTGTCCGATTTCAAGGACATTTGACACATCATTTTTCAAATCTGTACGGTTTTTGTCAAATATCTCGGAAACGGAAGCTCGTACAGCAAATTTACCTTTGGGGAATGCTAACTGTAGAATTTGATGAGGAATCGAATGAGCCCATCTGCGAGGCTCTACGACTTTCGATTCAGAATGTAGCCGATTGAACCACATAATTTTTCATATCTGTACGGTTTTTGTCCGATTTCAAGGACATTTGACACATCATTTTTCAAATCTGTACGGTTTTTGTCAAATATCTCGGAAACGGAAGCTCGTACAGCAAATTTACCTGCACAGGGGAATGCTAACTGTAGAATTTGATGAGGAGTAGAATGAGCCCATCTGCGAGGCTCTACGACTTTCGATTCAAAAGTTATAGCCGTTTGAACCACATAATTTTTCATATCTGTACGGTTTTTGTCAAATATCTCGGAAACGGAAGCTCGTACAGCAAATTTACCTTTGGGGAATGCTAACTGTAGAATTTGATGAGGAATCGAATGAGCCCATCTGCGAGGCTCTACAACTTTCGATTCAAAATGTAGCCGATTGAACCACATAATTTTTCATATCTGTACGGTTTTTGTCCGATTTCAAGGACATTTGACACATCATTTTTCATATCTGTACGGTTTTTGGCCGATTTCAAGGACATTTGACACATCATTTTTCAAATCTGTACGGTTTTTGTCAAATATCTCGGAAACGGAAGCTCGTACAGCAAATTTACCTTTGGGGAATGCTAACTGTAGAATTTGATGAGGAATCGAATGAGCCCATCTGCGAGGCTCTACGACTTTCGATTCAAAATGTAGCCGATTGAACCACATAATTTTTCATATCTGTACGGTTTTTGTCCGATTTCAAGGACATTTGACACATCATTTTTCAAATCTGTACGGTTTTTGTCAAATATCTCGGAAACGGAAGCTCGTACAGCAAATTTACCTTTGGGGAATGCTAACTGTAGAATTTGATGAGGAATCGAATGAGCCCATCTGCGAGGCTCTACGACTTTCGATTCAGAATGTAGCCGATTGAACCACATAATTTTTCATATCTGTACGGTTTTTGTCCGATTTCAAGGACATTTGACACATCATTTTTCAAATCTGTACGGTTTTTGTCAAATATCTCGGAAACGGAAGCTCGTACAGCAAATTTACCTGCACAGGGGAATGCTAACTGTAGAATTTGATGAGGAGTAGAATGAGCCCATCTGCGAGGCTCTACGACTTTCGATTCAAAAGTTATAGCCGTTTGAACCACATAATTTTTCATATCTGTACGGTTTTTGTCAAATATCTCGGAAACGGAAGCTCGTACAGCAAATTTACCTTTGGGGAATGCTAACTGTAGAATTTGATGAGGAATCGAATGAGCCCATCTGCGAGGCTCTACAACTTTCGATTCAAAATGTAGCCGATTGAACCACATAATTTTTCATATCTGTACGGTTTTTGTCCGATTTCAAGGACATTTGACACATCATTTTTCAAATCTGTACGGTTTTTGTCAAATATCTCGGAAACGGAAGCTCGTACAGCAAATTTACCTTTGGGGAATGCTAACTGTAGAATTTGATGAGGAGTAGAATGAGCCCATCTGCGAGGCTCTACGACTTTCGATTCAAAATGTAGCCGATTGAACCACATAATTTTTCATATCTGTACGGTTTTTGTCCGATTTCAAGGACATTTGACACATCATTTTTCAAGTCTGTACGGTTTTTGTCAAATATCTCGGAAACGGAAGCTCGTACAGCAAATTTACCTTTGGGGAATGCTAACTGTAGAATTTGATGAGGAATCGAATGAGCCCATCTGCGAGGCTCTACGACTTTCGATTCAGAATGTAGCCGATTGAACCACATAATTTTTCATATCTGTACGGTTTTTGTCCGATTTCAAGGACATTTGACACATCATTTTTCAAATCTGTACGGTTTTTGTCAAATATCTCGGAAACGGAAGCTCGTACAGCAAATTTATCTGCACAGGGGAATGCTAACTGTAGAATTTGATGAGGAGTAGAATGAGCCCATCTGCGAGGCTCTACGACTTTCGATTCAAAAGTTATAGCCGTTTGAACCACATAATTTTTCATATCTGTACGGTTTTTGTCAAATATCTCGGAAACGGAAGCTCGTACAGCAAATTTACCTTTGGGGAATGCTAACTGTAGAATTTGATGAGGAATCGAATGAGCCCATCTGCGAGGCTCTACAACTTTCGATTCAAAATGTAGCCGATTGAACCACATAATTTTTCATATCTGTACGGTTTTTGTCCGATTTCAAGGACATTTGACACATCATTTTTCAAATCTGTACGGTTTTTGTCAAATATCTCGGAAACGGAAGCTCGTACAGCAAATTTACCTTTGGGGAATGCTAACTGTAGAATTTGATGAGGAGTAGAATGAGCCCATCTGCGAGGCTCTACGACTTTCGATTCAAAATGTAGCCGATTGAACCACATAATTTTTCATATCTGTACGGGTTTGGCCGATTTCAAGGACATTTGACACATCATTTTTCAAATCTGTACGGTTTTTGTCAAATATCTCGGAAACGGAAGCTCGTACAGCAAATTTACCTGCACAGGGGAATGCTAACTGTAGAATTTGATGAGGAGTAGAATGAGCCCATCTGCGAGGCTCTACGACTTTCGATTCAAAAGTTATAGCCGTTTGAACCACATAATTTTTCATATCTGTACGGTTTTTGTCAAATATCTCGGAAACGGAAGCTCGTACAGCAAATTTACCTTTGGGGAATGCTAACTGTAGAATTTGATGAGGAGTAGAATGAGCCCATCTGCGAGGCTCTACGACTTTCGATTCAAAATGTAGCCGATTGAACCACATAATTTTTCATATCTGTACGGGTTTGGCCGATTTCAAGGACATTTGACACATCATTTTTCAAATCTGTACGGTTTTTGTCAAATATCTCGGAAACGGAAGCTCGTACAGCAAATTTACCTTTGGGGAATGCTAACTGTAGAATTTGATGAGGAGTAGAATGAGCCCATCTGCGAGGCTCTACGACTTTCAATTCAAAAGTTATAGCCGTTTGAACCACATAATTTTTCATATCTGTACGGTTTTTGGCCGATTTCAAGGACATTTGACACATCATTTTTCAAATCTGTACGGTTTTTGTCAAATATCTCGGAAACGGAAGCTCGTACAGCAAATTTACCTTTGGGGAATGCTAACTGTAGAATTTGATGAGGAATCGAATGAGCCCATCTGCGAGGCTCTACGACTTTCGATTCAAAATGTAGCCGATTGAACCACATAATTTTTCATATCTGTACGGTTTTTGTCCGATTTCAAGGACATTTGACACATCATTTTTCAAATCTGTACGGTTTTTGTCAAATATCTCGGAAACGGAAGCTCGTACAGCAAATTTACCTTTGGGGAATGCTAACTGTAGAATTTGATGAGGAATCGAATGAGCCCATCTGCGAGGCTCTACGACTTTCGATTCAGAATGTAGCCGATTGAACCACATAATTTTTCATATCTGTACGGTTTTTGTCCGATTTCAAGGACATTTGACACATCATTTTTCAAATCTGTACGGTTTTTGTCAAATATCTCGGAAACGGAAGCTCGTACAGCAAATTTACCTGCACAGGGGAATGCTAACTGTAGAATTTGATGAGGAGTAGAATGAGCCCATCTGCGAGGCTCTACGACTTTCGATTCAAAAGTTATAGCCGTTTGAACCACATAATTTTTCATATCTGTACGGTTTTTGTCAAATATCTCGGAAACGGAAGCTCGTACAGCAAATTTACCTTTGGGGAATGCTAACTGTAGAATTTGATGAGGAATCGAATGAGCCCATCTGCGAGGCTCTACAACTTTCGATTCAAAATGTAGCCGATTGAACCACATAATTTTTCATATCTGTACGGTTTTTGTCCGATTTCAAGGACATTTGACACATCATTTTTCATATCTGTACGGTTTTTGGCCGATTTCAAGGACATTTGACACATCATTTTTCAAATCTGTACGGTTTTTGTCAAATATCTCGGAAACGGAAGCTCGTACAGCAAATTTACCTTTGGGGAATGCTAACTGTAGAATTTGATGAGGAATCGAATGAGCCCATCTGCGAGGCTCTACGACTTTCGATTCAAAATGTAGCCGATTGAACCACATAATTTTTCATATCTGTACGGTTTTTGTCCGATTTCAAGGACATTTGACACATCATTTTTCAAATCTGTACGGTTTTTGTCAAATATCTCGGAAACGGAAGCTCGTACAGCAAATTTACCTTTGGGGAATGCTAACTGTAGAATTTGATGAGGAGTAGAATGAGCCCATCTGCGAGGCTCTACGACTTTCGATTCAAAAGTTATAGCCGTTTGAACCACATAATTTTTCATATCTGTACGGTTTTTGTCAAATATCTCGGAAACGGAAGCTCGTACAGCAAATTTACCTTTGGGGAATGCTAACTGTAGAATTTGATGAGGAATCGAATGAGCCCATCTGCGAGGCTCTACAACTTTCGATTCAAAATGTAGCCGATTGAACCACATAATTTTTCATATCTGTACGGTTTTTGTCCGATTTCAAGGACATTTGACACATCATTTTTCAAATCTGTACGGTTTTTGTCAAATATCTCGGAAACGGAAGCTCGTACAGCAAATTTACCTTTGGGGAATGCTAACTGTAGAATTTGATGAGGAGTAGAATGAGCCCATCTGCGAGGCTCTACGACTTTCGATTCAAAATGTAGCCGATTGAACCACATAATTTTTCATATCTGTACGGGTTTGGCCGATTTCAAGGACATTTGACACATCATTTTTCAAATCTGTACGGTTTTTGTCAAATATCTCGGAAACGGAAGCTCGTACAGCAAATTTACCTTTGGGGAATGCTAACTGTAGAATTTGATGAGGAGTAGAATGAGCCCATCTGCGAGGCTCTACGACTTTCAATTCAAAAGTTATAGCCGTTTGAACCACATAATTTTTCATATCTGTACGGTTTTTGGCCGATTTCAAGGACATTTGACACATCATTTTTCAAATCTGTACGGTTTTTGTCAAATATCTCGGAAACGGAAGCTCGTACAGCAAATTTACCTTCAGGGAATGCTAACTGTAGAATTTGATGAGGAATCGAATGAGCCCATCTGCGAGGCTCTACGACTTTCGATTCAAAATGTAGCCGATTGAACCACATAATTTTTCATATCTGTACGGTTTTTGTCCGATTTCAAGGACAATTGACACATCATTTTTCAAATCTGTACGGTTTTTGTCAAATATCTCGGAAACGGAAGCTCGTACAGCAAATTTACCTTCAGGGAATGCTAACTGTAGAATTTGATGAGGAATCGAATGAGCCCATCTGCGAGGCTCTACGACTTTCGATTCAAAATGTAGCCGATTGAACCACATAATTTTTCATATCTGTACGGTTTTTGTCCGATTTCAAGGACATTTGACACATCATTTTTCAAATCTGTACGGTTTTTGTCAAATATCTCGGAAACGGAAGCTCGTACAGCAAATTTACCTGCACAGGGGAATGCTAACTGTAGAATTTGATGAGGAGTGGAATGAGCCCATCTGCGAGGCTCTACGACTTTCGATTCAAAAGTTATAGCCGTTTGAACCACATAATTTTTCATATCTGTACGGTTTTTATCAAATATCTCGGAAACGGAAGCTCGTACAGCAAATTTACCTTTGGGGAATGCTAACTGTAGAATTTGATGAGGAATCGAATGAGCCCATCTGCGAGGCTCTACGACTTTCGATTCAAAATGTAGCCGATTGAACCACATAATTTTTCATATCTGTACGGTTTTTGTCCGATTTCAAGGACATTTGACACATCATTTTTCAAATCTGTACGGTTTTTGTCAAATATCTCGGAAACGGAAGCTCGTACAGCAAATTTACCTTTGGGGAATGCTAACTGTAGAATTTGATGAGGAGTAGAATGAGCCCATCTGCGAGGCTCTACGACTTTCGATTCAAAACTTATAGCCGTTTGAACCACATAATTTTTCATATCTGTACGGTTTTTGTCAAATATCTCGGAAACGGAAGCTCGTACAGCAAATTTACCTTCGGGGAATGCTAACTGTAGAATTTGATGAGGAATCGAATGAGCCCATCTGCGAGGCTCTACGACTTTCGATTCAAAATGTAGCCGATTGAACCACATCATTTTTCATATCTGTACGGTTTTTGTCCGATTTCAAGGACATTTGACACATCATTTTTCAAATCTGTACGTTTTTTGTCAAATATCTCGGAAACGGAAGCTCGTACAGCAAATTTACCTTTGGGGAATGCTAACT
This sequence comes from Borostomias antarcticus, assembly GCF_949987555.1. Classification (NCBI taxonomy): domain Eukaryota; kingdom Metazoa; phylum Chordata; class Actinopteri; order Stomiiformes; family Stomiidae; genus Borostomias; species Borostomias antarcticus. Next base: position 346,495 of record NW_028176304.1, read on the forward strand.
GTAGAATTTGATGAGGAGTAGAATGAGCCCATCTGCGAGGCTCTACGACTTTCGATTCAAAATGTAGCCGTTTGAACCACATCATTTTTCATATCTGTACGGTTTTTGTCCGATTTCAAGGACATTTGACACATCATTTTTTCAAATCTGTACGGTTTTTGTCAAATATCTCGGAAACGGAAGCTCGTACAGCAAATTTACCTTTGGGGAATGCTAACTGTAGAATTTGATGAGGAATCGAATGAGCCCATCTGCGAGGCTCTACGACTTTCGATTCAAAATGTAGCCGATTGAACCACATAATTGTTCATATCTGTACGTTTTTTGTCCGATTTCAAGGACATTTGACACATCATTTTTCAAATCTGTACGGTTTTTGTCAAATATCTCGGAAACGGAAGCTCGTACAGCAAATTTACCTTTGGGGAATGCTAACTGTAGAATTTGATGAGGAGTAGAATGAGCCCATCTGCGAGGCTCTACGACTTTCGATTCAAAATGTAGCCGATTGAACCACATCATTTTTCATATCTGTACGGTTTTTGTCCGATTTCAAGGACATTTGACACATCATTTTTCAAATCTGTACGGTTTTTGTCAAATATCTCGGAAACGGAAGCTCGTACAGCAAATTTACCTGCATATGGGAATGCTAACTGTAGAATTTGATGAGGAGTAGAATGAGCCCATCTGCGAGGCTCTACGACTTTCGATTCAAAAGTTATAGCCGTTTGAACCACATAATTTTTCATATCTGTACGGTTTTTGTCAAATATCTCGGAAACGGAAGCTCGTACAGCAAATTTACCTTTGGGGAATGCTAACTGTAGAATTTGATGAGGAATCGAATTAGCCCATCTGCGAGGCTCTACGACTTTCGATTCAAAATGTAGCCGATTGAACCACATAATTTTTCATATCTGTACGGTTTTTGTCCGATTTCAAGGACATTTGACACATCATTTTTCAAATCTGTACGGTTTTTGTCAAATATCTCGGAAACGGAAGCTCGTACAGCAAATTTACCTTTGGGGAATGCTAACTGTAGAATTTGATGAGGAGTAGAATGAGCCCATCTGCGAGGCTCTACGACTTTCAATTCAAAAGTTATAGCCGTTTGAACCACATAATTTTTCATATCTGTACGGTTTTTGTCAAATATCTCGGAAACGGAAGCTCGTACAGCAAATTTACCTGCATATGGGAATGCTAACTGTAGAATTTGATGAGGAGTAGAATGAGCCCATCTGCGAGGCTCTACGACTTTCGATTCAAAACTTATAGCCGTTTGAACCACATAATTTTTCATATCTGTACGGTTTTTGTCAAATATCTCGGAAACGGAAGCTCGTACAGCAAATTTACCTTCGGGGAATGCTAACTGTAGAATTTGATGAGGAATCGAATGAGCCCATCTGCGAGGCTCTACGACTTTCGATTCAAAATGTAGCCGATTGAACCACATAATTTTTCATATATGTACGGTTTTTGTCCGATTTCAAGGACATTTGACACATCATTTTTCAAATCTGTACGGTTTTTGTCAAATATCTCGGAAACGGAAGCTCGTACAGCAAATTTACCTTTGGGGAATGCTAACTGTAGAATTTGATGAGGAATCGAATGAGCCCATCTGCGAGGCTCTACGACTTTCAATTCAAAAGTTATAACCGTTTGAACCACATAATTTTTCATATCTGTACGGTTTTTGTCAAATATCTCGGAAACGGAAGCTCGTACAGCAAATTTACCTTTGGGGAATGCTAATTGTAGAATTTGATGAGGAATCGAATGAGCCCATCTGCGAGGCTCTACGACTTTCAATTCAAAAGTTATAGCCGTTTGAACCACATAATTTTTCATATCTGTACGGTTTTTGTCAAATATCTCGGAAACGGAAGCTCGTACAGCAAATTTACCTTCGGGGAATGCTAACTGTAGAATTTGATGAGGAATCGAATGAGCCCATCTGCGAGGCTCTACGACTTTCGATTCAAAATGTAGCCGATTGAACCACATAATTTTTCATATCTGTACGGTTTTTGTCCGATTTCAAGGACATTTGACACATCATTTTTCAAATCTGTACGGTTTTTGTCAAATATCTCGGAAACGGAAGCTCGTACAGCAAATTTACCTTTGGGGAATGCTAACTGTAGAATTTGATGAGGAATCGAATGAGCCCATCTGCGAGGCTCTACGACTTTCGATTCAAAATGTAGCCGATTGAACCACATAATTTTTCATATCTGTACGGTTTTTGTCCGATTTCAAGGACATTTGACACATCATTTTTCAAATCTGTACGGTTTTTGTCAAATATCTCGGAAACGGAAGCTCGTACAGCAAATTTACCTTCAGGGAATGCTAACTGTAGAATTTGATGAGGAATCGAATGAGCCCATCTGCGAGGCTCTACGACTTTCGATTCAAAAGTTATAGCCGTTTGAACCACATAATTTTTCATATCTGTACGGTTTTTGTCAAATATCTCGGAAAAGGAAGCTCGTACAGCAAATTTACCTTTGGGGAATGCTAACTGTAGAATTTGATGAGGAGTAGAATGAGCCCATCTGCGAGGCTCTACGACTTTCGATTCAAAACTTATAGCCGTTTGAACCACATAATTTTTCATATCTGTACGGTTTTTGTCAAATATCTCGGAAACGGAAGCTCGTACAGCAAATTTACCTTCGGGGAATGCTAACTGTAGAATTTGATGAGGAATCGAATGAGCCCATCTGCGAGGCTCTACGACTTTCAATTCAAAAGTTATAGCCGTTTGAACCACATAATTTTTCATATCTGTACGGTTTTTGTCAAATATCTCGGAAACGGAAGCTCGTACAGCAAATTTACCTGCATATGGGAATGCTAACTGTAGAATTTGATGAGGAATCGAATGAGCCCATCTGCGAGGCTCTACGACTTTCGATTCAGAATGTAGCCGATTGAACCACATAATTTTTCATATCTGTACGGTTTTTGTCCGATTTCAAGGACATTTGACACATCATTTTTCAAATCTGTACGGTTTTTGTCAAATATCTCGGAAACGGAAGCTCGTACAGCAAATTTACCTGCACAGGGGAATGCTAACTGTAGAATTTGATGAGGAGTAGAATGAGCCCATCTGCGAGGCTCTACGACTTTCGATTCAAAAGTTATAGCCGTTTGAACCACATAATTTTTCATATCTGTACGGTTTTTGTCAAATATCTCGGAAACGGAAGCTCGTACAGCAAATTTACCTTTGGGGAATGCTAACTGTAGAATTTGATGAGGAATCGAATGAGCCCATCTGCGAGGCTCTATAACTTTCGATTCAAAATGTAGCCGATTGAACCACATAATTTTTCATATCTGTACGGTTTTTGTCCGATTTCAAGGACATTTGACACATCATTTTTCAAATCTGTACGGTTTTTGTCAAATATCTCGGAAACGGAAGCTCGTACAGCAAATTTACCTTTGGGGAATGCTAACTGTAGAATTTGATGAGGAGTAGAATGAGCCCATCTGCGAGGCTCTACGACTTTCGATTCAAAATGTAGCCGATTGAACCACATAATTTTTCATATCTGTACGGGTTTGGCCGATTTCAAGGACATTTGACACATCATTTTTCAAATCTGTACGGTTTTTGTCAAATATCTCGGAAACGGAAGCTCGTACAGCAAATTTACCTTTGGGGAATGCTAACTGTAGAATTTGATGAGGAGTAGAATGAGCCCATCTGCGAGGCTCTACGACTTTCAATTCAAAAGTTATAGCCGTTTGAACCACATAATTTTTCATATCTGTACGGTTTTTGGCCGATTTCAAGGACATTTGACACATCATTTTTCAAATCTGTACGGTTTTTGTCAAATATCTCGGAAACGGAAGCTCGTACAGCAAATTTACCTTTGGGGAATGCTAACTGTAGAATTTGATGAGGAATCGAATGAGCCCATCTGCGAGGCTCTACGACTTTCGATTCAAAATGTAGCCGATTGAACCACATAATTTTTCATATCTGTACGGTTTTTGTCCGATTTCAAGGACATTTGACACATCATTTTTCAAATCTGTACGGTTTTTGTCAAATATCTCGGAAACGGAAGCTCGTACAGCAAATTTACCTGCACAGGGGAATGCTAACTGTAGAATTTGATGAGGAGTAGAATGAGCCCATCTGCGAGGCTCTACGACTTTCGATTCAAAAGTTATAGCCGTTTGAACCACATAATTTTTCATATCTGTACGGTTTTTGTCAAATATCTCGGAAACGGAAGCTCGTACAGCAAATTTACCTTTGGGGAATGCTAACTGTAGAATTTGATGAGGAATCGAATGAGCCCATCTGCGAGGCTCTACAACTTTCGATTCAAAATGTAGCCGATTGAACCACATAATTTTTCATATCTGTACGGTTTTTGTCCGATTTCAAGGACATTTGACACATCATTTTTCAAATCTGTACGGTTTTTGTCAAATATCTCGGAAACGGAAGCTCGTACAGCAAATTTACCTTTGGGGAATGCTAACTGTAGAATTTGATGAGGAGTAGAATGAGCCCATCTGCGAGGCTCTACGACTTTCGATTCAAAATGTAGCCGATTGAACCACATAATTTTTCATATCTGTACGGGTTTGGCCGATTTCAAGGACATTTGACACATCATTTTTCAAATCTGTACGGTTTTTGTCAAATATCTCGGAAACGGAAGCTCGTACAGCAAATTTACCTTTGGGGAATGCTAACTGTAGAATTTGATGAGGAGTAGAATGAGCCCATCTGCGAGGCTCTACGACTTTCAATTCAAAAGTTATAGCCGTTTGAACCACATAATTTTTCATATCTGTACGGTTTTTGGCCGATTTCAAGGACATTTGACACATCATTTTTCAAATCTGTACGGTTTTTGTCAAATATCTCAGAAACGGAAGCTCGTACAGCAAATTTACCTTCAGGGAATGCTAACTGTAGAATTTGATGAGGAATCGAATGAGCCCATCTGCGAGGCTCTACGACTTTCGATTCAAAATGTAGCCGATTGAACCACATAATTTTTCATATCTGTACGGTTTTTGTCCGATTTCAAGGACATTTGACACATCATTTTTCAAATCTGTACGGTTTTTGTCAAATATCTCGGAAACGGAAGCTCGTACAGCAAATTTACCTTCAGGGAATGCTAACTGTAGAATTTGATGAGGAATCGAATGAGCCCATCTGCGAGGCTCTACGACTTTCGATTCAAAATGTAGCCGATTGAACCACATAATTTTTCATATCTGTACGGTTTTTGTCCGATTTCAAGGACATTTGACACATCATTTTTCAAATCTGTACGGTTTTTGTCAAATATCTCGGAAACGGAAGCTCGTACAGCAAATTTACCTGCACAGGGGAATGCTAACTGTAGAATTTGATGAGGAGTAGAATGAGCCCATCTGCGAGGCTCTACGACTTTCGATTCAAAAGTTATAGCCGTTTGAACCACATAATTTTTCATATCTGTACGGTTTTTATCAAATATCTCGGAAACGGAAGCTCGTACAGCAAATTTACCTTTGGGGAATGCTAACTGTAGAATTTGATGAGGAATCGAATGAGCCCATCTGCGAGGCTCTACGACTTTCGATTCAAAATGTAGCCGATTGAACCACATAATTTTTCATATCTGTACGGTTTTTGTCCGATTTCAAGGACATTTGACACATCATTTTTCAAATCTGTACGGTTTTTGTCAAATATCTCGGAAACGGAAGCTCGTACAGCAAATTTACCTTTGGGGAATGCTAACTGTAGAATTTGATGAGGAGTAGAATGAGCCCATCTGCGAGGCTCTACGACTTTCGATTCAAAATGTAGCCGATTGAACCACATAATTTTTCATATCTGTACGGGTTTGGCCGATTTCAAGGACATTTGACACATCATTTTTCAAATCTGTACGGTTTTTGTCAAATATCTCGGAAACGGAAGCTCGTACAGCAAATTTACCTTTGGGGAATGCTAACTGTAGAATTTGATGAGGAGTAGAATGAGCCCATCTGCGAGGCTCTACGACTTTCAATTCAAAAGTTATAGCCGTTTGAACCACATAATTTTTCATATCTGTACGGTTTTTGTCAAATATCTCGGAAACGGAAGCTCGTACAGCAAATTTACCTTCGGGGAATGCTAACTGTAGAATTTGATGAGGAATCGAATGAGCCCATCTGCGAGGCTCTACGACTTTCGATTCAAAATGTAGCCGATTGAACCACATCATTTTTCATATCTGTACGGTTTTTGTCCGATTTCAAGGACATTTGACACATCATTTTTCAAATCTGTACGTTTTTTGTCAAATATCTCGGAAACGGAAGCTCGTACAGCAAATTTACCTTTGGGGAATGCTAACTGTAGAATTTGATGAGGAGTAGAATGAGCCCATCTGCGAGGCTCTACGACTTTCGATTCAAAATGTAGCCGTTTGAACCACATCATTTTTCATATCTGTACGGTTTTTGTCCGATTTCAAGGACATTTGACACATCATTTTTTCAAATCTGTACGGTTTTTGTCAAATATCTCGGAAACGGAAGCTCGTACAGCAAATTTACCTTTGGGGAATGCTAACTGTAGAATTTGATGAGGAATCGAATGAGCCCATCTGCGAGGCTCTACGACTTTCGATTCAAAATGTAGCCGATTGAACCACATAATTGTTCATATCTGTACGTTTTTTGTCCGATTTCAAGGACATTTGACACATCATTTTTCAAATCTGTACGGTTTTTGTCAAATATCTCGGAAACGGAAGCTCGTACAGCAAATTTACCTTTGGGGAATGCTAACTGTAGAATTTGATGAGGAGTAGAATGAGCCCATCTGCGAGGCTCTACGACTTTCGATTCAAAATGTAGCCGATTGAACCACATCATTTTTCATATCTGTACGGTTTTTGTCCGATTTCAAGGACATTTGACACATCATTTTTCAAATCTGTACGGTTTTTGTCAAATATCTCGGAAACGGAAGCTCGTACAGCAAATTTACCTGCATATGGGAATGCTAACTGTAGAATTTGATGAGGAGTAGAATGAGCCCATCTGCGAGGCTCTACGACTTTCGATTCAAAAGTTATAGCCGTTTGAACCACATAATTTTTCATATCTGTACGGTTTTTGTCAAATATCTCGGAAACGGAAGCTCGTACAGCAAATTTACCTTTGGGGAATGCTAACTGTAGAATTTGATGAGGAATCGAATTAGCCCATCTGCGAGGCTCTACGACTTTCGATTCAAAATGTAGCCGATTGAACCACATAATTTTTCATATCTGTACGGTTTTTGTCCGATTTCAAGGACATTTGACACATCATTTTTCAAATCTGTACGTTTTTTGTCAAATATCTCGGAAACGGAAGCTCGTACAGCAAATTTACCTTTGGGGAATGCTAACTGTAGAATTTGATGAGGAGTAGAATGAGCCCATCTGCGAGGCTCTACGACTTTCAATTCAAAAGTTATAGCCGTTTGAACCACATAATTTTTCATATCTGTACGGTTTTTGTCAAATATCTCGGAAACGGAAGCTCGTACAGCAAATTTACCTGCATATGGGAATGCTAACTGTAGAATTTGATGAGGAGTAGAATGAGCCCATCTGCGAGGCTCTACGACTTTCGATTCAAAACTTATAGCCGTTTGAACCACATAATTTTTCATATCTGTACGGTTTTTGTCAAATATCTCGGAAACGGAAGCTCGTACAGCAAATTTACCTTCGGGGAATGCTAACTGTAGAATTTGATGAGGAATCGAATGAGCCCATCTGCGAGGCTCTACGACTTTCGATTCAAAATGTAGCCGATTGAACCACATAATTTTTCATATCTGTACGGTTTTTGTCCGATTTCAAGGACATTTGACACATCATTTTTCAAATCTGTACGGTTTTTGTCAAATATCTCGGAAACGGAAGCTCGTACAGCAAATTTACCTTTGGGGAATGCTAACTGTAGAATTTGATGAGGAATCGAATGAGCCCATCTGCGAGGCTCTACGACTTTCGATTCAAAATGTAGCCGATTGAACCACATAATTTTTCATATATGTACGGTTTTTGTCCGATTTCAAGGACATTTGACACATCATTTTTCAAATCTGTACGGTTTTTGTCAAATATCTCGGAAACGGAAGCTCGTACAGCAAATTTACCTTTGGGGAATGCTAACTGTAGAATTTGATGAGGAATCGAATGAGCCCATCTGCGAGGCTCTACGACTTTCAATTCAAAAGTTATAACCGTTTGAACCACATAATTTTTCATATCTGTACGGTTTTTGTCAAATATCTCGGAAACGGAAGCTCGTACAGCAAATTTACCTTTGGGGAATGCTAACTGTAGAATTTGATGAGGAATCGAATGAGCCCATCTGCGAGGCTCTACGACTTTCAATTCAAAAGTTATAGCCGTTTGAACCACATAATTTTTCATATCTGTACGGTTTTTGTCAAATATCTCGGAAACGGAAGCTCGTACAGCAAATTTACCTTCGGGGAATGCTAACTGTAGAATTTGATGAGGAATCGAATGAGCCCATCTGCGAGGCTCTACGACTTTCGATTCAAAATGTAGCCGATTGAACCACATAATTTTTCATATCTGTACGGTTTTTGTCCGATTTCAAGGACATTTGACACATCATTTTTCAAATCTGTACGGTTTTTGTCAAATATCTCGGAAACGGAAGCTCGTACAGCAAATTTACCTTTGGGGAATGCTAACTGTAGAATTTGATGAGGAATCGAATGAGCCCATCTGCGAGGCTCTACGACTTTCGATTCAAAATGTAGCCGATTGAACCACATAATTTTTCATATCTGTACGGTTTTTGTCCGATTTCAAGGACATTTGACACATCATTTTTCAAATCTGTACGGTTTTTGTCAAATATCTCGGAAACGGAAGCTCGTACAGCAAATTTACCTTTGGGGAATGCTAACTGTAGAATTTGATGAGGAATCGAATGAGCCCATCTGCGAGGCTCTACGACTTTCAATTCAAAAGTTATAGCCGTTTGAACCACATAATTTTTCATATCTGTACGGTTTTTGTCAAATATCTCGGAAACGGAAGCTCGTACAGCAAATTTACCTTCGGGGAATGCTAACTGTAGAATTTGATGAGGAATCGAATGAGCCCATCTGCGAGGCTCTACGACTTTCGATTCAAAATGTAGCCGATTGAACCACATAATTTTTCATATCTGTACGGTTTTTGTCCGATTTCAAGGACATTTGACACATCATTTTTCAAATCTGTACGGTTTTTGTCAAATATCTCGGAAACGGAAGCTCGTACAGCAAATTTACCTTTGGGGAATGCTAACTGTAGAATTTGATGAGGAATCGAATGAGCCCATCTGCGAGGCTCTACGACTTTCGATTCAAAATGTAGCCGATTGAACCACATAATTTTTCATATCTGTACGGTTTTTGTCCGATTTCAAGGACATTTGACACATCATTTTTCAAATCTGTACGGTTTTTGTCAAATATCTCGGAAACGGAAGCTCGTACAGCAAATTTACCTTTGGGGAATGCTAACTGTAGAATTTGATGAGGAGTAGAATGAGCCCATCTGCGAGGCTCTACGACTTTCGATTCAAAACTTATAGCCGTTTGAACCACATAATTTTTCATATCTGTACGGTTTTTGTCAAATATCTCGGAAACGGAAGCTCGTACAGCAAATTTACCTTCGGGGAATGCTAACTGTAGAATTTGATGAGGAATCGAATGAGCCCATCTGCGAGGCTCTACGACTTTCAATTCAAAAGTTTTAGCCGTTTGAACCACATAATTTTTCATATCTGTACGTTTTTTGTCAAATATCTCGGAAACGGAAGCTCGTACAGCAAATTTACCTGCACATGGGAATGCTAACTGTAGAATTTGATGAGGAGTAGAATGAGCCCATCTGCGAGGCTCTACGACTTTCGATTCAAAAGTTATAGCCGTTTGAACCACATAATTTTTCATATCTGTACGGTTTTTGTCAAATATCTCGGAAACGGAAGCTCGTACAGCAAATTTACCTTTGGGGAATGCTAACTGTAGAATTTGATGAGGAATCGAATGAGCCCATCTGCGAGGCTCTACAACTTTCGATTCAAAATGTAGCCGATTGAACCACATAATTTTTCATATCTGTACGGTTTTTGTCCGATTTCAAGGACATTTGACACATCATTTTTCAAATCTGTACGGTTTTTGTCAAATATCTCGGAAACGGAAGCTCGTACAGCAAATTTACCTTTGGGGAATGCTAACTGTAGAATTTGATGAGGAGTAGAATGAGCCCATCTGCGAGGCTCTACGACTTTCGATTCAAAATGTAGCCGATTGAACCACATAATTTTTCATATCTGTACGGGTTTGGCCGATTTCAAGGACATTTGACACATCATTTTTCAAATCTGTACGGTTTTTGTCAAATATCTCGGAAACGGAAGCTCGTACAGCAAATTTACCTTTGGGGAATGCTAACTGTAGAATTTGATGAGGAGTAGAATGAGCCCATCTGCGAGGCTCTACGACTTTCAATTCAAAAGTTATAGCCGTTTGAACCACATAATTTTTCATATCTGTACGGTTTTTGGCCGATTTCAAGGACATTTGACACATCATTTTTCAAATCTGTACGGTTTTTGTCAAATATCTCGGAAACGGAAGCTCGTACAGCAAATTTACCTTCAGGGAATGCTAACTGTAGAATTTGATGAGGAATCGAATGAGCCCATCTGCGAGGCTCTACGACTTTCGATTCAAAATGTAGCCGATTGAACCACATAATTTTTCATATCTGTACGGTTTTTGTCCGATTTCAAGGACATTTGACACATCATTTTTCAAATCTGTACGGTTTTTGTCAAATATCTCGGAAACGGAAGCTCGTACAGCAAATTTACCTTCAGGGAATGCTAACTGTAGAATTTGATGAGGAATCGAATGAGCCCATCTGCGAGGCTCTACGACTTTCGATTCAAAATGTAGCCGATTGAACCACATAATTTTTCATATCTGTACGGTTTTTGTCCGATTTCAAGGACATTTGACACATCATTTTTCAAATCTGTACGGTTTTTGTCAAATATCTCGGAAACGGAAGCTCGTACAGCAAATTTACCTGCACAGGGGAATGCTAACTGTAGAATTTGATGAGGAGTAGAATGAGCCCATCTGCGAGGCTCTACGACTTTCGATTCAAAAGTTATAGCCGTTTGAACCACATAATTTTTCATATCTGTACGGTTTTTATCAAATATCTCGGAAACGGAAGCTCGTACAGCAAATTTACCTTTGGGGAATGCTAACTGTAGAATTTGATGAGGAATCGAATGAGCCCATCTGCGAGGCTCTACGACTTTCGATTCAAAATGTAGCCGATTGAACCACATAATTTTTCATATCTGTACGGTTTTTGTCCGATTTCAAGGACATTTGACACATCATTTTTCAAATCTGTACGGTTTTTGTCAAATATCTCGGAAACGGAAGCTCGTACAGCAAATTTACCTTTGGGGAATGCTAACTGTAGAATTTGATGAGGAGTAGAATGAGCCCATCTGCGAGGCTCTACGACTTTCGATTCAAAACTTATAGCCGTTTGAACCACATAATTTTTCATATCTGTACGGTTTTTGTCAAATATCTCGGAAACGGAAGCTCGTACAGCAAATTTACCTTTGGGGAATGCTAACTGTAGAATTTGATGAGGAATCGAATGAGCCCATCTGCGAGGCTCTACGACTTTCGATTCAAAATGTAGCCGATTGAACCACATAATTTTTCATATATGTACGGTTTTTGTCCGATTTCAAGGACATTTGACACATCATTTTTCAAATCTGTACGGTTTTTGTCAAATATCTCGGAAACGGAAGCTCGTACAGCAAATTTACCTTTGGGGAATGCTAACTGTAGAATTTGATGAGGAATCGAATGAGCCCATCTGCGAGGCTCTACGACTTTCAATTCAAAAGTTATAACCGTTTGAACCACATAATTTTTCATATCTGTACGGTTTTTGTCAAATATCTCGGAAACGGAAGCTCGTACAGCAAATTTACCTTTGGGGAATGCTAACTGTAGAATTTGATGAGGAATCGAATGAGCCCATCTGCGAGGCTCTACGACTTTCAATTCAAAAGTTATAGCCGTTTGAACCACATAATTTTTCATATCTGTACGGTTTTTGTCAAATATCTCGGAAACGGAAGCTCGTACAGCAAATTTACCTTCGGGGAATGCTAACTGTAGAATTTGATGAGGAATCGAATGAGCCCATCTGCGAGGCTCTACGACTTTCGATTCAAAATGTAGCCGATTGAACCACATAATTTTTCATATCTGTACGGTTTTTGTCCGATTTCAAGGACATTTGACACATCATTTTTCAAATCTGTACGGTTTTTGTCAAATATCTCGGAAACGGAAGCTCGTACAGCAAATTTACCTTTGGGGAATGCTAACTGTAGAATTTGATGAGGAATCGAATGAGCCCATCTGCGAGGCTCTACGACTTTCGATTCAAAATGTAGCCGATTGAACCACATAATTTTTCATATCTGTACGGTTTTTGTCCGATTTCAAGGACATTTGACACATCATTTTTCAAATCTGTACGGTTTTTGTCAAATATCTCGGAAACGGAAGCTCGTACAGCAAATTTACCTTTGGGGAATGCTAACTGTAGAATTTGATGAGGAATCGAATGAGCCCATCTGCGAGGCTCTACGACTTTCAATTCAAAAGTTATAGCCGTTTGAACCACATAATTTTTCATATCTGTACGGTTTTTGTCAAATATCTCGGAAACGGAAGCTCGTACAGCAAATTTACCTTCGGGGAATGCTAACTGTAGAATTTGATGAGGAATCGAATGAGCCCATCTGCGAGGCTCTACGACTTTCGATTCAAAATGTAGCCGATTGAACCACATAATTTTTCATATCTGTACGGTTTTTGTCCGATTTCAAGGACATTTGACACATCATTTTTCAAATCTGTACGGTTTTTGTCAAATATCTCGGAAACGGAAGCTCGTACAGCAAATTTACCTTTGGGGAATGCTAACTGTAGAATTTGATGAGGAATCGAATGAGCCCATCTGCGAGGCTCTACGACTTTCGATTCAAAATGTAGCCGATTGAACCACATAATTTTTCATATCTGTACGGTTTTTGTCCGATTTCAAGGACATTTGACACATCATTTTTCAAATCTGTACGGTTTTTGTCAAATATCTCGGAAACGGAAGCTCGTACAGCAAATTTACCTTTGGGGAATGCTAACTGTAGAATTTGATGAGGAGCAGAATGAGCCCATCTGCGAGGCTCTACGACTTTCGATTCAAAACTTATAGCCGTTTGAACCACATAATTTTTCATATCTGTACGGTTTTTGTCAAATATCTCGGAAACGGAAGCTCGTACAGCAAATTTACCTTCGGGGAATGCTAACTGTAGAATTTGATGAGGAATCGAATGAGCCCATCTGCGAGGCTCTACGACTTTCAATTCAAAAGTTTTAGCCGTTTGAACCACATAATTTTTCATATCTGTACGGTTTTTGTCAAATATCTCGGAAACGGAAGCTCGTACAGCAAATTTACCTTTGGGGAATGCTAACTGTAGAATTTGATGAGGAATCGAATGAGCCCATCTGCGAGGCTCTACAACTTTCGATTCAAAATGTAGCCGATTGAACCACATAATTTTTCATATCTGTACGGTTTTTGTCCGATTTCAAGGACATTTGACACATCATTTTTCAAATCTGTACGGTTTTTGTCAAATATCTCGGAAACGGAAGCTCGTACAGCAAATTTACCTTTGGGGAATGCTAACTGTAGAATTTGATGAGGAGTAGAATGAGCCCATCTGCGAGGCTCTACGACTTTCGATTCAAAATGTAGCCGATTGAACCACATAATTTTTCATATCTGTACGGGTTTGGCCGATTTCAAGGACATTTGACACATCATTTTTCAAATCTGTACGGTTTTTGTCAAATATCTCGGAAACGGAAGCTCGTACAGCAAATTTACCTTCAGGGAATGCTAACTGTAGAATTTGATGAGGAATCGAATGAGCCCATCTGCGAGGCTCTACGACTTTCGATTCAAAATGTAGCCGATTGAACCACATAATTTTTCATATCTGTACGGTTTTTGTCCGATTTCAAGGACATTTGACACATCATTTTTCAAATCTGTACGGTTTTTGTCAAATATCTCGGAAACGGAAGCTCGTACAGCAAATTTACCTTCAGGGAATGCTAACTGTAGAATTTGATGAGGAATCGAATGAGCCCATCTGCGAGGCTCTACGACTTTCGATTCAAAATGTAGCCGATTGAACCACATAATTTTTCATATCTGTACGGTTTTTGTCCGATTTCAAGGACATTTGACACATCATTTTTCAAATCTGTACGGTTTTTGTCAAATATCTCGGAAACGGAAGCTCGTACAGCAAATTTACCTGCACAGGGGAATGCTAACTGTAGAATTTGATGAGGAGTAGAATGAGCCCATCTGCGAGGCTCTACGACTTTCGATTCAAAAGTTATAGCCGTTTGAACCACATCATTTTTCATATCTGTACGGTTTTTATCAAATATCTCGGAAACGGAAGCTCGTACAGCAAATTTACCTTTGGGGAATGCTAACTGTAGAATTTGATGAGGAATCGAATGAGCCCATCTGCGAGGCTCTACGACTTTCGATTCAAAATGTAGCCGATTGAACCACATAATTTTTCATATCTGTACGGTTTTTGTCCGATTTCAAGGACATTTGACACATCATTTTTCAAATCTGTACGGTTTTTGTCAAATATCTCGGAAACGGAAGCTCGTACAGCAAATTTACCTTTGGGGAATGCTAACTGTAGAATTTGATGAGGAGTAGAATGAGCCCATCTGCGAGGCTCTACGACTTTCGATTCAAAACTTATAGCCGTTTGAACCACATAATTTTTCATATCTGTACGGTTTTTGTCAAATATCTCGGAAACGGAAGCTCGTACAGCAAATTTACCTTCGGGGAATGCTAACTGTAGAATTTGATGAGGAATCGAATGAGCCCATCTGCGAGGCTCTACGACTTTCGATTCAAAATGTAGCCGATTGAACCACATCATTTTTCATATCTGTACGGTTTTTGTCCGATTTCAAGGACATTTGACACATCATTTTTCAAATCTGTACGTTTTTTGTCAAATATCTCGGAAACGGAAGCTCGTACAGCAAATTTACCTTTGGGGAATGCTAACTGTAGAATTTGATGAGGAGTAGAATGAGCCCATCTGCGAGGCTCTACGACTTTCGATTCAAAATGTAGCCGTTTGAACCACATCATTTTTCATATCTGTACGGTTTTTGTCCGATTTCAAGGACATTTGACACATCATTTTTTCAAATCTGTACGGTTTTTGTCAAATATCTCGGAAACGGAAGCTCGTACAGCAAATTTACCTTTGGGGAATGCTAACTGTAGAATTTGATGAGGAATCGAATGAGCCCATCTGCGAGGCTCTACGACTTTCGATTCAAAATGTAGCCGATTGAACCACATAATTGTTCATATCTGTACGTTTTTTGTCCGATTTCAAGGACATTTGACACATCATTTTTCAAATCTGTACGGTTTTTGTCAAATATCTCGGAAACGGAAGCTCGTACAGCAAATTTACCTTTGGGGAATGCTAACTGTAGAATTTGATGAGGAGTAGAATGAGCCCATCTGCGAGGCTCTACGACTTTCGATTCAAAATGTAGCCGATTGAACCACATCATTTTTCATATCTGTACGGTTTTTGTCCGATTTCAAGGACATTTGACACATCATTTTTCAAATCTGTACGGTTTTTGTCAAATATCTCGGAAACGGAAGCTCGTACAGCAAATTTACCTGCATATGGGAATGCTAACTGTAGAATTTGATGAGGAGTAGAATGAGCCCATCTGCGAGGCTCTACGACTTTCGATTCAAAAGTTATAGCCGTTTGAACCACATAATTTTTCATATCTGTACGGTTTTTGTCAAATATCTCGGAAACGGAAGCTCGTACAGCAAATTTACCTTTGGGGAATGCTAACTGTAGAATTTGATGAGGAATCGAATTAGCCCATCTGCGAGGCTCTACGACTTTCGATTCAAAATGTAGCCGATTGAACCACATAATTTTTCATATCTGTACGTTTTTTGTCCGATTTCAAGGACATTTGACACATCATTTTTCAAATCTGTACGGTTTTTGTCAAATATCTCGGAAACGGAAGCTCGTACAGCAAATTTACCTTTGGGGAATGCTAACTGTAGAATTTGATGAGGAGTAGAATGAGCCCATCTGCGAGGCTCTACGACTTTCAATTCAAAAGTTATAGCCGTTTGAACCACATAATTTTTCATATCTGTACGGTTTTTGTCAAATATCTCGGAAACGGAAGCTCGTACAGCAAATTTACCTGCATATGGGAATGCTAACTGTAGAATTTGATGAGGAGTAGAATGAGCCCATCTGCGAGGCTCTACGACTTTCGATTCAAAACTTATAGCCGTTTGAACCACATAATTTTTCATATCTGTACGGTTTTTGTCAAATATCTCGGAAACGGAAGCTCGTACAGCAAATTTACCTTCGGGGAATGCTAACTGTAGAATTTGATGAGGAATCGAATGAGCCCATCTGCGAGGCTCTACGACTTTCGATTCAAAATGTAGCCGATTGAACCACATAATTTTTCATATCTGTACGGTTTTTGTCCGATTTCAAGGACATTTGACACATCATTTTTCAAATCTGTACGGTTTTTGTCAAATATCTCGGAAACGGAAGCTCGTACAGCAAATTTACCTTTGGGGAATGCTAACTGTAGAATTTGATGAGGAATCGAATGAGCCCATCTGCGAGGCTCTACGACTTTCGATTCAAAATGTAGCCGATTGAACCACATAATTTTTCATATATGTACGGTTTTTGTCCGATTTCAAGGACATTTGACACATCATTTTTCAAATCTGTACGGTTTTTGTCAAATATCTCGGAAACGGAAGCTCGTACAGCAAATTTACCTTTGGGGAATAATAACTGTAGAATTTGATGAGGAATCGAATGAGCCCATCTGCGAGGCTCTACGACTTTCAATTCAAAAGTTATAACCGTTTGAACCACATAATTTTTCATATCTGTACGGTTTTTGTCAAATATCTCGGAAACGGAAGCTCGTACAGCAAATTTACCTTTGGGGAATGCTAACTGTAGAATTTGATGAGGAATCGAATGAGCCCATCTGCGAGGCTCTACGACTTTCAATTCAAAAGTTATAGCCGTTTGAACCACATAATTTTTCATATCTGTACGGTTTTTGTCAAATATCTCGGAAACGGAAGCTCGTACAGCAAATTTACCTTCGGGGAATGCTAACTGTAGAATTTGATGAGGAATCGAATGAGCCCATCTGCGAGGCTCTACGACTTTCGATTCAAAATGTAGCCGATTGAACCACATAATTTTTCATATCTGTACGGTTTTTGTCCGATTTCAAGGACATTTGACACATCATTTTTTTGGATCTGTACGGTTTTTGTCAAATATCTCGGAAACGGAAGCTCGTACAGCAAATTTACCTTTGGGGAATGCTAACTGTAGAATTTGATGAGGAATCGAATGAGCCCATCTGCGAGGCTCTACGACTTTCGATTCAAAATGTAGCCGATTGAACCACATAATTTTTCATATCTGTACGGTTTTTGTCCGATTTCAAGGACATTTGACACATCATTTTTCAAATCTGTACGGTTTTTGTCAAATATCTCGGAAACGGAAGCTCGTACAGCAAATTTACCTTTGGGGAATGCTAACTGTAGAATTTGATGAGGAATCGAATGAGCCCATCTGCGAGGCTCTACGACTTTCAATTCAAAAGTTATAGCCGTTTGAACCACATAATTTTTCATATCTGTACGGTTTTTGTCAAATATCTCGGAAACGGAAGCTCGTACAGCAAATTTACCTTCGGGGAATGCTAACTGTAGAATTTGATGAGGAATCGAATGAGCCCATCTGCGAGGCTCTACGACTTTCGATTCAAAATGTAGCCGATTGAACCACATAATTTTTCATATCTGTACGGTTTTTGTCCGATTTCAAGGACATTTGACACATCATTTTTCAAATCTGTACGGTTTTTGTCAAATATCTCGGAAACGGAAGCTCGTACAGCAAATTTACCTTTGGGGAATGCTAACTGTAGAATTTGATGAGGAATCGAATGAGCCCATCTGCGAGGCTCTACGACTTTCGATTCAAAATGTAGCCGATTGAACCACATAATTTTTCATATCTGTACGGTTTTTGTCCGATTTCAAGGACATTTGACACATCATTTTTCAAATCTGTACGGTTTTTGTCAAATATCTCGGAAACGGAAGCTCGTACAGCAAATTTACCTTTGGGGAATGCTAACTGTAGAATTTGATGAGGAGTAGAATGAGCCCATCTGCGAGGCTCTACGACTTTCGATTCAAAACTTATAGCCGTTTGAACCACATAATTTTTCATATCTGTACGGTTTTTGTCAAATATCTCGGAAACGGAAGCTCGTACAGCAAATTTACCTTCGGGGAATGCTAACTGTAGAATTTGATGAGGAATCGAATGAGCCCATCTGCGAGGCTCTACGACTTTCAATTCAAAAGTTATAGCCGTTTGAACCACATAATTTTTCATATCTGTACGTTTTTTGTCAAATATCTCGGAAACGGAAGCTCGTACAGCAAATTTACCTGCATATGGGAATGCTAACTGTAGAATTTGATGAGGAGTAGAATGAGCCCATCTGCGAGGCTCTACGACTTTCGATTCAAAAGTTATAGCCGTTTGAACCACATAATTTTTCATATCTGTACAGTTTTTGTCAAATATCTCGGAAACGGAAGCTCGTACAGCAAATTTACCTTCGGGGAATGCTAACTGTAGAATTTGATGAGGAATCGAATGAGCCCATCTGCGAGGCTCTACGACTTTCGATTCAAAATGTAGCCGATTGAACCACATAATTTTTCATATCTGTACGGTTTTTGTCCGATTTCAAGGACATTTGACACATCATTTTTCAAATCTGTACGGTTTTTGTCAAATATCTCGGAAACGGAAGCTCGTACAGCAAATTTACCTTTGGGGAATGCTAACTGTAGAATTTGATGAGGAGTAGAATGAGCCCATCTGCGACTCTCTACGACTTTCGATTCAAAACTTATAGCCGTTTGAACCACATAATTTTTCATATCTGTACGGTTTTTGTCAAATATCTCGGAAACGGAAGCTCGTACAGCAAATTTACCTTCGGGGAATGCTAACTGTAGAATTTGATGAGGAATCGAATGAGCCTCTCTGCGAGGCTCTACGACTTTCAATTCAAAAGTTATAGCCGTTTGAACCACATAATTTTTCATATCTGTACGTTTTTTGTCAAATATCTCGGAAACGGAAGCTCGTACAGCAAATTTACCTGCATATGGGAATGCTAACTGTAGAATTTGATGAGGAGTAGAATGAGCCCATCTGCGAGGCTCTACGACTTTCGATTCAAAAGTTATAGCCGTTTGAACCACATAATTTTTCATATCTGTACGGTTTTTGTCAAATATCTCGGAAACGGAAGCTCGTACAGCAAATTTACCTTCGGGGAATGCTAACTGTAGAATTTGATGAGGAATCGAATGAGCCCATCTGCGAGGCTCTACGACTTTCGATTCAAAATGTAGCCGATTGAACCACATCATTTTTCATATCTGTACGGTTTTTGTCCGATTTCAAGGACATTTGACACATCATTTTTCAAATCTGTACGTTTTTTGTCAAATATCTCGGAAACGGAAGCTCGTACAGCAAATTTACCTTTGGGGAATGCTAACTGTAGAATTTGATGAGGAGTAGAATGAGCCCATCTGCGAGGCTCTACGACTTTCGATTCAAAATGTAGCCGTTTGAACCACATCATTTTTCATATCTGTACGGTTTTTGTCCGATTTCAAGGACATTTGACACATCATTTTTTCAAATCTGTACGGTTTTTGTCAAATATCTCGGAAACGGAAGCTCGTACAGCAAATTTACCTTTGGGGAATGCTAACTGTAGAATTTGATGAGGAATCGAATGAGCCCATCTGCGAGGCTCTACGACTTTCGATTCAAAATGTAGCCGATTGAACCACATAATTGTTCATATCTGTACGTTTTTTGTCCGATTTCAAGGACATTTGACACATCATTTTTCAAATCTGTACGGTTTTTGTCAAATATCTCGGAAACGGAAGCTCGTACAGCAAATTTACCTTTGGGGAATGCTAACTGTAGAATTTGATGAGGAGTAGAATGAGCCCATCTGCGAGGCTCTACGACTTTCGATTCAAAATGTAGCCGATTGAACCACATCATTTTTCATATCTGTACGGTTTTTGTCCGATTTCAAGGACATTTGACACATCATTTTTCAAATCTGTACGGTTTTTGTCAAATATCTCGGAAACGGAAGCTCGTACAGCAAATTTACCTGCATATGGGAATGCTAACTGTAGAATTTGATGAGGAGTAGAATGAGCCCATCTGCGAGGCTCTACGACTTTCGATTCAAAAGTTATAGCCGTTTGAACCACATAATTTTTCATATCTGTACGGTTTTTGTCAAATATCTCGGAAACGGAAGCTCGTACAGCAAATTTACCTTTGGGGAATGCTAACTGTAGAATTTGATGAGGAATCGAATTAGCCCATCTGCGAGGCTCTACGACTTTCGATTCAAAATGTAGCCGATTGAACCACATAATTTTTCATATCTGTACGTTTTTTGTCCGATTTCAAGGACATTTGACACATCATTTTTCAAATCTGTACGGTTTTTGTCAAATATCTCGGAAACGGAAGCTCGTACAGCAAATTTACCTTTGGGGAATGCTAACTGTAGAATTTGATGAGGAGTAGAATGAGCCCATCTGCGAGGCTCTACGACTTTCAATTCAAAAGTTATAGCCGTTTGAACCACATAATTTTTCATATCTGTACGGTTTTTGTCAAATATCTCGGAAACGGAAGCTCGTACAGCAAATTTACCTGCATATGGGAATGCTAACTGTAGAATTTGATGAGGAGTAGAATGAGCCCATCTGCGAGGCTCTACGACTTTCGATTCAAAACTTATAGCCGTTTGAACCACATAATTTTTCATATCTGTACGGTTTTTGTCAAATATCTCGGAAACGGAAGCTCGTACAGCAAATTTACCTTCGGGGAATGCTAACTGTAGAATTTGATGAGGAATCGAATGAGCCCATCTGCGAGGCTCTACGACTTTCGATTCAAAATGTAGCCGATTGAACCACATAATTTTTCATATCTGTACGGTTTTTGTCCGATTTCAAGGACATTTGACACATCATTTTTCAAATCTATACGGTTTTTGTCAAATATCTCGGAAACGGAAGCTCGTACAGCAAATTTACCTTTGGGGAATGCTAACTGTAGAATTTGATGAGGAATCGAATGAGCCCATCTGCGAGGCTCTACGACTTTCGATTCAAAATGTAGCCGATTGAACCACATAATTTTTCATATATGTACGGTTTTTGTCCGATTTCAAGGACATTTGACACATCATTTTTCAAATCTGTACGGTTTTTGTCAAATATCTCGGAAACGGAAGCTCGTACAGCAAATTTACCTTTGGGGAATAATAACTGTAGAATTTGATGAGGAATCGAATGAGCCCATCTGCGAGGCTCTACGACTTTCAATTCAAAAGTTATAACCGTTTGAACCACATAATTTTTCATATCTGTACGGTTTTTGTCAAATATCTCGGAAACGGAAGCTCGTACAGCAAATTTACCTTTGGGGAATGCTAACTGTAGAATTTGATGAGGAATCGAATGAGCCCATCTGCGAGGCTCTACGACTTTCAATTCAAAAGTTATAGCCGTTTGAACCACATAATTTTTCATATCTGTACGGTTTTTGTCAAATATCTCGGAAACGGAAGCTCGTACAGCAAATTTACCTTCGGGGAATGCTAACTGTAGAATTTGATGAGGAATCGAATGAGCCCATCTGCGAGGCTCTACGACTTTCGATTCAAAATGTAGCCGATTGAACCACATAATTTTTCATATCTGTACGGTTTTTGTCCGATTTCAAGGACATTTGACACATCATTTTTCAAATCTGTACGGTTTTTGTCAAATATCTCGGAAACGGAAGCTCGTACAGCAAATTTACCTTTGGGGAATGCTAACTGTAGAATTTGATGAGGAATCGAATGAGCCCATCTGCGAGGCTCTACGACTTTCGATTCAAAATGTAGCCGATTGAACCACATAATTTTTCATATCTGTACGGTTTTTGTCCGATTTCAAGGACATTTGACACATCATTTTTCAAATCTGTACGGTTTTTGTCAAATATCTCGGAAACGGAAGCTCGTACAGCAAATTTACCTTTGGGGAATGCTAACTGTAGAATTTGATGAGGAATCGAATGAGCCCATCTGCGAGGCTCTACGACTTTCAATTCAAAAGTTATAGCCGTTTGAACCACATAATTTTTCATATCTGTACGGTTTTTGTCAAATATCTCGGAAACGGAAGCTCGTACAGCAAATTTACCTTCGGGGAATGCTAACTGTAGAATTTGATGAGGAATCGAATGAGCCCATCTGCGAGGCTCTACGACTTTCGATTCAAAATGTAGCCGATTGAACCACATAATTTTTCATATCTGTACGGTTTTTGTCCGATTTCAAGGACATTTGACACATCATTTTTCAAATCTGTACGGTTTTTGTCAAATATCTCGGAAACGGAAGCTCGTACAGCAAATTTACCTTTGGGGAATGCTAACTGTAGAATTTGATGAGGAATCGAATGAGCCCATCTGCGAGGCTCTACGACTTTCGATTCAAAATGTAGCCGATTGAACCACATAATTTTTCATATCTGTACGGTTTTTGTCCGATTTCAAGGACATTTGACACATCATTTTTCAAATCTGTACGGTTTTTGTCAAATATCTCGGAAACGGAAGCTCGTACAGCAAATTTACCTTTGGGGAATGCTAACTGTAGAATTTGATGAGGAATCGAATGAGCCCATCTGCGAGGCTCTACGACTTTCAATTCAAAAGTTATAGCCGTTTGAACCACATAATTTTTCATATCTGTACGTTTTTTGTCAAATATCTCGGAAACGGAAGCTCGTACAGCAAATTTACCTGCATATGGGAATGCTAACTGTAGAATTTGATGAGGAGTAGAATGAGCCCATCTGCGAGGCTCTACGACTTTCGATTCAAAAGTTATAGCCGTTTGAACCACATAATTTTTCATATCTGTACAGTTTTTGTCAAATATCTCGGAAACGGAAGCTCGTACAGCAAATTTACCTTCGGGGAATGCTAACTGTAGAATTTGATGAGGAATCGAATGAGCCCATCTGCGAGGCTCTACGACTTTCGATTCAAAATGTAGCCGATTGAACCACATAATTTTTCATATCTGTACGGTTTTTGTCCGATTTCAAGGACATTTGACACATCATTTTTCAAATCTGTACGGTTTTTGTCAAATATCTCGGAAACGGAAGCTCGTACAGCAAATTTACCTTTGGGGAATGCTAACTGTAGAATTTGATGAGGAGTAGAATGAGCCCATCTGCGACTCTCTACGACTTTCGATTCAAAACTTATAGCCGTTTGAACCACATAATTTTTCATATCTGTACGGTTTTTGTCAAATATCTCGGAAACGGAAGCTCGTACAGCAAATTTACCTTCGGGGAATGCTAACTGTAGAATTTGATGAGGAATCGAATGAGCCTCTCTGCGAGGCTCTACGACTTTCAATTCAAAAGTTATAGCCGTTTGAACCACATAATTTTTCATATCTGTACGTTTTTTGTCAAATATCTCGGAAACGGAAGCTCGTACAGCAAATTTACCTGCATATGGGAATGCTAACTGTAGAATTTGATGAGGAGTAGAATGAGCCCATCTGCGAGGCTCTACGACTTTCGATTCAAAAGTTATAGCCGTTTGAACCACATAATTTTTCATATCTGTACGGTTTTTGTCAAATATCTCGGAAACGGAAGCTCGTACAGCAAATTTACCTTCGGGGAATGCTAACTGTAGAATTTGATGAGGAATCGAATGAGCCCATCTGCGAGGCTCTACGACTTTCAATTCAAAAGTTTTAGCCGTTTGAACCACATAATTTTTCATATCTGTACGTTTTTTGTCAAATATCTCGGAAACGGAAGCTCGTACAGCAAATTTACCTGCACATGGGAATGCTAACTGTAGAATTTGATGAGGAGTAGAATGAGCCCATCTGCGAGGCTCTACGACTTTCGATTCAAAAGTTATAGCCGTTTGAACCACATAATTTTTCATATCTGTACAGTTTTTGTCAAATATCTCGGAAACTGAAGCTCGTACAGCAAATTTACCTTCGGGGAATGCTAACTGTAGAATTTGATGAGGAATCGAATGAGCCCATCTGCGAGGCTCTACGACTTTCGATTCAAAATGTAGCCGATTGAACCACATAATTTTTCATATCTGTACGTTTTTTGTCCGATTTCAAGGACTTTTGACACATCATTTTTCAAATCTGTACGTTTTTTGTCAAATATCTCGGAAACGGAAGCTCGTACAGCAAATTTACCTTTGGGGAATGCTAACTGTAGAATTTGATGAGGAGTAGAATGAGCCCATCTGCGAGGCTCTACGACTTTCGATTCAAAATGTAGCCGTTTGAACCACATAATTTTTCATATCTGTACGGTTTTTGTCCGATTTCAAGGACATTTGACACATCATTTTTTCAAATCTGTACGGTTTTTGTCAAATATCTCGGAAACGGAAGCTCGTACAGCAAATTTACCTTTGGGGAATGCTAACTGTAGAATTTGATGAGGAATCGAATGAGCCCATCTGCGAGGCTCTACGACTTTCGATTCAAAATGTAGCCGATTGAACCACATAATTGTTCATATCTGTACGTTTTTTGTCCGATTTCAAGGACATTTGACACATCATTTTTCAAATCTGTACGGTTTTTGTCAAATATCTCGGAAACGGAAGCTCGTACAGCAAATTTACCTTCAGGGAATGCTAACTGTAGAATTTGATGAGGAATCGAATGAGCCCATCTGCGAGGCTCTACGACTTTCGATTCAAAAGTTATAGCCGTTTGAACCACATAATTTTTCATATCTGTACGGTTTTTGTCAAATATCTCGGAAAAGGAAGCTCGTACAGCAAATTTACCTTTGGGGAATGCTAACTGTAGAATTTGATGAGGAGTAGAATGAGCCCATCTGCGAGGCTCTACGACTTTCGATTCAAAACTTATAGCCGTTTGAACCACATAATTTTTCATATCTGTACGTTTTTTGTCAAATATCTCGGAAACGGAAGCTCGTACAGCAAATTTACCTTAGGGGAATGCTAACTGTAGAATTTGATGAGGAATCGAATGAGCCCATCTGCGAGGCTCTACGACTTTCAATTCAAAAGTTATAGCCGTTTGAACCACATAATTTTTCATATCTGTACGTTTTTTGTCAAATATCTCGGAAACGGAAGCTCGTACAGCAAATTTACCTGCATATGGGAATGCTAACTGTAGAATTTGATGAGGAGTAGAATGAGCCCATCTGCGAGGCTCTACGACTTTCGATTCAAAAGTTATAGCCGTTTGAACCACATAATTTTTCATATCTGTACGGTTTTTGTCAAATATCTCGGAAACGGAAGCTCGTACAGCAAATTTACCTTCGGGGAATGCTAACTGTAGAATTTGATGAGGAATCGAATGAGCCCATCTGCGAGGCTCTACGACTTTCGATTCAGAATGTAGCCGATTGAACCACATAATTTTTCATATCTGTACGGTTTTTGTCCGATTTCAAGGACATTTGACACATCATTTTTCAAATCTGTACGGTTTTTGTCAAATATCTCGGAAACGGAAGCTCGTACAGCAAATTTACCTGCACAGGGGAATGCTAACTGTAGAATTTGATGAGGAGTAGAATGAGCCCATCTGCGAGGCTCTACGACTTTCGATTCAAAAGTTATAGCCGTTTGAACCACATAATTTTTCATATCTGTACGGTTTTTGTCAAATATCTCGGAAACGGAAGCTCGTACAGCAAATTTACCTTTGGGGAATGCTAACTGTAGAATTTGATGAGGAATCGAATGAGCCCATCTGCGAGGCTCTACGACTTTCGATTCAAAATGTAGCCGATTGAACCACATAATTTTTCATATCTGTACGGTTTTTGTCCGATTTCAAGGACATTTGACACATCATTTTTCAAATCTGTACGGTTTTTGTCAAATATCTCGGAAACGGAAGCTCGTACAGCAAATTTACCTTTGGGGAATGCTAACTGTAGAATTTGATGAGGAGTAGAATGAGCCCATCTGCGAGGCTCTACGACTTTCGATTCAAAATGTAGCCGATTGAACCACATAATTTTTCATATCTGTACGGGTTTGGCCGATTTCAAGGACATTTGACACATCATTTTTCAAATCTGTACGGTTTTTGTCAAATATCTCGGAAACGGAAGCTCGTACAGCAAATTTACCTTTGGGGAATGCTAACTGTAGAATTTGATGAGGAGTAGAATGAGCCCATCTGCGAGGCTCTACGACTTTCAATTCAAAAGTTATAGCCGTTTGAACCACATAATTTTTCATATCTGTACGGTTTTTGGCCGATTTCAAGGACATTTGACACATCATTTTTCAAATCTGTACGGTTTTTGTCAAATATCTCGGAAACGGAAGCTCGTACAGCAAATTTACCTTTGGGGAATGCTAACTGTAGAATTTGATGAGGAATCGAATGAGCCCATCTGCGAGGCTCTACGACTTTCGATTCAAAATGTAGCCGATTGAACCACATAATTTTTCATATCTGTACGGTTTTTGTCCGATTTCAAGGACATTTGACACATCATTTTTCAAATCTGTACGGTTTTTGTCAAATATCTCGGAAACGGAAGCTCGTACAGCAAATTTACCTGCGCAGGGGAATGCTAACTGTAGAATTTGATGAGGAGTAGAATGAGCCCATCTGCGAGGCTCTACGACTTTCGATTCAAAAGTTATAGCCGTTTGAACCACATAATTTTTCATATCTGTACGGTTTTTGTCAAATATCTCGGAAACGGAAGCTCGTACAGCAAATTTACCTTTGGGGAATGCTAACTGTAGAATTTGATGAGGAATCGAATGAGCCCATCTGCGAGGCTCTACAACTTTCGATTCAAAATGTAGCCGATTGAACCACATAATTTTTCATATCTGTACGGTTTTTGTCCGATTTCAAGGACATTTGACACATCATTTTTCAAATCTGTACGGTTTTTGTCAAATATCTCGGAAACGGAAGCTCGTACAGCAAATTTACCTTTGGGGAATGCTAACTGTAGAATTTGATGAGGAGTAGAATGAGCCCATCTGCGAGGCTCTACGACTTTCGATTCAAAATGTAGCCGATTGAACCACATAATTTTTCATATCTGTACGGGTTTGGCCGATTTCAAGGACATTTGACACATCATTTTTCAAATCTGTACGGTTTTTGTCAAATATCTCGGAAACGGAAGCTCGTACAGCAAATTTACCTTTGGGGAATGCTAACTGTAGAATTTGATGAGGAGTAGAATGAGCCCATCTGCGAGGCTCTACGACTTTCAATTCAAAAGTTATAGCCGTTTGAACCACATAATTTTTCATATCTGTACGGTTTTTGTCCGATTTCAAGGACATTTGACACATCATTTTTCAAATCTGTACGGTTTTTGTCAAATATCTCGGAAACGGAAGCTCGTACAGCAAATTTACCTTCAGGGAATGCTAACTGTAGAATTTGATGAGGAATCGAATGAGCCCATCTGCGAGGCTCTACGACTTTCGATTCAAAATGTAGCCGATTGAACCACATAATTTTTCATATCTGTACGGTTTTTGTCCGATTTCAAGGACATTTGACACATCATTTTTCAAATCTGTACGGTTTTTGTCAAATATCTCGGAAACGGAAGCTCGTACAGCAAATTTACCTTCAGGGAATGCTAACTGTAGAATTTGATGAGGAATCGAATGAGCCCATCTGCGAGGCTCTACGACTTTCGATTCAAAATGTAGCCGATTGAACCACATAATTTTTCATATCTGTACGGTTTTTGTCCGATTTCAAGGACATTTGACACATCATTTTTCAAATCTGTACGGTTTTTGTCAAATATCTCGGAAACGGAAGCTCGTACAGCAAATTTACCTGCACAGGGGAATGCTAACTGTAGAATTTGATGAGGAGTAGAATGAGCCCATCTGCGAGGCTCTACGACTTTCGATTCAAAAGTTATAGCCGTTTGAACCACATAATTTTTCATATCTGTACGGTTTTTATCAAATATCTCGGAAACGGAAGCTCGTACAGCAAATTTACCTTTGGGGAATGCTAACTGTAGAATTTGATGAGGAATCGAATGAGCCCATCTGCGAGGCTCTACGACTTTCGATTCAAAATGTAGCCGATTGAACCACATAATTTTTCATATCTGTACGGTTTTTGTCCGATTTCAAGGACATTTGACACATCATTTTTCAAATCTGTACGGTTTTTGTCAAATATCTCGGAAACGGAAGCTCGTACAGCAAATTTACCTTTGGGGAATGCTAACTGTAGAATTTGATGAGGAGTAGAATGAGCCCATCTGCGAGGCTCTACGACTTTCGATTCAAAACTTATAGCCGTTTGAACCACATAATTTTTCATATCTGTACGGTTTTTGTCAAATATCTCGGAAACGGAAGCTCGTACAGCAAATTTACCTTCGGGGAATGCTAACTGTAGAATTTGATGAGGAATCGAATGAGCCCATCTGCGAGGCTCTACGACTTTCGATTCAAAATGTAGCCGATTGAACCACATCATTTTTCATATCTGTACGGTTTTTGTCCGATTTCAAGGACATTTGACACATCATTTTTCAAATCTGTACGTTTTTTGTCAAATATCTCGGAAACGGAAGCTCGTACAGCAAATTTACCTTTGGGGAATGCTAACTGTAGAATTTGATGAGGAGTAGAATGAGCCCATCTGCGAGGCTCTACGACTTTCGATTAAAAATGTAGCCGTTTGAACCACATCATTTTTCATATCTGTACGGTTTTTGTCCGATTTCAAGGACATTTGACACATCATTTTTTCAAATCTGTACGGTTTTTGTCAAATATCTCGGAAACGGAAGCTCGTACAGCAAATTTACCTTTGGGGAATGCTAACTGTAGAATTTGATGAGGAATCGAATGAGCCCATCTGTGAGGCTCTACGACTTTCGATTCAAAATGTAGCCGATTGAACCACATAATTGTTCATATCTGTACGTTTTTTGTCCGATTTCAAGGACATTTGACACATCATTTTTCAAATCTGTACGGTTTTTGTCAAATATCTCGGAAACGGAAGCTCGTACAGCAAATTTACCTTTGGGGAATGCTAACTGTAGAATTTGATGAGGAGTAGAATGAGCCCATCTGCGAGGCTCTACGACTTTCGATTCAAAATGTAGCCGATTGAACCACATCATTTTTCATATCTGTACGGTTTTTGTCCGATTTCAAGGACATTTGACACATCATTTTTCAAATCTGTACGGTTTTTGTCAAATATCTCGGAAACGGAAGCTCGTACAGCAAATTTACCTGCATATGGGAATGCTAACTGTAGAATTTGATGAGGAGTAGAATGAGCCCATCTGCGAGGCTCTACGACTTTCGATTCAAAAGTTATAGCCGTTTGAACCACATAATTTTTCATATCTGTACGGTTTTTGTCAAATATCTCGGAAACGGAAGCTCGTACAGCAAATTTACCTTTGGGGAATGCTAACTGTAGAATTTGATGAGGAATCGAATTAGCCCATCTGCGAGGCTCTACGACTTTCGATTCAAAATGTAGCCGATTGAACCACATAATTTTTCATATCTGTACGGTTTTTGTCCGATTTCAAGGACATTTGACACATCATTTTTCAAATCTGTACGGTTTTTGTCAAATATCTCGGAAACGGAAGCTCGTACAGCAAATTTACCTTTGGGGAATGCTAACTGTAGAATTTGATGAGGAGTAGAATGAGCCCATCTGCGAGGCTCTACGACTTTCGATTCAAAACTTATAGCCGTTTGAACCACATAATTTTTCATATCTGTACGGTTTTTGTCAAATATCTCGGAAACGGAAGCTCGTACAGCAAATTTACCTTCGGGGAATGCTAACTGTAGAATTTGATGAGGAATCGAATGAGCCCATCTGCGAGGCTCTACGACTTTCGATTCAAAATGTAGCCGATTGAACCACATAATTTTTCATATCTGTACGGTTTTTGTCCGATTTCAAGGACATTTGACACATCATTTTTCAAATCTGTACGGTTTTTGTCAAATATCTCGGAAACGGAAGCTCGTACAGCAAATTTACCTTTGGGGAATGCTAACTGTAGAATTTGATGAGGAATCGAATGAGCCCATCTGCGAGGCTCTACGACTTTCGATTCAAAATGTAGCCGATTGAACCACATAATTTTTCATATATGTACGGTTTTTGTCCGATTTCAAGGACATTTGACACATCATTTTTCAAATCTGTACGGTTTTTGTCAAATATCTCGGAAACGGAAGCTCGTACAGCAAATTTACCTTTGGGGAATGCTAACTGTAGAATTTGATGAGGAATCGAATGAGCCCATCTGCGAGGCTCTACGACTTTCAATTCAAAAGTTATAACCGTTTGAACCACATAATTTTTCATATCTGTACGGTTTTTGTCAAATATCTCGGAAACGGAAGCTCGTACAGCAAATTTACCTTTGGGGAATGCTAACTGTAGAATTTGATGAGGAATCGAATGAGCCCATCTGCGAGGCTCTACGACTTTCAATTCAAAAGTTATAGCCGTTTGAACCACATAATTTTTCATATCTGTACGGTTTTTGTCAAATATCTCGGAAACGGAAGCTCGTACAGCAAATTTACCTTCGGGGAATGCTAACTGTAGAATTTGATGAGGAATCGAATGAGCCCATCTGCGAGGCTCTACGACTTTCGATTCAAAATGTAGCCGATTGAACCACATAATTTTTCATATCTGTACGGTTTTTGTCCGATTTCAAGGACATTTGACACATCATTTTTCAAATCTGTACGGTTTTTGTCAAATATCTCGGAAACGGAAGCTCGTACAGCAAATTTACCTTTGGGGAATGCTAACTGTAGAATTTGATGAGGAATCGAATGAGCCCATCTGCGAGGCTCTACGACTTTCGATTCAAAATGTAGCCGATTGAACCACATAATTTTTCATATCTGTACGGTTTTTGTCCGATTTCAAGGACATTTGACACATCATTTTTCAAATCTGTACGGTTTTTGTCAAATATCTCGGAAACGGAAGCTCGTACAGCAAATTTACCTTTGGGGAATGCTAACTGTAGAATTTGATGAGGAGTAGAATGAGCCCATCTGCGAGGCTCTACGACTTTCGATTCAAAACTTATAGCCGTTTGAACCACATAATTTTTCATATCTGTACGGTTTTTGTCAAATATCTCGGAAACGGAAGCTCGTACAGCAAATTTACCTTCGGGGAATGCTAACTGTAGAATTTGATGAGGAATCGAATGAGCCCATCTGCGAGGCTCTACGACTTTCAATTCAAAAGTTATAGCCGTTTGAACCACATAATTTTTCATATCTGTACGTTTTTTGTCAAATATCTCGGAAACGGAAGCTCGTACAGCAAATTTACCTGCATATGGGAATGCTAACTGTAGAATTTGATGAGGAGTAGAATGAGCCCATCTGCGAGGCTCTACGACTTTCGATTCAAAAGTTATAGCCGTTTGAACCACATAATTTTTCATATCTGTACAGTTTTTGTCAAATATCTCGGAAACGGAAGCTCGTACAGCAAATTTACCTTCGGGGAATGCTAACTGTAGAATTTGATGAGGAATCGAATGAGCCCATCTGCGAGGCTCTACGACTTTCGATTCAAAATGTAGCCGATTGAACCACATAATTTTTCATATCTGTACGGTTTTTGTCCGATTTCAAGGACATTTGACACATCATTTTTCAAATCTGTACGGTTTTTGTCAAATATCTCGGAAACGGAAGCTCGTACAGCAAATTTACCTTTGGGGAATGCTAACTGTAGAATTTGATGAGGAGTAGAATGAGCCCATCTGCGACTCTCTACGACTTTCGATTCAAAACTTATAGCCGTTTGAACCACATAATTTTTCATATCTGTACGGTTTTTGTCAAATATCTCGGAAACGGAAGCTCGTACAGCAAATTTACCTTCGGGGAATGCTAACTGTAGAATTTGATGAGGAATCGAATGAGCCTCTCTGCGAGGCTCTACGACTTTCAATTCAAAAGTTATAGCCGTTTGAACCACATAATTTTTCATATCTGTACGTTTTTTGTCAAATATCTCGGAAACGGAAGCTCGTACAGCAAATTTACCTGCATATGGGAATGCTAACTGTAGAATTTGATGAGGAGTAGAATGAGCCCATCTGCGAGGCTCTACGACTTTCGATTCAAAAGTTATAGCCGTTTGAACCACATAATTTTTCATATCTGTACGGTTTTTGTCAAATATCTCGGAAACGGAAGCTCGTACAGCAAATTTACCTTCGGGGAATGCTAACTGTAGAATTTGATGAGGAATCGAATGAGCCCATCTGCGAGGCTCTACGACTTTCAATTCAAAAGTTTTAGCCGTTTGAACCACATAATTTTTCATATCTGTACGTTTTTTGTCAAATATCTCGGAAACGGAAGCTCGTACAGCAAATTTACCTGCACATGGGAATGCTAACTGTAGAATTTGATGAGGAGTAGAATGAGCCCATCTGCGAGGCTCTACGACTTTCGATTCAAAAGTTATAGCCGTTTGAACCACATAATTTTTCATATCTGTACAGTTTTTGTCAAATATCTCGGAAACGGAAGCTCGTACAGCAAATTTACCTTCGGGGAATGCTAACTGTAGAATTTGATGAGGAATCGAATGAGCCCATCTGCGAGGCTCTACGACTTTCAATTCAAAAGTTTTAGCCGTTTGAACCACATAATTTTTCATATCTGTACGTTTTTTGTCAAATATCTCGGAAACGGAAGCTCGTACAGCAAATTTACCTGCACATGGGAATGCTAACTGTAGAATTTGATGAGGAGTAGAATGAGCCCATCTGCGAGGCTCTACGACTTTCGATTCAAAAGTTATAGCCGTTTGAACCACATAATTTTTCATATCTGTACAGTTTTTGTCAAATATCTCGGAAACTGAAGCTCGTACAGCAAATTTACCTTCGGGGAATGCTAACTGTAGAATTTGATGAGGAATCGAATGAGCCCATCTGCGAGGCTCTACGACTTTCGATTCAAAATGTAGCCGATTGAACCACATAATTTTTCATATCTGTACGTTTTTTGTCCGATTTCAAGGACTTTTGACACATCATTTTTCAAATCTGTACGTTTTTTGTCAAATATCTCGGAAACGGAAGCTCGTACAGCAAATTTACCTTTGGGGAATGCTAACTGTAGAATTTGATGAGGAGTAGAATGAGCCCATCTGCGAGGCTCTACGACTTTCGATTCAAAATGTAGCCGTTTGAACAACATAATTTTTCATATCTGTACGGTTTTTGTCCGATTTCAAGGACATTTGACACATCATTTTTTCAAATCTGTACGGTTTTTGTCAAATATCTCGGAAACGGAAGCTCGTACAGCAAATTTACCTTCGGGGAATGCTAACTGTAGAATTTGATGAGGAATCGAATGAGCCCATCTGCGAGGCTCTACGACTTTCAATTCAAAAGTTTTAGCCGTTTGAACCACATAATTTTTCATATCTGTACGTTTTTTGTCAAATATCTCGGAAACGGAAGCTCGTACAGCAAATTTACCTGCACATGGGAATGCTAACTGTAGAATTTGATGAGGAGTAGAATGAGCCCATCTGCGAGGCTCTACGACTTTCGATTCAAAAGTTATAGCCGTTTGAACCACATAATTTTTCATATCTGTACAGTTTTTGTCAAATATCTCGGAAACTGAAGCTCGTACAGCAAATTTACCTTCGGGGAATGCTAACTGTAGAATTTGATGAGGAGTAGAATGAGCCCATCTGCGAGGCTCTACGACTTTCGATTCAAAATGTAGCCGATTGAACCACATCATTTTTCATATCTGTACGGTTTTTGTCCGATTTCAAGGACATTTGACACATCATTTTTCAAATCTGTACGGTTTTTGTCAAATATCTCGGAAACGGAAGCTCGTACAGCAAATTTACCTGCATATGGGAATGCTAACTGTAGAATTTGATGAGGAGTAGAATGAGCCCATCTGCGAGGCTCTACGACTTTCGATTCAAAAGTTATAGCCGTTTGAACCACATAATTTTTCATATCTGTACGGTTTTTGTCAAATATCTCGGAAACGGAAGCTCGTACAGCAAATTTACCTTTGGGGAATGCTAACTGTAGAATTTGATGAGGAATCGAATTAGCCCATCTGCGAGGCTCTACGACTTTCGATTCAAAATGTAGCCGATTGAACCACATAATTTTTCATATCTGTACGGTTTTTGTCCGATTTCAAGGACATTTGACACATCATTTTTCAAATCTGTACGGTTTTTGTCAAATATCTCGGAAACGGAAGCTCGTACAGCAAATTTACCTTTGGGGAATGCTAACTGTAGAATTTGATGAGGAGTAGAATGAGCCCATCTGCGAGGCTCTACGACTTTCAATTCAAAAGTTATAGCCGTTTGAACCACATAATTTTTCATATCTGTACGGTTTTTGTCAAATATCTCGGAAACGGAAGCTCGTACAGCAAATTTACCTGCATATGGGAATGCTAACTGTAGAATTTGATGAGGAGTAGAATGAGCCCATCTGCGAGGCTCTACGACTTTCGATTCAAAACTTATAGCCGTTTGAACCACATAATTTTTCATATCTGTACGGTTTTTGTCAAATATCTCGGAAACGGAAGCTCGTACAGCAAATTTACCTTCGGGGAATGCTAACTGTAGAATTTGATGAGGAATCGAATGAGCCCATCTGCGAGGCTCTACGACTTTCGATTCAAAATGTAGCCGATTGAACCACATAATTTTTCATATCTGTACGGTTTTTGTCCGATTTCAAGGACATTTGACACATCATTTTTCAAATCTGTACGGTTTTTGTCAAATATCTCGGAAACGGAAGCTCGTACAGCAAATTTACCTTTGGGGAATGCTAACTGTAGAATTTGATGAGGAATCGAATGAGCCCATCTGCGAGGCTCTACGACTTTCGATTCAAAATGTAGCCGATTGAACCACATAATTTTTCATATATGTACGGTTTTTGTCCGATTTCAAGGACATTTGACACATCATTTTTCAAATCTGTACGGTTTTTGTCAAATATCTCGGAAACGGAAGCTCGTACAGCAAATTTACCTTTGGGGAATGCTAACTGTAGAATTTGATGAGGAATCGAATGAGCCCATCTGCGAGGCTCTACGACTTTCAATTCAAAAGTTATAACCGTTTGAACCACATAATTTTTCATATCTGTACGGTTTTTGTCAAATATCTCGGAAACGGAAGCTCGTACAGCAAATTTACCTTTGGGGAATGCTAACTGTAGAATTTGATGAGGAATCGAATGAGCCCATCTGCGAGGCTCTACGACTTTCAATTCAAAAGTTATAGCCGTTTGAACCACATAATTTTTCATATCTGTACGGTTTTTGTCAAATATCTCGGAAACGGAAGCTCGTACAGCAAATTTACCTTCGGGGAATGCTAACTGTAGAATTTGATGAGGAATCGAATGAGCCCATCTGCGAGGCTCTACGACTTTCGATTCAAAATGTAGCCGATTGAACCACATAATTTTTCATATCTGTACGGTTTTTGTCCGATTTCAAGGACATTTGACACATCATTTTTCAAATCTGTACGGTTTTTGTCAAATATCTCGGAAACGGAAGCTCGTACAGCAAATTTACCTTTGGGGAATGCTAACTGTAGAATTTGATGAGGAATCGAATGAGCCCATCTGCGAGGCTCTACGACTTTCGATTCAAAATGTAGCCGATTGAACCACATAATTTTTCATATCTGTACGGTTTTTGTCCGATTTCAAGGACATTTGACACATCATTTTTCAAATCTGTACGGTTTTTGTCAAATATCTCGGAAACGGAAGCTCGTACAGCAAATTTACCTTTGGGGAATGCTAACTGTAGAATTTGATGAGGAGTAGAATGAGCCCATCTGCGAGGCTCTACGACTTTCGATTCAAAACTTATAGCCGTTTGAACCACATAATTTTTCATATCTGTACGGTTTTTGTCAAATATCTCGGAAACGGAAGCTCGTACAGCAAATTTACCTTCGGGGAATGCTAACTGTAGAATTTGATGAGGAATCGAATGAGCCCATCTGCGAGGCTCTACGACTTTCAATTCAAAAGTTATAGCCGTTTGAACCACATAATTTTTCATATCTGTACGTTTTTTGTCAAATATCTCGGAAACGGAAGCTCGTACAGCAAATTTACCTGCATATTGGAATGCTAACTGTAGAATTTGATGAGGAGTAGAATGAGCCCATCTGCGAGGCTCTACGACTTTCGATTCAAAAGTTATAGCCGTTTGAACCACATAATTTTTCATATCTGTACAGTTTTTGTCAAATATCTCGGAAACGGAAGCTCGTACAGCAAATTTACCTTCGGGGAATGCTAACTGTAGAATTTGATGAGGAATCGAATGAGCCCATCTGCGAGGCTCTACGACTTTCGATTCAAAATGTAGCCGATTGAACCACATAATTTTTCATATCTGTACGGTTTTTGTCCGATTTCAAGGACATTTGACACATCATTTTTCAAATCTGTACGGTTTTTGTCAAATATCTCGGAAACGGAAGCTCGTACAGCAAATTTACCTTTGGGGAATGCTAACTGTAGAATTTGATGAGGAGTAGAATGAGCCCATCTGCGACTCTCTACGACTTTCGATTCAAAACTTATAGCCGTTTGAACCACATAATTTTTCATATCTGTACGGTTTTTGTCAAATATCTCGGAAACGGAAGCTCGTACAGCAAATTTACCTTCGGGGAATGCTAACTGTAGAATTTGATGAGGAATCGAATGAGCCTCTCTGCGAGGCTCTACGACTTTCAATTCAAAAGTTATAGCCGTTTGAACCACATAATTTTTCATATCTGTACGTTTTTTGTCAAATATCTCGGAAACGGAAGCTCGTACAGCAAATTTACCTTCGGGGAATGCTAACTGTAGAATTTGATGAGGAATCGAATGAGCCCATCTGCGAGGCTCTACGACTTTCGATTCAAAATGTAGCCGATTGAACCACATAATCTTTCATATCTGTACGGTTTTTGTCCGATTTCAAGGACATTTGACACATCATTTTTCAAATCTGTACGGTTTTTGTCAAATATCTCGGAAACGGAAGCTCGTACAGCAAATTTACCTTTGGGGAATGCTAACTGTAGAATTTGATGAGGAGTAGAATGAGCCCATCTGCGAGGCTCTACGACTTTCGATTCAAAAGTTATAGCCGTTTGAACCACATAATTTTTCATATCTGTACGGTTTTTGTCAAATATCTCGGAAACGGAAGCTCGTACAGCAAATTTACCTTCGGGGAATGCTAACTGTAGAATTTGATGAGGAATCGAATGAGCCCATCTGCGAGGCTCTACGACTTTCAATTCAAAAGTTTTAGCCGTTTGAACCACATAATTTTTCATATCTGTACGTTTTTTGTCAAATATCTCGGAAACGGAAGCTCGTACAGCAAATTTACCTGCACATGGGAATGCTAACTGTAGAATTTGATGAGGAGTAGAATGAGCCCATCTGCGAGGCTCTACGACTTTCGATTCAAAAGTTATAGCCGTTTGAACCACATAATTTTTCATATCTGTACAGTTTTTGTCAAATATCTCGGAAACGGAAGCTCGTACAGCAAATTTACCTTCGGGGAATGCTAACTGTAGAATTTGATGAGGAATCGAATGAGCCCATCTGCGAGGCTCTACGACTTTCAATTCAAAAGTTTTAGCCGTTTGAACCACATAATTTTTCATATCTGTACGTTTTTTGTCAAATATCTCGGAAACGGAAGCTCGTACAGCAAATTTACCTGCACATGGGAATGCTAACTGTAGAATTTGATGAGGAGTAGAATGAGCCCATCTGCGAGGCTCTACGACTTTCGATTCAAAAGTTATAGCCGTTTGAACCACATAATTTTTCATATCTGTACAGTTTTTGTCAAATATCTCGGAAACTGAAGCTCGTACAGCAAATTTACCTTCGGGGAATGCTAACTGTAGAATTTGATGAGGAATCGAATGAGCCCATCTGCGAGGCTCTACGACTTTCGATTCAAAATGTAGCCGATTGAACCACATAATTTTTCATATCTGTACGTTTTTTGTCCGATTTCAAGGACTTTTGACACATCATTTTTCAAATCTGTACGTTTTTTGTCAAATATCTCGGAAACGGAAGCTCGTACAGCAAATTTACCTTTGGGGAATGCTAACTGTAGAATTTGATGAGGAGTAGAATGAGCCCATCTGCGAGGCTCTACGACTTTCGATTCAAAATGTAGCCGTTTGAACAACATAATTTTTCATATCTGTACGGTTTTTGTCCGATTTCAAGGACATTTGACACATCATTTTTTCAAATCTGTACGGTTTTTGTCAAATATCTCGGAAACGGAAGCTCGTACAGCAAATTTACCTTTGGGGAATGCTAACTGTAGAATTTGATGAGGAATCGAATGAGCCCATCTGCGAGGCTCTACGACTTTCGATTCAAAATGTAGCCGATTGAACCACATAATTGTTCATATCTGTACGTTTTTTGTCCGATTTCAAGGACATTTGACACATCATTTTTCAAATCTGTACGGTTTTTGTCAAATATCTCGGAAACGGAAGCTCGTACAGCAAATTTACCTTCAGGGAATGCTAACTGTAGAATTTGATGAGGAATCGAATGAGCCCATCTGCGAGGCTCTACGACTTTCGATTCAAAAGTTATAGCCGTTTGAACCACATAATTTTTCATATCTGTACGGTTTTTGTCAAATATCTCGGAAAAGGAAGCTCGTACAGCAAATTTACCTTTGGGGAATGCTAACTGTAGAATTTGATGAGGAGTAGAATGAGCCCATCTGCGAGGCTCTACGACTTTCGATTCAAAACTTATAGCCGTTTGAACCACATAATTTTTCATATCTGTACGGTTTTTGTCAAATATCTCGGAAACGGAAGCTCGTACAGCAAATTTACCTTCGGGGAATGCTAACTGTAGAATTTGATGAGGAATCGAATGAGCCCATCTGCGAGGCTCTACGACTTTCAATTCAAAAGTTATAGCCGTTTGAACCACATAATTTTTCATATCTGTACGTTTTTTGTCAAATATCTCGGAAACGGAAGCTCGTACAGCAAATTTACCTGCATATGGGAATGCTAACTGTAGAA
Source organism: Borostomias antarcticus (assembly GCF_949987555.1). NCBI lineage: Eukaryota > Metazoa > Chordata > Actinopteri > Stomiiformes > Stomiidae > Borostomias > Borostomias antarcticus. The sequence continues at coordinate 386,243 of NW_028176304.1, forward strand.
TTTGATGAGGAGTAGAATGAGCCCATCTGCGAGGCTCTACGACTTTCGATTCAAAAGTTATAGCCGTTTGAACCACATAATTTTTCATATCTGTACGGTTTTTGTCAAATATCTCGGAAACGGAAGCTCGTACAGCAAATTTACCTTCGGGGAATGCTAACTGTAGAATTTGATGAGGAATCGAATGAGCCCATCTGCGAGGCTCTACGACTTTCAATTCAAAAGTTTTAGCCGTTTGAACCACATAATTTTTCATATCTGTACGTTTTTTGTCAAATATCTCGGAAACGGAAGCTCGTACAGCAAATTTACCTGCACATGGGAATGCTAACTGTAGAATTTGATGAGGAGTAGAATGAGCCCATCTGCGAGGCTCTACGACTTTCGATTCAAAAGTTATAGCCGTTTGAACCACATAATTTTTCATATCTGTACAGTTTTTGTCAAATATCTCGGAAACTGAAGCTCGTACAGCAAATTTACCTTCGGGGAATGCTAACTGTAGAATTTGATGAGGAATCGAATGAGCCCATCTGCGAGGCTCTACGACTTTCGATTCAAAATGTAGCCGATTGAACCACATAATTTTTCATATCTGTACGGTTTTTGTCCGATTTCAAGGACTTTTGACACATCATTTTTCAAATCTGTACGTTTTTTGTCAAATATCTCGGAAACGGAAGCTCGTACAGCAAATTTACCTTTGGGGAATGCTAACTGTAGAATTTGATGAGGAGTAGAATGAGCCCATCTGCGAGGCTCTACGACTTTCGATTCAAAATGTAGCCGTTTGAACCACATAATTTTTCATATCTGTACGGTTTTTGTCCGATTTCAAGGACATTTGACACATCATTTTTTCAAATCTGTACGGTTTTTGTCAAATATCTCGGAAACGGAAGCTCGTACAGCAAATTTACCTTTGGGGAATGCTAACTGTAGAATTTGATGAGGAATCGAATGAGCCCATCTGCGAGGCTCTACGACTTTCGATTCAAAATGTAGCCGATTGAACCACATAATTGTTCATATCTGTACGTTTTTTGTCCGATTTCAAGGACATTTGACACATCATTTTTCAAATCTGTACGGTTTTTGTCAAATATCTCGGAAACGGAAGCTCGTACAGCAAATTTACCTTCAGGGAATGCTAACTGTAGAATTTGATGAGGAATCGAATGAGCCCATCTGCGAGGCTCTACGACTTTCGATTCAAAAGTTATAGCCGTTTGAACCACATAATTTTTCATATCTGTACGGTTTTTGTCAAATATCTCGGAAAAGGAAGCTCGTACAGCAAATTTACCTTTGGGGAATGCTAACTGTAGAATTTGATGAGGAGTAGAATGAGCCCATCTGCGAGGCTCTACGACTTTCGATTCAAAACTTATAGCCGTTTGAACCACATAATTTTTCATATCTGTACGGTTTTTGTCAAATATCTCGGAAACGGAAGCTCGTACAGCAAATTTACCTTCGGGGAATGCTAACTGTAGAATTTGATGAGGAATCGAATGAGCCCATCTGCGAGGCTCTACGACTTTCAATTCAAAAGTTATAGCCGTTTGAACCACATAATTTTTCATATCTGTACGTTTTTTGTCAAATATCTCGGAAACGGAAGCTCGTACAGCAAATTTACCTGCATATGGGAATGCTAACTGTAGAATTTGATGAGGAGTAGAATGAGCCCATCTGCGAGGCTCTACGACTTTCGATTCAAAAGTTATAGCCGTTTGAACCACATAATTTTTCATATCTGTACGGTTTTTGTCAAATATCTCGGAAACGGAAGCTCGTACAGCAAATTTACCTTCGGGGAATGCTAACTGTAGAATTTGATGAGGAATCGAATGAGCCCATCTGCGAGGCTCTACGACTTTCAATTCAAAAGTTTTAGCCGTTTGAACCACATAATTTTTCATATCTGTACGTTTTTTGTCAAATATCTCGGAAACGGAAGCTCGTACAGCAAATTTACCTGCACATGGGAATGCTAACTGTAGAATTTGATGAGGAGTAGAATGAGCCCATCTGCGAGGCTCTACGACTTTCGATTCAAAAGTTATAGCCGTTTGAACCACATAATTTTTCATATCTGTACAGTTTTTGTCAAATATCTCGGAAACTGAAGCTCGTACAGCAAATTTACCTTCGGGGAATGCTAACTGTAGAATTTGATGAGGAATCGAATGAGCCCATCTGCGAGGCTCTACGACTTTCGATTCAAAATGTAGCCGATTGAACCACATAATTTTTCATATCTGTACGGTTTTTGTCCGATTTCAAGGACTTTTGACACATCATTTTTCAAATCTGTACGTTTTTTGTCAAATATCTCGGAAACGGAAGCTCGTACAGCAAATTTACCTTTGGGGAATGCTAACTGTAGAATTTGATGAGGAGTAGAATGAGCCCATCTGCGAGGCTCTACGACTTTCGATTCAAAATGTAGCCGTTTGAACCACATAATTTTTCATATCTGTACGGTTTTTGTCCGATTTCAAGGACATTTGACACATCATTTTTTCAAATCTGTACGGTTTTTGTCAAATATCTCGGAAACGGAAGCTCGTACAGCAAATTTACCTTTGGGGAATGCTAACTGTAGAATTTGATGAGGAATCGAATGAGCCCATCTGCGAGGCTCTACGACTTTCGATTCAAAATGTAGCCGATTGAACCACATAATTGTTCATATCTGTACGTTTTTTGTCCGATTTCAAGGACATTTGACACATCATTTTTCAAATCTGTACGGTTTTTGTCAAATATCTCGGAAACGGAAGCTCGTACAGCAAATTTACCTTCAGGGAATGCTAACTGTAGAATTTGATGAGGAATCGAATGAGCCCATCTGCGAGGCTCTACGACTTTCGATTCAAAAGTTATAGCCGTTTGAACCACATAATTTTTCATATCTGTACGGTTTTTGTCAAATATCTCGGAAACGGAAGCTCGTACAGCAAATTTACCTTTGGGGAATGCTAACTGTAGAATTTGATGAGGAGTAGAATGAGCCCATCTGCGAGGCTCTACGACTTTCAATTCAAAAGTTATAGCCGTTTGAACCACATAATTTTTCATATCTGTACGTTTTTTGTCAAATATCTCGGAAACGGAAGCTCGTACAGCAAATTTACCTGCATATGGGAATGCTAACTGTAGAATTTGATGAGGAGTAGAATGAGCCCATCTGCGAGGCTCTACGACTTTCGATTCAAAACTTATAGCCGTTTGAACCACATAATTTTTCATATCTGTACGGTTTTTGTCAAATATCTCGGAAACGGAAGCTCGTACAGCAAATTTACCTTCGGGGAATGCTAACTGTAGAATTTGATGAGGAATCGAATGAGCCCATCTGCGAGGCTCTACGACTTTCGATTCAAAATGTAGCCGATTGAACCACATAATTTTTCATATCTGTACGGTTTTTGTCCGATTTCAAGGACATTTGACACATCATTTTTCAAATCTGTACGGTTTTTGTCAAATATCTCGGAAACGGAAGCTCGTACAGCAAATTTACCTTTGGGGAATGCTAACTGTAGAATTTGATGAGGAATCGAATGAGCCCATCTGCGAGGCTCTACGACTTTCGATTCAAAATGTAGCCGATTGAACCACATAATTTTTCATATATGTACGGTTTTTGTCCGATTTCAAGGACATTTGACACATCATTTTTCAAATCTGTACGGTTTTTGTCAAATATCTCGGAAACGGAAGCTCGTACAGCAAATTTACCTTTGGGGAATGCTAACTGTAGAATTTGATGAGGAATCGAATGAGCCCATCTGCGAGGCTCTACGACTTTCAATTCAAAAGTTATAGCCGTTTGAACCACATAATTTTTCATATCTGTACGGTTTTTGTCAAATATCTCGGAAACGGAAGCTCGTACAGCAAATTTACCTTTGGGGAATGCTAACTGTAGAATTTGATGAGGAATCGAATGAGCCCATCTGCGAGGCTCTACGACTTTCAATTCAAAAGTTATAGCCGTTTGAACCACATAATTTTTCATATCTGTACGGTTTTTGTCAAATATCTCGGAAACGGAAGCTCGTACAGCAAATTTACCTTCGGGGAATGCTAACTGTAGAATTTGATGAGGAATCGAATGAGCCCATCTGCGAGGCTCTACGACTTTCGATTCAAAATGTAGCCGATTGAACCACATAATTTTTCATATCTGTACGGTTTTTGTCCGATTTCAAGGACATTTGACACATCATTTTTCAAATCTGTACGGTTTTTGTCAAATATCTCGGAAACGGAAGCTCGTACAGCAAATTTACCTTTGGGGAATGCTAACTGTAGAATTTGATGAGGAATCGAATGAGCCCATCTGCGAGGCTCTACGACTTTCGATTCAAAATGTAGCCGATTGAACCACATAATTTTTCATATCTGTACGGTTTTTGTCCGATTTCAAGGACATTTGACACATCATTTTTCAAATCTGTACGGTTTTTGTCAAATATCTCGGAAACGGAAGCTCGTACAGCAAATTTACCTGCACAGGAAAAATACTAACTGTAGAATTTGATGAGGAGTAGAATGAGCCCATCTGCGAGGCTCTACGACTTTAGATTCAAAAGTTATAGCCGTTTGAACCACATAATTTTTCATATCTGTACGGTTTTTGTCAAATATCTCGGAAACGGAAGCTCGTACAGCAAATTTACCTGCATATGGGAATGCTAACTGTAGAATTTGATGAGGAGTAGAATGAGCCCATCTGCGAGGCTCTACGACTTTCGATTCAAAACTTATAGCCGTTTGAACCACATAATTTTTCATATCTGTACGGTTTTTGTCCGATTTCAAGGACATTTGACACATCATTTCTCAAATCTGTACGGTTTTTGTCAAATATCTTGGAAACGGAAGCTCGTACAGCAAATTTACCTTCGGGGAATGCTAACTGTAGAATTTGATGAGGAATCGAATGAGCCCATCTGCGAGGCTCTACGACTTTCGATTCAAAATGTAGCCGATTGAACCACATAATTTTTCATATCTGTACGGTTTTTGTCCGATTTCAAGGACATTTGACACATCATTTTTCAAATCTGTACGGTTTTTGTCAAATATCTCGGAAACGGAAGCTCGTACAGCAAATTTACCTTTGGGGAATGCTAACTGTAGAATTTGATGAGGAATCGAATGAGCCCATCTGCGAGGCTCTACGACTTTCGATTCAAAATGTAGCCGATTGAACCACATAATTTTTCATATATGTACGGTTTTTGTCCGATTTCAAGGACATTTGACACATCATTTTTCAAATCTGTACGGTTTTTGTCAAATATCTCGGAAACGGAAGCTCGTACAGCAAATTTACCTTTGGGGAATGCTAACTGTAGAATTTGATGAGGAATCGAATGAGCCCATCTGCGAGGCTCTACGACTTTCGATTCAAAATGTAGCCGATTGAACCACATAATTTTTCATATCTGTACGGTTTTTGTCCGATTTCAAGGACATTTGACACATCATTTTTCAAATCTGTACGGTTTTTGTCAAATATCTCGGAAACGGAAGCTCGTACAGCAAATTTACCTTTGGGGAATGCTAACTGTAGAATTTGATGAGGAGTAGAATGAGCCCATCTGCGAGGCTCTACGACTTTCGATTCAAAACTTATAGCCGTTTGAACCACATAATTTTTCATATCTGTACGGTTTTTGTCAAATATCTCGGAAACGGAAGCTCGTACAGCAAATTTACCTTCGGGGAATGCTAACTGTAGAATTTGATGAGGAATCGAATGAGCCCATCTGCGAGGCTCTACGACTTTCAATTCAAAAGTTTTAGCCGTTTGAACCACATAATTTTTCATATCTGTACGTTTTTTGTCAAATATCTCGGAAACGGAAGCTCGTACAGCAAATTTACCTGCACATGGGAATGCTAACTGTAGAATTTGATGAGGAGTAGAATGAGCCCATCTGCGAGGCTCTACGACTTTCGATTCAAAAGTTATAGCCGTTTGAACCACATAATTTTTCATATCTGTACAGTTTTTGTCAAATATCTCGGAAACGGAAGCTCGTACAGCAAATTTACCTTCGGGGAATGCTAACTGTAGAATTTGATGAGGAATCGAATGAGCCCATCTGCGAGGCTCTACGACTTTCGATTCAAAATGTAGCCGATTGAACCACATAATTTTTCATATCTGTACGGTTTTTGTCCGATTTCAAGGACATTTGACACATCATTTTTCAAATCTGTACGGTTTTTGTCAAATATCTCGGAAACGGAAGCTCGTACAGCAAATTTACCTGCATATGGGAATGCTAACTGTAGAATTTGATGAGGAGTAGAATGAGCCCATCTGCGAGGCTCTACGACTTTCGATTCAAAACTTATAGCCGTTTGAACCACATAATTTTTCATATCTGTACGGTTTTTGTCAAATATCTCGGAAACGGAAGCTCGTACAGCAAATTTACCTTCGGGGAATGCTAACTGTAGAATTTGATGAGGAATCGAATGAGCCCATCTGCGAGGCTCTACGACTTTCGATTCAAAATGTAGCCGATTGAACCACATAATTTTTCATATCTGTACGGTTTTTGTCCGATTTCAAGGACATTTGACACATCATTTTTCAAATCTGTACGGTTTTTGTCAAATATCTCGGAAACGGAAGCTCGTACAGCAAATTTACCTTTGGGGAATGCTAACTGTAGAATTTGATGAGGAATCGAATGAGCCCATCTGCGAGGCTCTACGACTTTCGATTCAAAATGTAGCCGATTGAACCACATAATTTTTCATATATGTACGGTTTTTGTCCGATTTCAAGGACATTTGACACATCATTTTTCAAATCTGTACGGTTTTTGTCAAATATCTCGGAAACGGAAGCTCGTACAGCAAATTTACCTTTGGGGAATGCTAACTGTAGAATTTGATGAGGAATCGAATGAGCCCATCTGCGAGGCTCTACGACTTTCAATTCAAAAGTTATAGCCGTTTGAACCACATAATTTTTCATATCTGTACGGTTTTTGTCAAATATCTCGGAAACGGAAGCTCGTACAGCAAATTTACCTTTGGGGAATGCTAACTGTAGAATTTGATGAGGAATCGAATGAGCCCATCTGCGAGGCTCTACGACTTTCAATTCAAAAGTTATAGCCGTTTGAACCACATAATTTTTCATATCTGTACGTTTTTTGTCAAATATCTCGGAAACGGAAGCTCGTACAGCAAATTTACCTGCATATGGGAATGCTAACTGTAGAATTTGATGAGGAGTAGAATGAGCCCATCTGCGAGGCTCTACGACTTTCGATTCAAAAGTTATAGCCGTTTGAACCACATAATTTTTCATATCTGTACGGTTTTTGTCAAATATCTCGGAAACGGAAGCTCGTACAGCAAATTTACCTTCGGGGAATGCTAACTGTAGAATTTGATGAGGAATCGAATGAGCCCATCTGCGAGGCTCTACGACTTTCAATTCAAAAGTTTTAGCCGTTTGAACCACATAATTTTTCATATCTGTACGTTTTTTGTCAAATATCTCGGAAACGGAAGCTCGTACAGCAAATTTACCTGCACATGGGAATGCTAACTGTAGAATTTGATGAGGAGTAGAATGAGCCCATCTGCGAGGCTCTACGACTTTCGATTCAAAAGTTATAGCCGTTTGAACCACATAATTTTTCATATCTGTACAGTTTTTGTCAAATATCTCGGAAACGGAAGCTCGTACAGCAAATTTACCTTTGGGGAATGCTAACTGTAGAATTTGATGAGGAGTAGAATGAGCCCATCTGCGAGGCTCTACGACTTTCGATTCAAAATGTAGCCGTTTGAACCACATAATTTTTCATATCTGTACGGTTTTTGTCCGATTTCAAGGACATTTGACACATCATTTTTTCAAATCTGTACGGTTTTTGTCAAATATCTCGGAAACGGAAGCTCGTACAGCAAATTTACCTTTGGGGAATGCTAACTGTAGAATTTGATGAGGAATCGAATGAGCCCATCTGCGAGGCTCTACGACTTTCGATTCAAAATGTAGCCGATTGAACCACATAATTGTTCATATCTGTACGTTTTTTGTCCGATTTCAAGGACATTTGACACATCATTTTTCAAATCTGTACGGTTTTTGTCAAATATCTCGGAAACGGAAGCTCGTACAGCAAATTTACCTTCAGGGAATGCTAACTGTAGAATTTGATGAGGAATCGAATGAGCCCATCTGCGAGGCTCTACGACTTTCGATTCAAAATGTAGCCGATTGAACCACATAATTTTTCATATCTGTACGGTTTTTGTCCGATTTCAAGGACATTTGACACATCATTTTTCAAATCTGTACGGTTTTTGTCAAATATCTCGGAAACGGAAGCTCGTACAGCAAATTTACCTTTGGGGAATGCTAACTGTAGAATTTGATGAGGAGTAGAATGAGCCCATCTGCGAGGCTCTACGACTTTCAATTCAAAAGTTATAGCCGTTTGAACCACATAATTTTTCATATCTGTACGTTTTTTGTCAAATATCTCGGAAACGGAAGCTCGTACAGCAAATTTACCTGCATATGGGAATGCTAACTGTAGAATTTGATGAGGAGTAGAATGAGCCCATCTGCGAGGCTCTACGACTTTCGATTCAAAACTTATAGCCGTTTGAACCACATAATTTTTCATATCTGTACGGTTTTTGTCAAATATCTCGGAAACGGAAGCTCGTACAGCAAATTTACCTTCGGGGAATGCTAACTGTAGAATTTGATGAGGAATCGAATGAGCCCATCTGCGAGGCTCTACGACTTTCGATTCAAAATGTAGCCGATTGAACCACATAATTTTTCATATCTGTACGGTTTTTGTCCGATTTCAAGGACATTTGACATATCATTTTTCAAATCTATACGGTTTTTGTCAAATATCTCGGAAACGGAAGCTCGTACAGCAAATTTACCTTTGGGGAATGCTAACTGTAGAATTTGATGAGGAATCGAATGAGCCCATCTGCGAGGCTCTACGACTTTCGATTCAAAATGTAGCCGATTGAACCACATAATTTTTCATATATGTACGGTTTTTGTCCGATTTCAAGGACATTTGACACATCATTTTTCAAATCTGTACGGTTTTTGTCAAATATCTCGGAAACGGAAGCTCGTACAGCAAATTTACCTTTGGGGAATGCTAACTGTAGAATTTGATGAGGAATCGAATGAGCCCATCTGCGAGGCTCTACGACTTTCAATTCAAAAGTTATAGCCGTTTGAACCACATAATTTTTCATATCTGTACGGTTTTTGTCAAATATCTCGGAAACGGAAGCTCGTACAGCAAATTTACCTTTGGGGAATGCTAACTGTAGAATTTGATGAGGAATCGAATGAGCCCATCTGCGAGGCTCTACGACTTTCAATTCAAAAGTTATAGCCGTTTGAACCACATAATTTTTCATATCTGTACGGTTTTTGTCAAATATCTCGGAAACGGAAGCTCGTACAGCAAATTTACCTTCGGGGAATGCTAACTGTAGAATTTGATGAGGAATCGAATGAGCCCATCTGCGAGGCTCTACGACTTTCGATTCAAAATGTAGCCGATTGAACCACATAATTTTTCATATCTGTACGGTTTTTGTCCGATTTCAAGGACATTTGACACATCATTTTTCAAATCTGTACGGTTTTTGTCAAATATCTCGGAAACGGAAGCTCGTACAGCAAATTTACCTTTGGGGAATGCTAACTGTAGAATTTGATGAGGAATCGAATGAGCCCATCTGCGAGGCTCTACGACTTTCGATTCAAAATGTAGCCGATTGAACCACATAATTTTTCATATCTGTACGGTTTTTGTCCGATTTCAAGGACATTTGACACATCATTTTTCAAATCTGTACGGTTTTTGTCAAATATCTCGGAAACGGAAGCTCGTACAGCAAATTTACCTGCACAGGAAAAATACTAACTGTAGAATTTGATGAGGAGTAGAATGAGCCCATCTGCGAGGCTCTACGACTTTCGATTCAAAAGTTATAGCCGTTTGAACCACATAATTTTTCATATCTGTACGGTTTTTGTCAAATATCTCGGAAACGGAAGCTCGTACAGCAAATTTACCTGCATATGGGAATGCTAACTGTAGAATTTGATGAGGAGTAGAATGAGCCCATCTGCGAGGCTCTACGACTTTCGATTCAAAACTTATAGCCGTTTGAACCACATAATTTTTCATATCTGTACGGTTTTTGTCCGATTTCAAGGACATTTGACACATCATTTCTCAAATCTGTACGGTTTTTGTCAAATATCTTGGAAACGGAAGCTCGTACAGCAAATTTACCTTCGGGGAATGCTAACTGTAGAATTTGATGAGGAATCGAATGAGCCCATCTGCGAGGCTCTACGACTTTCGATTCAAAATGTAGCCGATTGAACCACATAATTTTTCATATCTGTACGGTTTTTGTCCGATTTCAAGGACATTTGACACATCATTTTTCAAATCTGTACGGTTTTTGTCAAATATCTCGGAAACGGAAGCTCGTACAGCAAATTTACCTTTGGGGAATGCTAACTGTAGAATTTGATGAGGAATCGAATGAGCCCATCTGCGAGGCTCTACGACTTTCGATTCAAAATGTAGCCGATTGAACCACATAATTTTTCATATATGTACGGTTTTTGTCCGATTTCAAGGACATTTGACACATCATTTTTCAAATCTGTACGGTTTTTGTCAAATATCTCGGAAACGGAAGCTCGTACAGCAAATTTACCTTCGGGGAATGCTAACTGTAGAATTTGATGAGGAATCGAATGAGCCCATCTGCGAGGCTCTACGACTTTCGATTCAAAATGTAGCCGATTGAACCACATAATTTTTCATATCTGTACGGTTTTTGTCCGATTTCAAGGACATTTGACACATCATTTTTCAAATCTGTACGGTTTTTGTCAAATATCTCGGAAACGGAAGCTCGTACAGCAAATTTACCTTTGGGGAATGCTAACTGTAGAATTTGATGAGGAGTAGAATGAGCCCATCTGCGAGGCTCTACGACTTTCGATTCAAAACTTATAGCCGTTTGAACCACATAATTTTTCATATCTGTACGGTTTTTGTCAAATATCTCGGAAACGGAAGCTCGTACAGCAAATTTACCTTCGGGGAATGCTAACTGTAGAATTTGATGAGGAATCGAATGAGCCCATCTGCGAGGCTCTACGACTTTCGATTCAAAATGTAGCCGTTTGAACCACATAATTTTTCATATCTGTACGTTTTTTGTCAAATATCTCGGAAACGGAAGCTCGTACAGCAAATTTACCTGCATATGGGAATGCTAACTGTAGAATTTGATGAGGAGTAGAATGAGCCCATCTGCGAGGCTCTACGACTTTCGATTCAAAAGTTATAGCCGTTTGAACCACATAATTTTTCATATCTGTACGGTTTTTGTCCGATTTCAAGGACATTTGACACATCATTTCTCAAATCTGTACGGTTTTTGTCAAATATCTCAGAAACGGAAGCTCGTACAGCAAATTTACCTTTGGGGAATGCTAACTGTAGAATTTGATGAGGAATCGAATGAGCCCATCTGCGAGGCTCTACGACTTTCGATTCAAAATGTAGCCGATTGAACCACATAATTTTTCATATCTGTACGGTTTTTGTCCGATTTCAAGGACATTTGACACATCATTTTTCAAATCTGTACGGTTTTTGTCAAATATCTCGGAAACGGAAGCTCGTACAGCAAATTTACCTTTGGGGAATGCTAACTGTAGAATTTGATGAGGAGTAGAATGAGCCCATCTGCGAGGCTCTACGACTTTCGATTAAAAACTTATAGCCGTTTGAACCACATAATTTTTCATATCTGTACGTTTTTTGTCAAATATCTCGGAAACGGAAGCTCGTACAGCAAATTTACCTGCATATGGGAATGCTAACTGTAGAATTTGATGAGGAGTAGAATGAGCCCATCTGCGAGGCTCTACGACTTTCGATTCAAAAGTTATAGCCGTTTGAACCACATAATTTTTCATATCTGTACAGTTTTTGTCAAATATCTCGGAAACGGAAGCTCGTACAGCAAATTTACCTTCGGGGAATGCTAACTGTAGAATTTGATGAGGAATCGAATGAGCCCATCTGCGAGGCTCTACGACTTTCGATTCAAAATGTAGCCGATTGAACCACATAATTTTTCATATCTGTACGGTTTTTGTCCGATTTCAAGGACATTTGACACATCATTTTTCAAATCTGTACGGTTTTTGTCAAATATCTCGGAAACGGAAGCTCGTACAGCAAATTTACCTTTGGGGAATGCTAACTGTAGAATTTGATGAGGAATCGAATGAGCCCATCTGCGAGGCTCTACGACTTTCGATTCAAAATGTAGCCGATTGAACCACATAATTTTTCATATCTGTACGGTTTTTGTCCGATTTCAAGGACATTTGACACATCATTTTTCAAATCTGTACGGTTTTTGTCAAATATCTCGGAAACGGAAGCTCGTACAGCAAATTTACCTTTGGGGAATGCTAACTGTAGAATTTGATGAGGAGTAGAATGAGCCCATCTGCGAGGCTCTACGACTTTCAATTCAAAAGTTATAGCCGTTTGAACCACATAATTTTTCATATCTGTACGGTTTTTGTCAAATATCTCGGAAACGGAAGCTCGTACAGCAAATTTACCTGCATATGGGAATGCTAACTGTAGAATTTGATGAGGAGTAGAATGAGCCCATCTGCGAGGCTCTACGACTTTCGATTCAAAACTTATAGCCGTTTGAACCACATAATTTTTCATATCTGTACGGTTTTTGTCAAATATCTCGGAAACGGAAGCTCGTACAGCAAATTTACCTTCGGGGAATGCTAACTGTAGAATTTGATGAGGAATCGAATGAGCCCATCTGCGAGGCTCTACGACTTTCGATTCAAAATGTAGCCGATTGAACCACATAATTTTTCATATCTGTACGGTTTTTGTCCGATTTCAAGGACATTTGACACATCATTTTTCAAATCTGTACGGTTTTTGTCAAATATCTCGGAAACGGAAGCTCGTACAGCAAATTTACCTTTGGGGAATGCTAACTGTAGAATTTGATGAGGAGTAGAATGAGCCCATCTGCGAGGCTCTACGACTTTCGATTCAAAACTTATAGCCGTTTGAACCACATAATTTTTCATATCTGTACGGTTTTTGTCAAATATCTCGGAAACGGAAGCTCGTACAGCAAATTTACCTTCGGGGAATGCTAACTGTAGAATTTGATGAGGAATCGAATGAGCCCATCTGCGAGGCTCTACGACTTTCGATTCAAAATGTAGCCGTTTGAACCACATAATTTTTCATATCTGTACGTTTTTTGTCAAATATCTCGGAAACGGAAGCTCGTACAGCAAATTTACCTGCATATGGGAATGCTAACTGTAGAATTTGATGAGGAGTAGAATGAGCCCATCTGCGAGGCTCTACGACTTTCGATTCAAAAGTTATAGCCGTTTGAACCACATAATTTTTCATATCTGTACGGTTTTTGTCCGATTTCAAGGACATTTGACACATCATTTCTCAAATCTGTACGGTTTTTGTCAAATATCTCAGAAACGGAAGCTCGTACAGCAAATTTACCTTTGGGGAATGCTAACTGTAGAATTTGATGAGGAATCGAATGAGCCCATCTGCGAGGCTCTACGACTTTCGATTCAAAATGTAGCCGATTGAACCACATAATTTTTCATATCTGTACGGTTTTTGTCCGATTTCAAGGACATTTGACACATCATTTTTCAAATCTGTACGGTTTTTGTCAAATATCTCGGAAACGGAAGCTCGTACAGCAAATTTACCTTTGGGGAATGCTAACTGTAGAATTTGATGAGGAGTAGAATGAGCCCATCTGCGAGGCTCTACGACTTTCGATTAAAAACTTATAGCCGTTTGAACCACATAATTTTTCATATCTGTACGTTTTTTGTCAAATATCTCGGAAACGGAAGCTCGTACAGCAAATTTACCTGCATATGGGAATGCTAACTGTAGAATTTGATGAGGAGTAGAATGAGCCCATCTGCGAGGCTCTACGACTTTCGATTCAAAAGTTATAGCCGTTTGAACCACATAATTTTTCATATCTGTACAGTTTTTGTCAAATATCTCGGAAACGGAAGCTCGTACAGCAAATTTACCTTCGGGGAATGCTAACTGTAGAATTTGATGAGGAATCGAATGAGCCCATCTGCGAGGCTCTACGACTTTCGATTCAAAATGTAGCCGATTGAACCACATAATTTTTCATATCTGTACGGTTTTTGTCCGATTTCAAGGACATTTGACACATCATTTTTCAAATCTGTACGGTTTTTGTCAAATATCTCGGAAACGGAAGCTCGTACAGCAAATTTACCTTTGGGGAATGCTAACTGTAGAATTTGATGAGGAATCGAATGAGCCCATCTGCGAGGCTCTACGACTTTCGATTCAAAATGTAGCCGATTGAACCACATAATTTTTCATATCTGTACGGTTTTTGTCCGATTTCAAGGACATTTGACACATCATTTTTCAAATCTGTACGGTTTTTGTCAAATATCTCGGAAACGGAAGCTCGTACAGCAAATTTACCTTTGGGGAATGCTAACTGTAGAATTTGATGAGGAGTAGAATGAGCCCATCTGCGAGGCTCTACGACTTTCAATTCAAAAGTTATAGCCGTTTGAACCACATAATTTTTCATATCTGTACGGTTTTTGTCAAATATCTCGGAAACGGAAGCTCGTACAGCAAATTTACCTGCATATGGGAATGCTAACTGTAGAATTTGATGAGGAGTAGAATGAGCCCATCTGCGAGGCTCTACGACTTTCGATTCAAAACTTATAGCCGTTTGAACCACATAATTTTTCATATCTGTACGGTTTTTGTCAAATATCTCGGAAACGGAAGCTCGTACAGCAAATTTACCTTCGGGGAATGCTAACTGTAGAATTTGATGAGGAATCGAATGAGCCCATCTGCGAGGCTCTACGACTTTCGATTCAAAATGTAGCCGATTGAACCACATAATTTTTCATATCTGTACGGTTTTTGTCCGATTTCAAGGACATTTGACACATCATTTTTCAAATCTGTACGGTTTTTGTCAAATATCTCGGAAACGGAAGCTCGTACAGCAAATTTACCTTTGGGGAATGCTAACTGTAGAATTTGATGAGGAATCGAATGAGCCCATCTGCGAGGCTCTACGACTTTCGATTCAAAATGTAGCCGATTGAACCACATAATTTTTCATATATGTACGGTTTTTGTCCGATTTCAAGGACATTTGACACATCATTTTTCAAATCTGTACGGTTTTTGTCAAATATCTCGGAAACGGAAGCTCGTACAGCAAATTTACCTTTGGGGAATGCTAACTGTAGAATTTGATGAGGAATCGAATGAGCCCATCTGCGAGGCTCTACGACTTTCGATTCAAAATGTAGCCGATTGAACCACATAATTTTTCATATCTGTACGGTTTTTGTCCGATTTCAAGGACATTTGACACATCATTTTTCAAATCTGTACGGTTTTTGTCAAATATCTCGGAAACGGAAGCTCGTACAGCAAATTTACCTTTGGGGAATGCTAACTGTAGAATTTGATGAGGAGTAGAATGAGCCCATCTGCGAGGCTCTACGACTTTCGATTCAAAACTTATAGCCGTTTGAACCACATAATTTTTCATATCTGTACGGTTTTTGTCAAATA
Source organism: Borostomias antarcticus (assembly GCF_949987555.1). Lineage (NCBI taxonomy): Eukaryota > Metazoa > Chordata > Actinopteri > Stomiiformes > Stomiidae > Borostomias > Borostomias antarcticus. The sequence continues at coordinate 402,028 of NW_028176304.1, forward strand.
TCTCGGAAACGGAAGCTCGTACAGCAAATTTACCTTCGGGGAATGCTAACTGTAGAATTTGATGAGGAATCGAATGAGCCCATCTGCGAGGCTCTACGACTTTCGATTCAAAATGTAGCCGTTTGAACCACATAATTTTTCATATCTGTACGTTTTTTGTCAAATATCTCGGAAACGGAAGCTCGTACAGCAAATTTACCTGCATATGGAAATGCTAACTGTAGAATTTGATGAGGAGTAGAATGAGCCCATCTGCGAGGCTCTACGACTTTCGATTCAAAAGTTATAGCCGTTTGAACCACATAATTTTTCATATCTGTACGGTTTTTGTCCGATTTCAAGGACATTTGACACATCATTTCTCAAATCTGTACGGTTTTTGTCAAATATCTCGGAAACGGAAGCTCGTACAGCAAATTTACCTTTGGGGAATGCTAACTGTAGAATTTGATGAGGAGTAGAATGAGCCCATCTGCGAGGCTCTACGACTTTCGATTCAAAAGTTATAGCCGTTTGAACCACATAATTTTTCATATCTGTACAGTTTTTGTCAAATATCTCGGAAACGGAAGCTCGTACAGCAAATTTACCTTCGGGGAATGCTAACTGTAGAATTTGATGAGGAATCGAATGAGCCCATCTGCGAGGCTCTACGACTTTCGATTCAAAATGTAGCCGATTGAACCACATAATTTTTCATATCTGTACGGTTTTTTTCCGATTTCAAGGACATTTGACACATCATTTTTCAAATCTGTACGGTTTTTGTCAAATATCTCGGAAACGGAAGCTCGTACAGCAAATTTACCTTTGGGGAATGCTAACTGTAGAATTTGATGAGGAATCGAATGAGCCCATCTGCGAGGCTCTACGACTTTCGATTCAAAACTTATAGCCGTTTGAACCACATAATTTTTCATATCTGTACGTTTTTTGTCAAATATCTCGGAAACGGAAGCTCGTACAGCAAATTTACCTGCATATGGGAATGCTAACTGTAGAATTTGATGAGGAGTAGAATGAGCCCATCTGCGAGGCTCTACGACTTTCGATTCAAAAGTTATAGCCGTTTGAACCACATAATTTTTCATATCTGTACAGTTTTTGTCAAATATCTCGGAAACGGAAGCTCGTACAGCAAATTTACCTTCGGGGAATGCTAACTGTAGAATTTGATGAGGAATCGAATGAGCCCATCTGCGAGGCTCTACGACTTTCGATTCAAAATGTAGCCGATTGAACCACATAATTTTTCATATCTGTACGGTTTTTGTCCGATTTCAAGGACATTTGACACATCATTTTTCAAATCTGTACGGTTTTTGTCAAATATCTCGGAAACGGAAGCTTGTACAGCAAATTTACCTTTGGGGAATGCTAACTGTAGAATTTGATGAGGAATCGAATGAGCCCATCTGCGAGGCTCTACGACTTTCGATTCAAAATGTAGCCGATTGAACCACATAATTTTTCATATCTGTACGGTTTTTGTCCGATTTCAAGGACATTTGACACATCATTTTTCAAATCTGTACGGTTTTTGTCAAATATCTCGGAAACGGAAGCTCGTACAGCAAATTTACCTTTGGGGAATGCTAACTGTAGAATTTGATGAGGAATCGAATGAGCCCATCTGCGAGGCTCTACGACTTTCGATTCAAAATGTAGCCGATTGAACCACATAATTTTTCATATCTGTACGGTTTTTTTCCGATTTCAAGGACATTTGACACATCATTTTTCAAATCTGTACGGTTTTTGTCAAATATCTCGGAAACGGAAGCTCGTACAGCAAATTTACCTTTGGGGAATGCTAACTGTAGAATTTGATGAGGAATCGAATGAGCCCATCTGCGAGGCTCTACGACTTTCGATTCAAAACTTATAGCCGTTTGAACCACATAATTTTTCATATCTGTACGTTTTTTGTCAAATATCTCGGAAACGGAAGCTCGTACAGCAAATTTACCTGCATATGGGAATGCTAACTGTAGAATTTGATGAGGAGTAGAATGAGCCCATCTGCGAGGCTCTACGACTTTCGATTCAAAAGTTATAGCCGTTTGAACCACATAATTTTTCATATCTGTACAGTTTTTGTCAAATATCTCGGAAACGGAAGCTCGTACAGCAAATTTACCTTCGGGGAATGCTAACTGTAGAATTTGATGAGGAATCGAATGAGCCCATCTGCGAGGCTCTACGACTTTCGATTTAAAATGTAGCCGATTGAACCACATAATTTTTCATATCTGTACGGTTTTTGTCCGATTTCAAGGACATTTGACACATCATTTTTCAAATCTGTACGGTTTTTGTCAAATATCTCGGAAACGGAAGCTTGTACAGCAAATTTACCTTTGGGGAATGCTAACTGTAGAATTTGATGAGGAATCGAATGAGCCCATCTGCGAGGCTCTACGACTTTCGATTCAAAATGTAGCCGATTGAACCACATAATTTTTCATATCTGTACGGTTTTTGTCCGATTTCAAGGACATTTGACACATCATTTTTCAAATCTGTACGGTTTTTGTCAAATATCTCGGAAACGGAAGCTCGTACAGCAAATTTACCTTTGGGGAATGCTAACTGTAGAATTTGATGAGGAGTAGAATGAGCCCATCTGCGAGGCTCTACGACTTTCAATTCAAAAGTTATAGCCGTTTGAACCACATAATTTTTCATATCTGTACGGTTTTTGTCAAATATCTCGGAAACGGAAGCTCGTACAGCAAATTTACCTGCATATGGGAATGCTAACTGTAGAATTTGATGAGGAGTAGAATGAGCCCATCTGCGAGGCTCTACGACTTTCGATTCAAAACTTATAGCCGTTTGAACCACATAATTTTTCATATCTGTACGGTTTTTGTCCGATTTCAAGGACATTTGACACATCATTTTTCAAATCTGTACGGTTTTTGTCAAATATCTCGGAAACGGAAGCTTGTACAGCAAATTTACCTTTGGGGAATGCTAACTGTAGAATTTGATGAGGAATCGAATGAGCCCATCTGCGAGGCTCTACGACTTTCGATTCAAAATGTAGCCGATTGAACCACATAATTTTTCATATCTGTACGGTTTTTGTCCGATTTCAAGGACATTTGACACATCATTTTTCAAATCTGTACGGTTTTTGTCAAATATCTCGGAAACGGAAGCTCGTACAGCAAATTTACCTTTGGGGAATGCTAACTGTAGAATTTGATGAGGAATCGAATGAGCCCATCTGCGAGGCTCTACGACTTTCGATTCAAAATGTAGCCGATTGAACCACATAATTTTTCATATCTGTACGGTTTTTGTCCGATTTCAAGGACATTTGACACATCATTTTTCAAATCTGTACGGTTTTTGTCAAATATCTCGGAAACGGAAGCTCGTACAGCAAATTTACCTTTGGGGAATGCTAACTGTAGAATTTGATGAGGAATCGAATGAGCCCATCTGCGAGGCTCTACGACTTTCGATTCAAAATGTAGCCGATTGAACCACATAATTTTTCATATATGTACGGTTTTTGTCCGATTTCAAGGACATTTGACACATCATTTTTCAAATCTGTACGGTTTTTGTCAAATATCTCGGAAACGGAAGCTCGTACAGCAAATTTACCTTTGGGGAATGCTAACTGTAGAATTTGATGAGGAATCGAATGAGCCCATCTGCGAGGCTCTACGACTTTCGATTCAAAATGTAGCCGATTGAACCACATAATTTTTCATATCTGTACGGTTTTTGTCCGATTTCAAGGACATTTGACACATCATTTTTCAAATCTGTACGGTTTTTGTCAAATATCTCGGAAACGGAAGCTCGTACAGCAAATTTACCTTTGGGGAATGCTAACTGTAGAATTTGATGAGGAGTAGAATGAGCCCATCTGCGAGGCTCTACGACTTTCGATTCAAAACTTATAGCCGTTTGAACCACATAATTTTTCATATCTGTACGGTTTTTGTCAAATATCTCGGAAACGGAAGCTCGTACAGCAAATTTACCTTCGGGGAATGCTAACTGTAGAATTTGATGAGGAATCGAATGAGCCCATCTGCGAGGCTCTACGACTTTCGATTCAAAATGTAGCCGTTTGAACCACATAATTTTTCATATCTGTACGTTTTTTGTCAAATATCTCGGAAACGGAAGCTCGTACAGCAAATTTACCTGCATATGGGAATGCTAACTGTAGAATTTGATGAGGAGTAGAATGAGCCCATCTGCGAGGCTCTACGACTTTCGATTCAAAAGTTATAGCCGTTTGAACCACATAATTTTTCATATCTGTACGGTTTTTGTCCGATTTCAAGGACATTTGACACATCATTTCTCAAATCTGTACGGTTTTTGTCAAATATCTCGGAAACGGAAGCTCGTACAGCAAATTTACCTTTGGGGAATGCTAACTGTAGAATTTGATGAGGAGTAGAATGAGCCCATCTGCGAGGCTCTACGACTTTCGATTCAAAAGTTATAGCCGTTTGAACCACATAATTTTTCATATCTGTACAGTTTTTGTCAAATATCTCGGAAACGGAAGCTCGTACAGCAAATTTACCTTCGGGGAATGCTAACTGTAGAATTTGATGAGGAATCGAATGAGCCCATCTGCGAGGCTCTACGACTTTCGATTCAAAATGTAGCCGATTGAACCACATAATTTTTCATATCTGTACGGTTTTTTTCCGATTTCAAGGACATTTGACACATCATTTTTCAAATCTGTACGGTTTTTGTCAAATATCTCGGAAACGGAAGCTCGTACAGCAAATTTACCTTTGGGGAATGCTAACTGTAGAATTTGATGAGGAATCGAATGAGCCCATCTGCGAGGCTCTACGACTTTCGATTCAAAACTTATAGCCGTTTGAACCACATAATTTTTCATATCTGTACGTTTTTTGTCAAATATCTCGGAAACGGAAGCTCGTACAGCAAATTTACCTGCATATGGGAATGCTAACTGTAGAATTTGATGAGGAGTAGAATGAGCCCATCTGCGAGGCTCTACGACTTTCGATTCAAAAGTTATAGCCGTTTGAACCACATAATTTTTCATATCTGTACGGTTTTTGTCCGATTTCAAGGACATTTGACACATCATTTCTCAAATCTGTACGGTTTTTGTCAAATATCTCGGAAACGGAAGCTCGTACAGCAAATTTACCTTTGGGGAATGCTAACTGTAGAATTTGATGAGGAGTAGAATGAGCCCATCTGCGAGGCTCTACGACTTTCGATTCAAAAGTTATAGCCGTTTGAACCACATAATTTTTCATATCTGTACAGTTTTTGTCAAATATCTCGGAAACGGAAGCTCGTACAGCAAATTTACCTTCGGGGAATGCTAACTGTAGAATTTGATGAGGAATCGAATGAGCCCATCTGCGAGGCTCTACGACTTTCGATTCAAAATGTAGCCGATTGAACCACATAATTTTTCATATCTGTACGGTTTTTTTCCGATTTCAAGGACATTTGACACATCATTTTTCAAATCTGTACGGTTTTTGTCAAATATCTCGGAAACGGAAGCTCGTACAGCAAATTTACCTTTGGGGAATGCTAACTGTAGAATTTGATGAGGAATCGAATGAGCCCATCTGCGAGGCTCTACGACTTTCGATTCAAAACTTATAGCCGTTTGAACCACATAATTTTTCATATCTGTACGTTTTTTGTCAAATATCTCGGAAACGGAAGCTCGTACAGCAAATTTACCTGCATATGGGAATGCTAACTGTAGAATTTGATGAGGAGTAGAATGAGCCCATCTGCGAGGCTCTACGACTTTCGATTCAAAAGTTATAGCCGTTTGAACCACATAATTTTTCATATCTGTACAGTTTTTGTCAAATATCTCGGAAACGGAAGCTCGTACAGCAAATTTACCTTCGGGGAATGCTAACTGTAGAATTTGATGAGGAATCGAATGAGCCCATCTGCGAGGCTCTACGACTTTCGATTCAAAATGTAGCCGATTGAACCACATAATTTTTCATATCTGTACGGTTTTTGTCCGATTTCAAGGACATTTGACACATCATTTTTCAAATCTGTACGGTTTTTGTCAAATATCTCGGAAACGGAAGCTTGTACAGCAAATTTACCTTTGGGGAATGCTAACTGTAGAATTTGATGAGGAATCGAATGAGCCCATCTGCGAGGCTCTACGACTTTCGATTCAAAATGTAGCCGATTGAACCACATAATTTTTCATATCTGTACGGTTTTTGTCCGATTTCAAGGACATTTGACACATCATTTTTCAAATCTGTACGGTTTTTGTCAAATATCTCGGAAACGGAAGCTCGTACAGCAAATTTACCTTTGGGGAATGCTAACTGTAGAATTTGATGAGGAATCGAATGAGCCCATCTGCGAGGCTCTACGACTTTCGATTCAAAACTTATAGCCGTTTGAACCACATAATTTTTCATATCTGTACGTTTTTTGTCAAATATCTCGGAAACGGAAGCTCGTACAGCAAATTTACCTGCATATGGGAATGCTAACTGTAGAATTTGATGAGGAGTAGAATGAGCCCATCTGCGAGGCTCTACGACTTTCGATTCAAAAGTTATAGCCGTTTGAACCACATAATTTTTCATATCTGTACAGTTTTTGTCAAATATCTCGGAAACGGAAGCTCGTACAGCAAATTTACCTTCGGGGAATGCTAACTGTAGAATTTGATGAGGAATCGAATGAGCCCATCTGCGAGGCTCTACGACTTTCGATTCAAAATGTAGCCGATTGAACCACATAATTTTTCATATCTGTACGGTTTTTGTCCGATTTCAAGGACATTTGACACATCATTTTTCAAATCTGTACGGTTTTTGTCAAATATCTCGGAAACGGAAGCTTGTACAGCAAATTTACCTTTGGGGAATGCTAACTGTAGAATTTGATGAGGAATCGAATGAGCCCATCTGCGAGGCTCTACGACTTTCGATTCAAAATGTAGCCGATTGAACCACATAATTTTTCATATCTGTACGGTTTTTGTCCGATTTCAAGGACATTTGACACATCATTTTTCAAATCTGTACGGTTTTTGTCAAATATCTCGGAAACGGAAGCTCGTACAGCAAATTTACCTTTGGGGAATGCTAACTGTAGAATTTGATGAGGAATCGAATGAGCCCATCTGCGAGGCTCTACGACTTTCGATTCAAAATGTAGCCGATTGAACCACATAATTTTTCATATCTGTACGGTTTTTGTCCGATTTCAAGGACATTTGACACATCATTTTTCAAATCTGTACGGTTTTTGTCAAATATCTCGGAAACGGAAGCTCGTACAGCAAATTTACCTTTGGGGAATGCTAACTGTAGAATTTGATGAGGAATCGAATGAGCCCATCTGCGAGGCTCTACGACTTTCGATTCAAAATGTAGCCGATTGAACCACATAATTTTTCATATATGTACGGTTTTTGTCCGATTTCAAGGACATTTGACACATCATTTTTCAAATCTGTACGGTTTTTGTCAAATATCTCGGAAACGGAAGCTCGTACAGCAAATTTACCTTTGGGGAATGCTAACTGTAGAATTTGATGAGGAATCGAATGAGCCCATCTGCGAGGCTCTACGACTTTCGATTCAAAATGTAGCCGATTGAACCACATAATTTTTCATATCTGTACGGTTTTTGTCCGATTTCAAGGACATTTGACACATCATTTTTCAAATCTGTACGGTTTTTGTCAAATATCTCGGAAACGGAAGCTCGTACAGCAAATTTACCTTTGGGGAATGCTAACTGTAGAATTTGATGAGGAATCGAATGAGCCCATCTGCGAGGCTCTACGACTTTCGATTCAAAATGTAGCCGATTGAACAACATAATTTTTCATATATGTACGGTTTTTGTCCGATTTCAAGGACATTTGACACATCATTTTTCAAATCTGTACGGTTTTTGTCAAATATCTCGGAAACGGAAGCTCGTACAGCAAATTTACCTTCGGGGAATGCTAACTGTAGAATTTGATGAGGAATCGAATGAGCCCATCTGCGAGGCTCTACGACTTTCGATTCAAAATGTAGCCGATTGAACCACATAATTTTTCATATCTGTACGGTTTTTGTCCGATTTCAAGGACATTTGACACATCATTTTTCAAATCTGTACGGTTTTTGTCAAATATCTCGGAAACGGAAGCTCGTACAGCAAATTTACCTTTGGGGAATGCTAACTGTAGAATTTGATGAGGAGTAGAATGAGCCCATCTGCGAGGCTCTACGACTTTCGATTCAAAACTTATAGCCGTTTGAACCACATAATTTTTCATATCTGTACAGTTTTTGTCAAATATCTCGGAAACGGAAGCTCGTACAGCAAATTTACCTTCGGGGAATGCTAACTGTAGAATTTGATGAGGAATCGAATGAGCCCATCTGCGAGGCTCTACGACTTTCGATTCAAAATGTAGCCGATTGAACCACATAATTTTTCATATCTGTACGGTTTTTTTCCGATTTCAAGGACATTTGACACATCATTTTTCAAATCTGTACGGTTTTTGTCAAATATCTCGGAAACGGAAGCTCGTACAGCAAATTTACCTTTGGGGAATGCTAACTGTAGAATTTGATGAGGAGTAGAATGAGCCCATCTGCGAGGCTCTACGACTTTCGATTCAAAATGTAGCCGTTTGAACCACATAATTTTTCATATCTGTACGGTTTTTGTCAAATATCTCGGAAACGGAAGCTCGTACAGCAAATTTACCTGCATATGGGAATGCTAACTGTAGAATTTGATGAGGAGTAGAATGAGCCCATCTGCGAGGCTCTACGACTTTCGATTCAAAACTTATAGCCGTTTGAACCACATAATTTTTCATATCTGTACGGTTTTTGTCCGATTTCAAGGACATTTGACACATCATTTCTCAAATCTGTACGGTTTTTGTCAAATATCTCGGAAACGGAAGCTCGTACAGCAAATTTACCTTTGGGGAATGCTAACTGTAGAATTTGATGAGGAATCGAATGAGCCCATCTGCGAGGCTCTACGACTTTCGATTCAAAATGTAGCCGATTGAACCACATAATTTTTCATATCTGTACGGTTTTTGTCCGATTTCAAGGACATTTGACACATCATTTTTCAAATCTGTACGGTTTTTGTCAAATATCTCGGAAACGGAAGCTCGTACAGCAAATTTACCTTTGGGGAATGCTAACTGTAGAATTTGATGAGGAGTAGAATGAGCCCATCTGCGAGGCTCTACGACTTTCGATTCAAAACTTATAGCCGTTTGAACCACATCATTTTTCATATCTGTACGGTTTTTGTCAAATATCTCGGAAACGGAAGCTCGTACAGCAAATTTACCTGCATATGGGAATGCTAACTGTAGAATTTGATGAGGAGTAGAATGAGCCCATCTGCGAGGCTCTACGACTTTCGATTCAAAACTTATAGCCGTTTGAACCACATAATTTTTCATATCTGTACGGTTTTTGTCAAATATCTCGGAAACGGAAGCTCGTACAGCAAATTTACCTTCGGGGAATGCTAACTGTAGAATTTGATGAGGAATCGAATGAGCCCATCTGCGAGGCTCTACGACTTTCGATTCAAAATGTAGCCGATTGAACCACATAATTTTTCATATCTGTACGGTTTTTGTCCGATTTCAAGGACATTTGACACATCATTTTTCAAATCTGTACGGTTTTTGTCAAATATCTCGGAAACGGAAGCTCGTACAGCAAATTTACCTTTGGGGAATGCTAACTGTAGAATTTGATGAGGAGTAGAATGAGCCCATCTGCGAGGCTCTACGACTTTCGATTCAAAACTTATAGCCGTTTGAACCACATAATTTTTCATATGTGTACGGTTTTTGTCAAATATCTCGGAAACGGAAGCTCGTACAGCAAATTTACCTTCGGGGAATGCTAACTGTAGAATTTGATGAGGAATCGAATGAGCCCATCTGCGAGGCTCTACGACTTTCAATTCAAAAGTTATAGCCGTTTGAACCACATAATTTTTCATATCTGTACGTTTTTTGTCAAATATCTCGGAAACGGAAGCTCGTACAGCAAATTTACCTGCATATGGGAATGCTAACTGTAGAATTTGATGAGGAGTAGAATGAGCCCATCTGCGAGGCTCTACGACTTTCGATTCAAAAGTTATAGCCGTTTGAACCACATAATTTTTCATATCTGTACAGTTTTTGTCAAATATCTCGGAAACGGAAGCTCGTACAGCAAATTTACCTTCGGGGAATGCTAACTGTAGAATTTGATGAGGAATCGAATGAGCCCATCTGCGAGGCTCTACGACTTTCGATTCAAAATGTAGCCGATTGAACCACATAATTTTTCATATCTGTACGGTTTTTTTCCGATTTCAAGGACATTTGACACATCATTTTTCAAATCTGTACGGTTTTTGTCAAATATCTCGGAAACGGAAGCTCGTACAGCAAATTTACCTTTGGGGAATGCTAACTGTAGAATTTGATGAGGAGTAGAATGAGCCCATCTGCGAGGCTCTACGACTTTCAATTCAAAAGTTATAGCCGTTTGAACCACATAATTTTTCATATCTGTACGGTTTTTGTCAAATATCTCGGAAACGGAAGCTCGTACAGCAAATTTACCTGCATATGGGAATGCTAACTGTAGAATTTGATGAGGAGTAGAATGAGCCCATCTGCGAGGCTCTACGACTTTCGATTCAAAACTTATAGCCGTTTGAACCACATAATTTTTCATATCTGTACGGTTTTTGTCAAATATCTCGGAAACGGAAGCTCGTACAGCAAATTTACCTTTGGGGAATGCTAACTGTAGAATTTGATGAGGAATCGAATGAGCCCATCTGCGAGGCTCTACGACTTTCGATTCAAAATGTAGCCGATTGAACCACATAATTTTTCATATCTGTACGGTTTTTGTCCGATTTCAAGGACATTTGACACATCATTTTTCAAATCTGTACGGTTTTTGTCAAATATCTCGGAAACGGAAGCTCGTACAGCAAATTTACCTTTGGGGAATGCTAACTGTAGAATTTGATGAGGAGTAGAATGAGCCCATCTGCGAGGCTCTACGACTTTCAATTCAAAAGTTATAGCCGTTTGAACCACATAATTTTTCATATCTGTACGGTTTTTGTCAAATATCTCGGAAACGGAAGCTCGTACAGCAAATTTACCTGCATATGGGAATGCTAACTGTAGAATTTGATGAGGAGTAGAATGAGCCCATCTGCGAGGCTCTACGACTTTCGATTCAAAACTTATAGCCGTTTGAACCACATAATTTTTCATATCTGTACGGTTTTTGTCAAATATCTCGGAAACGGAAGCTCGTACAGCAAATTTACCTTCGGGGAATGCTAACTGTAGAATTTGATGAGGAATCGAATGAGCCCATCTGCGAGGCTCTACGACTTTCGATTCAAAATGTAGCCGATTGAACCACATAATTTTTCATATCTGTACGGTTTTTGTCCGATTTCAAGGACATTTGACACATCATTTTTCAAATCTGTACGGTTTTTGTCAAATATCTCGGAAACGGAAGCTCGTACAGCAAATTTACCTTTGGGGAATGCTAACTGTAGAATTTGATGAGGAATCGAATGAGCCCATCTGCGAGGCTCTACGACTTTCGATTCAAAATGTAGCCGATTGAACCACATAATTTTTCATATATGTACGGTTTTTGTCCGATTTCAAGGACATTTGACACATCATTTTTCAAATCTGTACGGTTTTTGTCAAATATCTCGGAAACGGAAGCTCGTACAGCAAATTTACCTTTGGGGAATGCTAACTGTAGAATTTGATGAGGAATCGAATGAGCCCATCTGCGAGGCTCTACGACTTTCAATTCAAAAGTTATAACCGTTTGAACCACATAATTTTTCATATCTGTACGGTTTTTGTCAAATATCTCGGAAACGGAAGCTCGTACAGCAAATTTACCTTTGGGGAATGCTAACTGTAGAATTTGATGAGGAATCGAATGAGCCCATCTGCGAGGCTCTACGACTTTCAATTCAAAAGTTATAGCCGTTTGAACCACATAATTTTTCATATCTGTACGGTTTTTGTCAAATATCTCGGAAACGGAAGCTCGTACAGCAAATTTACCTTCGGGGAATGCTAACTGTAGAATTTGATGAGGAATCGAATGAGCCCATCTGCGAGGCTCTACGACTTTCGATTCAAAATGTAGCCGATTGAACCACATAATTTTTCATATCTGTACGGTTTTTGTCCGATTTCAAGGACATTTGACACATCATTTTTCAAATCTGTACGGTTTTTGTCAAATATCTCGGAAACGGAAGCTCGTACAGCAAATTTACCTTTGGGGAATGCTAACTGTAGAATTTGATGAGGAATCGAATGAGCCCATCTGCGAGGCTCTACGACTTTCGATTCAAAATGTAGCCGATTGAACCACATAATTTTTCATATCTGTACGGTTTTTGTCCGATTTCAAGGACATTTGACACATCATTTTTCAAATCTGTACGGTTTTTGTCAAATATCTCGGAAACGGAAGCTCGTACAGCAAATTTACCTTTGGGGAATGCTAACTGTAGAATTTGATGAGGAGTAGAATGAGCCCATCTGCGAGGCTCTACGACTTTCGATTCAAAACTTATAGCCGTTTGAACCACATAATTTTTCATATCTGTACGGTTTTTGTCAAATATCTCGGAAACGGAAGCTCGTACAGCAAATTTACCTTCGGGGAATGCTAACTGTAGAATTTGATGAGGAATCGAATGAGCCCATCTGCGAGGCTCTACGACTTTCAATTCAAAAGTTATAGCCGTTTGAACCACATAATTTTTCATATCTGTACGTTTTTTGTCAAATATCTCGGAAACGGAAGCTCGTACAGCAAATTTACCTGCATATGGGAATGCTAACTGTAGAATTTGATGAGGAGTAGAATGAGCCCATCTGCGAGGCTCTACGACTTTCGATTCAAAAGTTATAGCCGTTTGAACCACATAATTTTTCATATCTGTACAGTTTTTGTCAAATATCTCGGAAACGGAAGCTCGTACAGCAAATTTACCTTCGGGGAATGCTAACTGTAGAATTTGATGAGGAATCGAATGAGCCCATCTGCGAGGCTCTACGACTTTCGATTCAAAATGTAGCCGATTGAACCACATAATTTTTCATATCTGTACGGTTTTTGTCCGATTTCAAGGACATTTGACACATCATTTTTCAAATCTGTACGGTTTTTGTCAAATATCTCGGAAACGGAAGCTCGTACAGCAAATTTACCTTTGGGGAATGCTAACTGTAGAATTTGATGAGGAGTAGAATGAGCCCATCTGCGACTCTCTACGACTTTCGATTCAAAACTTATAGCCGTTTGAACCACATAATTTTTCATATCTGTACGGTTTTTGTCAAATATCTCGGAAACGGAAGCTCGTACAGCAAATTTACCTTCGGGGAATGCTAACTGTAGAATTTGATGAGGAATCGAATGAGCCTCTCTGCGAGGCTCTACGACTTTCAATTCAAAAGTTATAGCCGTTTGAACCACATAATTTTTCATATCTGTACGTTTTTTGTCAAATATCTCGGAAACGGAAGCTCGTACAGCAAATTTACCTGCATATGGGAATGCTAACTGTAGAATTTGATGAGGAGTAGAATGAGCCCATCTGCGAGGCTCTACGACTTTCGATTCAAAAGTTATAGCCGTTTGAACCACATAATTTTTCATATCTGTACGGTTTTTGTCAAATATCTCGGAAACGGAAGCTCGTACAGCAAATTTACCTTCGGGGAATGCTAACTGTAGAATTTGATGAGGAATCGAATGAGCCCATCTGCGAGGCTCTACGACTTTCAATTCAAAAGTTTTAGCCGTTTGAACCACATAATTTTTCATATCTGTACGTTTTTTGTCAAATATCTCGGAAACGGAAGCTCGTACAGCAAATTTACCTGCACATGGGAATGCTAACTGTAGAATTTGATGAGGAGTAGAATGAGCCCATCTGCGAGGCTCTACGACTTTCGATTCAAAAGTTATAGCCGTTTGAACCACATAATTTTTCATATCTGTACAGTTTTTGTCAAATATCTCGGAAACGGAAGCTCGTACAGCAAATTTACCTTCGGGGAATGCTAACTGTAGAATTTGATGAGGAATCGAATGAGCCCATCTGCGAGGCTCTACGACTTTCAATTCAAAAGTTTTAGCCGTTTGAACCACATAATTTTTCATATCTGTACGTTTTTTGTCAAATATCTCGGAAACGGAAGCTCGTACAGCAAATTTACCTGCACATGGGAATGCTAACTGTAGAATTTGATGAGGAGTAGAATGAGCCCATCTGCGAGGCTCTACGACTTTCGATTCAAAAGTTATAGCCGTTTGAACCACATAATTTTTCATATCTGTACAGTTTTTGTCAAATATCTCGGAAACTGAAGCTCGTACAGCAAATTTACCTTCGGGGAATGCTAACTGTAGAATTTGATGAGGAATCGAATGAGCCCATCTGCGAGGCTCTACGACTTTCGATTCAAAATGTAGCCGATTGAACCACATAATTTTTCATATCTGTACGTTTTTTGTCCGATTTCAAGGACTTTTGACACATCATTTTTCAAATCTGTACGTTTTTTGTCAAATATCTCGGAAACGGAAGCTCGTACAGCAAATTTACCTTTGGGGAATGCTAACTGTAGAATTTGATGAGGAGTAGAATGAGCCCATCTGCGAGGCTCTACGACTTTCGATTCAAAATGTAGCCGTTTGAACAACATAATTTTTCATATCTGTACGGTTTTTGTCCGATTTCAAGGACATTTGACACATCATTTTTTCAAATCTGTACGGTTTTTGTCAAATATCTCGGAAACGGAAGCTCGTACAGCAAATTTACCTTTGGGGAATGCTAACTGTAGAATTTGATGAGGAATCGAATGAGCCCATCTGCGAGGCTCTACGACTTTCGATTCAAAATGTAGCCGATTGAACCACATAATTGTTCATATCTGTACGTTTTTTGTCCGATTTCAAGGACATTTGACACATCATTTTTCAAATCTGTACGGTTTTTGTCAAATATCTCGGAAACGGAAGCTCGTACAGCAAATTTACCTTCAGGGAATGCTAACTGTAGAATTTGATGAGGAATCGAATGAGCCCATCTGCGAGGCTCTACGACTTTCGATTCAAAAGTTATAGCCGTTTGAACCACATAATTTTTCATATCTGTACGGTTTTTGTCAAATATCTCGGAAAAGGAAGCTCGTACAGCAAATTTACCTTTGGGGAATGCTAACTGTAGAATTTGATGAGGAGTAGAATGAGCCCATCTGCGAGGCTCTACGACTTTCGATTCAAAACTTATAGCCGTTTGAACCACATAATTTTTCATATCTGTACGGTTTTTGTCAAATATCTCGGAAACGGAAGCTCGTACAGCAAATTTACCTTCGGGGAATGCTAACTGTAGAATTTGATGAGGAATCGAATGAGCCCATCTGCGAGGCTCTACGACTTTCAATTCAAAAGTTATAGCCGTTTGAACCACATAATTTTTCATATCTGTACGTTTTTTGTCAAATATCTCGGAAACGGAAGCTCGTACAGCAAATTTACCTGCATATGGGAATGCTAACTGTAGAATTTGATGAGGAGTAGAATGAGCCCATCTGCGAGGCTCTACGACTTTCGATTCAAAAGTTATAGCCGTTTGAACCACATAATTTTTCATATCTGTACGGTTTTTGTCAAATATCTCGGAAACGGAAGCTCGTACAGCAAATTTACCTTCGGGGAATGCTAACTGTAGAATTTGATGAGGAATCGAATGAGCCCATCTGCGAGGCTCTACGACTTTCAATTCAAAAGTTTTAGCCGTTTGAACCACATAATTTTTCATATCTGTACGTTTTTTGTCAAATATCTCGGAAACGGAAGCTCGTACAGCAAATTTACCTGCACATGGGAATGCTAACTGTAGAATTTGATGAGGAGTAGAATGAGCCCATCTGCGAGGCTCTACGACTTTCGATTCAAAAGTTATAGCCGTTTGAACCACATAATTTTTCATATCTGTACAGTTTTTGTCAAATATCTCGGAAACTGAAGCTCGTACAGCAAATTTACCTTCGGGGAATGCTAACTGTAGAATTTGATGAGGAATCGAATGAGCCCATCTGCGAGGCTCTACGACTTTCGATTCAAAATGTAGCCGATTGAACCACATAATTTTTCATATCTGTACGGTTTTTGTCCGATTTCAAGGACTTTTGACACATCATTTTTCAAATCTGTACGTTTTTTGTCAAATATCTCGGAAACGGAAGCTCGTACAGCAAATTTACCTTTGGGGAATGCTAACTGTAGAATTTGATGAGGAGTAGAATGAGCCCATCTGCGAGGCTCTACGACTTTCGATTCAAAATGTAGCCGTTTGAACCACATAATTTTTCATATCTGTACGGTTTTTGTCCGATTTCAAGGACATTTGACACATCATTTTTTCAAATCTGTACGGTTTTTGTCAAATATCTCGGAAACGGAAGCTCGTACAGCAAATTTACCTTTGGGGAATGCTAACTGTAGAATTTGATGAGGAATCGAATGAGCCCATCTGCGAGGCTCTACGACTTTCGATTCAAAATGTAGCCGATTGAACCACATAATTGTTCATATCTGTACGTTTTTTGTCCGATTTCAAGGACATTTGACACATCATTTTTCAAATCTGTACGGTTTTTGTCAAATATCTCGGAAACGGAAGCTCGTACAGCAAATTTACCTTCAGGGAATGCTAACTGTAGAATTTGATGAGGAATCGAATGAGCCCATCTGCGAGGCTCTACGACTTTCGATTCAAAAGTTATAGCCGTTTGAACCACATAATTTTTCATATCCGTACGGTTTTTGTCAAATATCTCGGAAAAGGAAGCTCGTACAGCAAATTTACCTTTGGGGAATGCTAACTGTAGAATTTGATGAGGAGTAGAATGAGCCCATCTGCGAGGCTCTACGACTTTCGATTCAAAACTTATAGCCGTTTGAACCACATAATTTTTCATATCTGTACGGTTTTTGTCAAATATCTCGGAAACGGAAGCTCGTACAGCAAATTTACCTTCGGGGAATGCTAACTGTAGAATTTGATGAGGAATCGAATGAGCCCATCTGCGAGGCTCTACGACTTTCAATTCAAAAGTTATAGCCGTTTGAACCACATAATTTTTCATATCTGTACGTTTTTTGTCAAATATCTCGGAAACGGAAGCTCGTACAGCAAATTTACCTGCATATGGGAATGCTAACTGTAGAATTTGATGAGGAGTAGAATGAGCCCATCTGCGAGGCTCTACGACTTTCGATTCAAAAGTTATAGCCGTTTGAACCACATAATTTTTCATATCTGTACGGTTTTTGTCAAATATCTCGGAAACGGAAGCTCGTACAGCAAATTTACCTTCGGGGAATGCTAACTGTAGAATTTGATGAGGAATCGAATGAGCCCATCTGCGAGGCTCTACGACTTTCAATTCAAAAGTTTTAGCCGTTTGAACCACATAATTTTTCATATCTGTACGTTTTTTGTCAAATATCTCGGAAACGGAAGCTCGTACAGCAAATTTACCTGCACATGGGAATGCTAACTGTAGAATTTGATGAGGAGTAGAATGAGCCCATCTGCGAGGCTCTACGACTTTCGATTCAAAAGTTATAGCCGTTTGAACCACATAATTTTTCATATCTGTACAGTTTTTGTCAAATATCTCGGAAACTGAAGCTCGTACAGCAAATTTACCTTCGGGGAATGCTAACTGTAGAATTTGATGAGGAATCGAATGAGCCCATCTGCGAGGCTCTACGACTTTCGATTCAAAATGTAGCCGATTGAACCACATAATTTTTCATATCTGTACGGTTTTTGTCCGATTTCAAGGACTTTTGACACATCATTTTTCAAATCTGTACGTTTTTTGTCAAATATCTCGGAAACGGAAGCTCGTACAGCAAATTTACCTTTGGGGAATGCTAACTGTAGAATTTGATGAGGAGTAGAATGAGCCCATCTGCGAGGCTCTACGACTTTCGATTCAAAATGTAGCCGATTGAACCACATAATTTTTCATATCTGTACGGTTTTTGTCCGATTTCAAGGACATTTGACACATCATTTTTCAAATCTGTACGGTTTTTGTCAAATATCTCGGAAACGGAAGCTCGTACAGCAAATTTACCTGCATATGGGAATGCTAACTGTAGAATTTGATGAGGAGTAGAATGAGCCCATCTGCGAGGCTCTACGACTTTCGATTCAAAACTTATAGCCGTTTGAACCACATAATTTTTCATATCTGTACGGTTTTTGTCAAATATCTCGGAAACGGAAGCTCGTACAGCAAATTTACCTTCGGGGAATGCTAACTGTAGAATTTGATGAGGAATCGAATGAGCCCATCTGCGAGGCTCTACGACTTTCGATTCAAAATGTAGCCGATTGAACCACATAATTTTTCATATCTGTACGGTTTTTGTCCGATTTCAAGGACATTTGACACATCATTTTTCAAATCTGTACGGTTTTTGTCAAATATCTCGGAAACGGAAGCTCGTACAGCAAATTTACCTTTGGGGAATGCTAACTGTAGAATTTGATGAGGAATCGAATGAGCCCATCTGCGAGGCTCTACGACTTTCGATTCAAAATGTAGCCGATTGAACCACATAATTTTTCATATATGTACGGTTTTTGTCCGATTTCAAGGACATTTGACACATCATTTTTCAAATCTGTACGGTTTTTGTCAAATATCTCGGAAACGGAAGCTCGTACAGCAAATTTACCTTTGGGGAATGCTAACTGTAGAATTTGATGAGGAATCGAATGAGCCCATCTGCGAGGCTCTACGACTTTCAATTCAAAAGTTATAGCCGTTTGAACCACATAATTTTTCATATCTGTACGGTTTTTGTCAAATATCTCGGAAACGGAAGCTCGTACAGCAAATTTACCTTTGGGGAATGCTAACTGTAGAATTTGATGAGGAATCGAATGAGCCCATCTGCGAGGCTCTACGACTTTCAATTCAAAAGTTATAGCCGTTTGAACCACATAATTTTTCATATCTGTACGTTTTTTGTCAAATATCTCGGAAACGGAAGCTCGTACAGCAAATTTACCTGCATATGGGAATGCTAACTGTAGAATTTGATGAGGAGTAGAATGAGCCCATCTGCGAGGCTCTACGACTTTCGATTCAAAAGTTATAGCCGTTTGAACCACATAATTTTTCATATCTGTACGGTTTTTGTCAAATATCTCGGAAACGGAAGCTCGTACAGCAAATTTACCTTCGGGGAATGCTAACTGTAGAATTTGATGAGGAATCGAATGAGCCCATCTGCGAGGCTCTACGACTTTCAATTCAAAAGTTTTAGCCGTTTGAACCACATAATTTTTCATATCTGTACGTTTTTTGTCAAATATCTCGGAAACGGAAGCTCGTACAGCAAATTTACCTGCACATGGGAATGCTAACTGTAGAATTTGATGAGGAGTAGAATGAGCCCATCTGCGAGGCTCTACGACTTTCGATTCAAAAGTTATAGCCGTTTGAACCACATAATTTTTCATATCTGTACAGTTTTTGTCAAATATCTCGGAAACTGAAGCTCGTACAGCAAATTTACCTTCGGGGAATGCTAACTGTAGAATTTGATGAGGAATCGAATGAGCCCATCTGCGAGGCTCTACGACTTTCGATTCAAAATGTAGCCGATTGAACCACATAATTTTTCATATCTGTACGGTTTTTGTCCGATTTCAAGGACTTTTGACACATCATTTTTCAAATCTGTACGTTTTTTGTCAAATATCTCGGAAACGGAAGCTCGTACAGCAAATTTACCTTTGGGGAATGCTAACTGTAGAATTTGATGAGGAGTAGAATGAGCCCATCTGCGAGGCTCTACGACTTTCGATTCAAAATGTAGCCGTTTGAACCACATAATTTTTCATATCTGTACGGTTTTTGTCCGATTTCAAGGACATTTGACACATCATTTTTTCAAATCTGTACGGTTTTTGTCAAATATCTCGGAAACGGAAGCTCGTACAGCAAATTTACCTTTGGGGAATGCTAACTGTAGAATTTGATGAGGAATCGAATGAGCCCATCTGCGAGGCTCTACGACTTTCGATTCAAAATGTAGCCGATTGAACCACATAATTGTTCATATCTGTACGTTTTTTGTCCGATTTCAAGGACATTTGACACATCATTTTTCAAATCTGTACGGTTTTTGTCAAATATCTCGGAAACGGAAGCTCGTACAGCAAATTTACCTTCAGGGAATGCTAACTGTAGAATTTGATGAGGAATCGAATGAGCCCATCTGCGAGGCTCTACGACTTTCGATTCAAAATGTAGCCGATTGAACCACATAATTTTTCATATCTGTACGGTTTTTGTCCGATTTCAAGGACATTTGACACATCATTTTTCAAATCTGTACGGTTTTTGTCAAATATCTCGGAAACGGAAGCTCGTACAGCAAATTTACCTTTGGGGAATGCTAACTGTAGAATTTGATGAGGAGTAGAATGAGCCCATCTGCGAGGCTCTACGACTTTCAATTCAAAAGTTATAGCCGTTTGAACCACATAATTTTTCATATCTGTACGTTTTTTGTCAAATATCTCGGAAACGGAAGCTCGTACAGCAAATTTACCTGCATATGGGAATGCTAACTGTAGAATTTGATGAGGAGTAGAATGAGCCCATCTGCGAGGCTCTACGACTTTCGATTCAAAACTTATAGCCGTTTGAACCACATAATTTTTCATATCTGTACGGTTTTTGTCAAATATCTCGGAAACGGAAGCTCGTACAGCAAATTTACCTTCGGGGAATGCTAACTGTAGAATTTGATGAGGAATCGAATGAGCCCATCTGCGAGGCTCTACGACTTTCGATTCAAAATGTAGCCGATTGAACCACATAATTTTTCATATCTGTACGGTTTTTGTCCGATTTCAAGGACATTTGACACATCATTTTTCAAATCTATACGGTTTTTGTCAAATATCTCGGAAACGGAAGCTCGTACAGCAAATTTACCTTTGGGGAATGCTAACTGTAGAATTTGATGAGGAATCGAATGAGCCCATCTGCGAGGCTCTACGACTTTCGATTCAAAATGTAGCCGATTGAACCACATAATTTTTCATATATGTACGGTTTTTGTCCGATTTCAAGGACATTTGACACATCATTTTTCAAATCTGTACGGTTTTTGTCAAATATCTCGGAAACGGAAGCTCGTACAGCAAATTTACCTTTGGGGAATGCTAACTGTAGAATTTGATGAGGAATCGAATGAGCCCATCTGCGAGGCTCTACGACTTTCAATTCAAAAGTTATAGCCGTTTGAACCACATAATTTTTCATATCTGTACGGTTTTTGTCAAATATCTCGGAAACGGAAGCTCGTACAGCAAATTTACCTTTGGGGAATGCTAACTGTAGAATTTGATGAGGAATCGAATGAGCCCATCTGCGAGGCTCTACGACTTTCAATTCAAAAGTTATAGCCGTTTGAACCACATAATTTTTCATATCTGTACGGTTTTTGTCAAATATCTCGGAAACGGAAGCTCGTACAGCAAATTTACCTTCGGGGAATGCTAACTGTAGAATTTGATGAGGAATCGAATGAGCCCATCTGCGAGGCTCTACGACTTTCGATTCAAAATGTAGCCGATTGAACCACATAATTTTTCATATCTGTACGGTTTTTGTCCGATTTCAAGG
Organism: Borostomias antarcticus; assembly: GCF_949987555.1. Lineage (NCBI taxonomy): Eukaryota > Metazoa > Chordata > Actinopteri > Stomiiformes > Stomiidae > Borostomias > Borostomias antarcticus. Next base: position 423,866 of record NW_028176304.1, read on the forward strand.
ACATTTGACACATCATTTTTCAAATCTGTACGGTTTTTGTCAAATATCTCGGAAACGGAAGCTCGTACAGCAAATTTACCTTTGGGGAATGCTAACTGTAGAATTTGATGAGGAATCGAATGAGCCCATCTGCGAGGCTCTACGACTTTCGATTCAAAATGTAGCCGATTGAACCACATAATTTTTCATATCTGTACGGTTTTTGTCCGATTTCAAGGACATTTGACACATCATTTTTCAAATCTGTACGGTTTTTGTCAAATATCTCGGAAACGGAAGCTCGTACAGCAAATTTACCTGCACAGGAAAAATACTAACTGTAGAATTTGATGAGGAGTAGAATGAGCCCATCTGCGAGGCTCTACGACTTTCGATTCAAAAGTTATAGCCGTTTGAACCACATAATTTTTCATATCTGTACGGTTTTTGTCAAATATCTCGGAAACGGAAGCTCGTACAGCAAATTTACCTGCATATGGGAATGCTAACTGTAGAATTTGATGAGGAGTAGAATGAGCCCATCTGCGAGGCTCTACGACTTTCGATTCAAAACTTATAGCCGTTTGAACCACATAATTTTTCATATCTGTACGGTTTTTGTCCGATTTCAAGGACATTTGACACATCATTTCTCAAATCTGTACGGTTTTTGTCAAATATCTTGGAAACGGAAGCTCGTACAGCAAATTTACCTTCGGGGAATGCTAACTGTAGAATTTGATGAGGAATCGAATGAGCCCATCTGCGAGGCTCTACGACTTTCGATTCAAAATGTAGCCGATTGAACCACATAATTTTTCATATCTGTACGGTTTTTGTCCGATTTCAAGGACATTTGACACATCATTTTTCAAATCTGTACGGTTTTTGTCAAATATCTCGGAAACGGAAGCTCGTACAGCAAATTTACCTTTGGGGAATGCTAACTGTAGAATTTGATGAGGAATCGAATGAGCCCATCTGCGAGGCTCTACGACTTTCGATTCAAAATGTAGCCGATTGAACCACATAATTTTTCATATATGTACGGTTTTTGTCCGATTTCAAGGACATTTGACACATCATTTTTCAAATCTGTACGGTTTTTGTCAAATATCTCGGAAACGGAAGCTCGTACAGCAAATTTACCTTCGGGGAATGCTAACTGTAGAATTTGATGAGGAATCGAATGAGCCCATCTGCGAGGCTCTACGACTTTCGATTCAAAATGTAGCCGATTGAACCACATAATTTTTCATATCTGTACGGTTTTTGTCCGATTTCAAGGACATTTGACACATCATTTTTCAAATCTGTACGGTTTTTGTCAAATATCTCGGAAACGGAAGCTCGTACAGCAAATTTACCTTTGGGGAATGCTAACTGTAGAATTTGATGAGGAGTAGAATGAGCCCATCTGCGAGGCTCTACGACTTTCGATTCAAAACTTATAGCCGTTTGAACCACATAATTTTTCATATCTGTACGGTTTTTGTCAAATATCTCGGAAACGGAAGCTCGTACAGCAAATTTACCTTCGGGGAATGCTAACTGTAGAATTTGATGAGGAATCGAATGAGCCCATCTGCGAGGCTCTACGACTTTCAATTCAAAAGTTTTAGCCGTTTGAACCACATAATTTTTCATATCTGTACGTTTTTTGTCAAATATCTCGGAAACGGAAGCTCGTACAGCAAATTTACCTGCACATGGGAATGCTAACTGTAGAATTTGATGAGGAGTAGAATGAGCCCATCTGCGAGGCTCTACGACTTTCGATTCAAAAGTTATAGCCGTTTGAACCACATAATTTTTCATATCTGTACAGTTTTTGTCAAATATCTCGGAAACGGAAGCTCGTACAGCAAATTTACCTTCGGGGAATGCTAACTGTAGAATTTGATGAGGAATCGAATGAGCCCATCTGCGAGGCTCTACGACTTTCGATTCAAAATGTAGCCGATTGAACCACATAATTTTTCATATCTGTACGGTTTTTGTCCGATTTCAAGGACATTTGACACATCATTTTTCAAATCTGTACGGTTTTTGTCAAATATCTCGGAAACGGAAGCTCGTACAGCAAATTTACCTTTGGGGAATGCTAACTGTAGAATTTGATGAGGAGTAGAATGAGCCCATCTGCGAGGCTCTACGACTTTCGATTCAAAACTTATAGCCGTTTGAACCACATAATTTTTCATATCTGTACGGTTTTTGTCAAATATCTCGGAAACGGAAGCTCGTACAGCAAATTTACCTTCGGGGAATGCTAACTGTAGAATTTGATGAGGAATCGAATGAGCCCATCTGCGAGGCTCTACGACTTTCGATTCAAAATGTAGCCGTTTGAACCACATAATTTTTCATATCTGTACGTTTTTTGTCAAATATCTCGGAAACGGAAGCTCGTACAGCAAATTTACCTGCATATGGGAATGCTAACTGTAGAATTTGATGAGGAGTAGAATGAGCCCATCTGCGAGGCTCTACGACTTTCGATTCAAAAGTTATAGCCGTTTGAACCACATAATTTTTCATATCTGTACGGTTTTTGTCCGATTTCAAGGACATTTGACACATCATTTCTCAAATCTGTACGGTTTTTGTCAAATATCTCAGAAACGGAAGCTCGTACAGCAAATTTACCTTTGGGGAATGCTAACTGTAGAATTTGATGAGGAATCGAATGAGCCCATCTGCGAGGCTCTACGACTTTCGATTCAAAATGTAGCCGATTGAACCACATAATTTTTCATATCTGTACGGTTTTTGTCCGATTTCAAGGACATTTGACACATCATTTTTCAAATCTGTACGGTTTTTGTCAAATATCTCGGAAACGGAAGCTCGTACAGCAAATTTACCTTTGGGGAATGCTAACTGTAGAATTTGATGAGGAGTAGAATGAGCCCATCTGCGAGGCTCTACGACTTTCGATTAAAAACTTATAGCCGTTTGAACCACATAATTTTTCATATCTGTACGTTTTTTGTCAAATATCTCGGAAACGGAAGCTCGTACAGCAAATTTACCTGCATATGGGAATGCTAACTGTAGAATTTGATGAGGAGTAGAATGAGCCCATCTGCGAGGCTCTACGACTTTCGATTCAAAAGTTATAGCCGTTTGAACCACATAATTTTTCATATCTGTACAGTTTTTGTCAAATATCTCGGAAACGGAAGCTCGTACAGCAAATTTACCTTCGGGGAATGCTAACTGTAGAATTTGATGAGGAATCGAATGAGCCCATCTGCGAGGCTCTACGACTTTCGATTCAAAATGTAGCCGATTGAACCACATAATTTTTCATATCTGTACGGTTTTTGTCCGATTTCAAGGACATTTGACACATCATTTTTCAAATCTGTACGGTTTTTGTCAAATATCTCGGAAACGGAAGCTCGTACAGCAAATTTACCTTTGGGGAATGCTAACTGTAGAATTTGATGAGGAATCGAATGAGCCCATCTGCGAGGCTCTACGACTTTCGATTCAAAATGTAGCCGATTGAACCACATAATTTTTCATATCTGTACGGTTTTTGTCCGATTTCAAGGACATTTGACACATCATTTTTCAAATCTGTACGGTTTTTGTCAAATATCTCGGAAACGGAAGCTCGTACAGCAAATTTACCTTTGGGGAATGCTAACTGTAGAATTTGATGAGGAGTAGAATGAGCCCATCTGCGAGGCTCTACGACTTTCAATTCAAAAGTTATAGCCGTTTGAACCACATAATTTTTCATATCTGTACGGTTTTTGTCAAATATCTCGGAAACGGAAGCTCGTACAGCAAATTTACCTGCATATGGGAATGCTAACTGTAGAATTTGATGAGGAGTAGAATGAGCCCATCTGCGAGGCTCTACGACTTTCGATTCAAAACTTATAGCCGTTTGAACCACATAATTTTTCATATCTGTACGGTTTTTGTCAAATATCTCGGAAACGGAAGCTCGTACAGCAAATTTACCTTCGGGGAATGCTAACTGTAGAATTTGATGAGGAATCGAATGAGCCCATCTGCGAGGCTCTACGACTTTCGATTCAAAATGTAGCCGATTGAACCACATAATTTTTCATATCTGTACGGTTTTTGTCCGATTTCAAGGACATTTGACACATCATTTTTCAAATCTGTACGGTTTTTGTCAAATATCTCGGAAACGGAAGCTCGTACAGCAAATTTACCTTTGGGGAATGCTAACTGTAGAATTTGATGAGGAGTAGAATGAGCCCATCTGCGAGGCTCTACGACTTTCGATTCAAAACTTATAGCCGTTTGAACCACATAATTTTTCATATCTGTACGGTTTTTGTCAAATATCTCGGAAACGGAAGCTCGTACAGCAAATTTACCTTCGGGGAATGCTAACTGTAGAATTTGATGAGGAATCGAATGAGCCCATCTGCGAGGCTCTACGACTTTCGATTCAAAATGTAGCCGTTTGAACCACATAATTTTTCATATCTGTACGTTTTTTGTCAAATATCTCGGAAACGGAAGCTCGTACAGCAAATTTACCTGCATATGGGAATGCTAACTGTAGAATTTGATGAGGAGTAGAATGAGCCCATCTGCGAGGCTCTACGACTTTCGATTCAAAAGTTATAGCCGTTTGAACCACATAATTTTTCATATCTGTACGGTTTTTGTCCGATTTCAAGGACATTTGACACATCATTTCTCAAATCTGTACGGTTTTTGTCAAATATCTCAGAAACGGAAGCTCGTACAGCAAATTTACCTTTGGGGAATGCTAACTGTAGAATTTGATGAGGAATCGAATGAGCCCATCTGCGAGGCTCTACGACTTTCGATTCAAAATGTAGCCGATTGAACCACATAATTTTTCATATCTGTACGGTTTTTGTCCGATTTCAAGGACATTTGACACATCATTTTTCAAATCTGTACGGTTTTTGTCAAATATCTCGGAAACGGAAGCTCGTACAGCAAATTTACCTTTGGGGAATGCTAACTGTAGAATTTGATGAGGAGTAGAATGAGCCCATCTGCGAGGCTCTACGACTTTCGATTAAAAACTTATAGCCGTTTGAACCACATAATTTTTCATATCTGTACGTTTTTTGTCAAATATCTCGGAAACGGAAGCTCGTACAGCAAATTTACCTGCATATGGGAATGCTAACTGTAGAATTTGATGAGGAGTAGAATGAGCCCATCTGCGAGGCTCTACGACTTTCGATTCAAAAGTTATAGCCGTTTGAACCACATAATTTTTCATATCTGTACAGTTTTTGTCAAATATCTCGGAAACGGAAGCTCGTACAGCAAATTTACCTTCGGGGAATGCTAACTGTAGAATTTGATGAGGAATCGAATGAGCCCATCTGCGAGGCTCTACGACTTTCGATTCAAAATGTAGCCGATTGAACCACATAATTTTTCATATCTGTACGGTTTTTGTCCGATTTCAAGGACATTTGACACATCATTTTTCAAATCTGTACGGTTTTTGTCAAATATCTCGGAAACGGAAGCTCGTACAGCAAATTTACCTTTGGGGAATGCTAACTGTAGAATTTGATGAGGAATCGAATGAGCCCATCTGCGAGGCTCTACGACTTTCGATTCAAAATGTAGCCGATTGAACCACATAATTTTTCATATCTGTACGGTTTTTGTCCGATTTCAAGGACATTTGACACATCATTTTTCAAATCTGTACGGTTTTTGTCAAATATCTCGGAAACGGAAGCTCGTACAGCAAATTTACCTTTGGGGAATGCTAACTGTAGAATTTGATGAGGAGTAGAATGAGCCCATCTGCGAGGCTCTACGACTTTCAATTCAAAAGTTATAGCCGTTTGAACCACATAATTTTTCATATCTGTACGGTTTTTGTCAAATATCTCGGAAACGGAAGCTCGTACAGCAAATTTACCTGCATATGGGAATGCTAACTGTAGAATTTGATGAGGAGTAGAATGAGCCCATCTGCGAGGCTCTACGACTTTCGATTCAAAACTTATAGCCGTTTGAACCACATAATTTTTCATATCTGTACGGTTTTTGTCAAATATCTCGGAAACGGAAGCTCGTACAGCAAATTTACCTTCGGGGAATGCTAACTGTAGAATTTGATGAGGAATCGAATGAGCCCATCTGCGAGGCTCTACGACTTTCGATTCAAAATGTAGCCGATTGAACCACATAATTTTTCATATCTGTACGGTTTTTGTCCGATTTCAAGGACATTTGACACATCATTTTTCAAATCTGTACGGTTTTTGTCAAATATCTCGGAAACGGAAGCTCGTACAGCAAATTTACCTTTGGGGAATGCTAACTGTAGAATTTGATGAGGAATCGAATGAGCCCATCTGCGAGGCTCTACGACTTTCGATTCAAAATGTAGCCGATTGAACCACATAATTTTTCATATATGTACGGTTTTTGTCCGATTTCAAGGACATTTGACACATCATTTTTCAAATCTGTACGGTTTTTGTCAAATATCTCGGAAACGGAAGCTCGTACAGCAAATTTACCTTTGGGGAATGCTAACTGTAGAATTTGATGAGGAATCGAATGAGCCCATCTGCGAGGCTCTACGACTTTCGATTCAAAATGTAGCCGATTGAACCACATAATTTTTCATATCTGTACGGTTTTTGTCCGATTTCAAGGACATTTGACACATCATTTTTCAAATCTGTACGGTTTTTGTCAAATATCTCGGAAACGGAAGCTCGTACAGCAAATTTACCTTTGGGGAATGCTAACTGTAGAATTTGATGAGGAGTAGAATGAGCCCATCTGCGAGGCTCTACGACTTTCGATTCAAAACTTATAGCCGTTTGAACCACATAATTTTTCATATCTGTACGGTTTTTGTCAAATATCTCGGAAACGGAAGCTCGTACAGCAAATTTACCTTCGGGGAATGCTAACTGTAGAATTTGATGAGGAATCGAATGAGCCCATCTGCGAGGCTCTACGACTTTCGATTCAAAATGTAGCCGTTTGAACCACATAATTTTTCATATCTGTACGTTTTTTGTCAAATATCTCGGAAACGGAAGCTCGTACAGCAAATTTACCTGCATATGGAAATGCTAACTGTAGAATTTGATGAGGAGTAGAATGAGCCCATCTGCGAGGCTCTACGACTTTCGATTCAAAAGTTATAGCCGTTTGAACCACATAATTTTTCATATCTGTACGGTTTTTGTCCGATTTCAAGGACATTTGACACATCATTTCTCAAATCTGTACGGTTTTTGTCAAATATCTCGGAAACGGAAGCTCGTACAGCAAATTTACCTTTGGGGAATGCTAACTGTAGAATTTGATGAGGAGTAGAATGAGCCCATCTGCGAGGCTCTACGACTTTCGATTCAAAAGTTATAGCCGTTTGAACCACATAATTTTTCATATCTGTACAGTTTTTGTCAAATATCTCGGAAACGGAAGCTCGTACAGCAAATTTACCTTCGGGGAATGCTAACTGTAGAATTTGATGAGGAATCGAATGAGCCCATCTGCGAGGCTCTACGACTTTCGATTCAAAATGTAGCCGATTGAACCACATAATTTTTCATATCTGTACGGTTTTTTTCCGATTTCAAGGACATTTGACACATCATTTTTCAAATCTGTACGGTTTTTGTCAAATATCTCGGAAACGGAAGCTCGTACAGCAAATTTACCTTTGGGGAATGCTAACTGTAGAATTTGATGAGGAATCGAATGAGCCCATCTGCGAGGCTCTACGACTTTCGATTCAAAACTTATAGCCGTTTGAACCACATAATTTTTCATATCTGTACGTTTTTTGTCAAATATCTCGGAAACGGAAGCTCGTACAGCAAATTTACCTGCATATGGGAATGCTAACTGTAGAATTTGATGAGGAGTAGAATGAGCCCATCTGCGAGGCTCTACGACTTTCGATTCAAAAGTTATAGCCGTTTGAACCACATAATTTTTCATATCTGTACAGTTTTTGTCAAATATCTCGGAAACGGAAGCTCGTACAGCAAATTTACCTTCGGGGAATGCTAACTGTAGAATTTGATGAGGAATCGAATGAGCCCATCTGCGAGGCTCTACGACTTTCGATTCAAAATGTAGCCGATTGAACCACATAATTTTTCATATCTGTACGGTTTTTGTCCGATTTCAAGGACATTTGACACATCATTTTTCAAATCTGTACGGTTTTTGTCAAATATCTCGGAAACGGAAGCTTGTACAGCAAATTTACCTTTGGGGAATGCTAACTGTAGAATTTGATGAGGAATCGAATGAGCCCATCTGCGAGGCTCTACGACTTTCGATTCAAAATGTAGCCGATTGAACCACATAATTTTTCATATCTGTACGGTTTTTGTCCGATTTCAAGGACATTTGACACATCATTTTTCAAATCTGTACGGTTTTTGTCAAATATCTCGGAAACGGAAGCTCGTACAGCAAATTTACCTTTGGGGAATGCTAACTGTAGAATTTGATGAGGAATCGAATGAGCCCATCTGCGAGGCTCTACGACTTTCGATTCAAAATGTAGCCGATTGAACCACATAATTTTTCATATCTGTACGGTTTTTTTCCGATTTCAAGGACATTTGACACATCATTTTTCAAATCTGTACGGTTTTTGTCAAATATCTCGGAAACGGAAGCTCGTACAGCAAATTTACCTTTGGGGAATGCTAACTGTAGAATTTGATGAGGAATCGAATGAGCCCATCTGCGAGGCTCTACGACTTTCGATTCAAAACTTATAGCCGTTTGAACCACATAATTTTTCATATCTGTACGTTTTTTGTCAAATATCTCGGAAACGGAAGCTCGTACAGCAAATTTACCTGCATATGGGAATGCTAACTGTAGAATTTGATGAGGAGTAGAATGAGCCCATCTGCGAGGCTCTACGACTTTCGATTCAAAAGTTATAGCCGTTTGAACCACATAATTTTTCATATCTGTACAGTTTTTGTCAAATATCTCGGAAACGGAAGCTCGTACAGCAAATTTACCTTCGGGGAATGCTAACTGTAGAATTTGATGAGGAATCGAATGAGCCCATCTGCGAGGCTCTACGACTTTCGATTTAAAATGTAGCCGATTGAACCACATAATTTTTCATATCTGTACGGTTTTTGTCCGATTTCAAGGACATTTGACACATCATTTTTCAAATCTGTACGGTTTTTGTCAAATATCTCGGAAACGGAAGCTTGTACAGCAAATTTACCTTTGGGGAATGCTAACTGTAGAATTTGATGAGGAATCGAATGAGCCCATCTGCGAGGCTCTACGACTTTCGATTCAAAATGTAGCCGATTGAACCACATAATTTTTCATATCTGTACGGTTTTTGTCCGATTTCAAGGACATTTGACACATCATTTTTCAAATCTGTACGGTTTTTGTCAAATATCTCGGAAACGGAAGCTCGTACAGCAAATTTACCTTTGGGGAATGCTAACTGTAGAATTTGATGAGGAGTAGAATGAGCCCATCTGCGAGGCTCTACGACTTTCAATTCAAAAGTTATAGCCGTTTGAACCACATAATTTTTCATATCTGTACGGTTTTTGTCAAATATCTCGGAAACGGAAGCTCGTACAGCAAATTTACCTGCATATGGGAATGCTAACTGTAGAATTTGATGAGGAGTAGAATGAGCCCATCTGCGAGGCTCTACGACTTTCGATTCAAAACTTATAGCCGTTTGAACCACATAATTTTTCATATCTGTACGGTTTTTGTCCGATTTCAAGGACATTTGACACATCATTTTTCAAATCTGTACGGTTTTTGTCAAATATCTCGGAAACGGAAGCTTGTACAGCAAATTTACCTTTGGGGAATGCTAACTGTAGAATTTGATGAGGAATCGAATGAGCCCATCTGCGAGGCTCTACGACTTTCGATTCAAAATGTAGCCGATTGAACCACATAATTTTTCATATCTGTACGGTTTTTGTCCGATTTCAAGGACATTTGACACATCATTTTTCAAATCTGTACGGTTTTTGTCAAATATCTCGGAAACGGAAGCTCGTACAGCAAATTTACCTTTGGGGAATGCTAACTGTAGAATTTGATGAGGAATCGAATGAGCCCATCTGCGAGGCTCTACGACTTTCGATTCAAAATGTAGCCGATTGAACCACATAATTTTTCATATCTGTACGGTTTTTGTCCGATTTCAAGGACATTTGACACATCATTTTTCAAATCTGTACGGTTTTTGTCAAATATCTCGGAAACGGAAGCTCGTACAGCAAATTTACCTTTGGGGAATGCTAACTGTAGAATTTGATGAGGAATCGAATGAGCCCATCTGCGAGGCTCTACGACTTTCGATTCAAAATGTAGCCGATTGAACCACATAATTTTTCATATATGTACGGTTTTTGTCCGATTTCAAGGACATTTGACACATCATTTTTCAAATCTGTACGGTTTTTGTCAAATATCTCGGAAACGGAAGCTCGTACAGCAAATTTACCTTTGGGGAATGCTAACTGTAGAATTTGATGAGGAATCGAATGAGCCCATCTGCGAGGCTCTACGACTTTCGATTCAAAATGTAGCCGATTGAACCACATAATTTTTCATATCTGTACGGTTTTTGTCCGATTTCAAGGACATTTGACACATCATTTTTCAAATCTGTACGGTTTTTGTCAAATATCTCGGAAACGGAAGCTCGTACAGCAAATTTACCTTTGGGGAATGCTAACTGTAGAATTTGATGAGGAGTAGAATGAGCCCATCTGCGAGGCTCTACGACTTTCGATTCAAAACTTATAGCCGTTTGAACCACATAATTTTTCATATCTGTACGGTTTTTGTCAAATATCTCGGAAACGGAAGCTCGTACAGCAAATTTACCTTCGGGGAATGCTAACTGTAGAATTTGATGAGGAATCGAATGAGCCCATCTGCGAGGCTCTACGACTTTCGATTCAAAATGTAGCCGTTTGAACCACATAATTTTTCATATCTGTACGTTTTTTGTCAAATATCTCGGAAACGGAAGCTCGTACAGCAAATTTACCTGCATATGGGAATGCTAACTGTAGAATTTGATGAGGAGTAGAATGAGCCCATCTGCGAGGCTCTACGACTTTCGATTCAAAAGTTATAGCCGTTTGAACCACATAATTTTTCATATCTGTACGGTTTTTGTCCGATTTCAAGGACATTTGACACATCATTTCTCAAATCTGTACGGTTTTTGTCAAATATCTCGGAAACGGAAGCTCGTACAGCAAATTTACCTTTGGGGAATGCTAACTGTAGAATTTGATGAGGAGTAGAATGAGCCCATCTGCGAGGCTCTACGACTTTCGATTCAAAAGTTATAGCCGTTTGAACCACATAATTTTTCATATCTGTACAGTTTTTGTCAAATATCTCGGAAACGGAAGCTCGTACAGCAAATTTACCTTCGGGGAATGCTAACTGTAGAATTTGATGAGGAATCGAATGAGCCCATCTGCGAGGCTCTACGACTTTCGATTCAAAATGTAGCCGATTGAACCACATAATTTTTCATATCTGTACGGTTTTTTTCCGATTTCAAGGACATTTGACACATCATTTTTCAAATCTGTACGGTTTTTGTCAAATATCTCGGAAACGGAAGCTCGTACAGCAAATTTACCTTTGGGGAATGCTAACTGTAGAATTTGATGAGGAATCGAATGAGCCCATCTGCGAGGCTCTACGACTTTCGATTCAAAACTTATAGCCGTTTGAACCACATAATTTTTCATATCTGTACGTTTTTTGTCAAATATCTCGGAAACGGAAGCTCGTACAGCAAATTTACCTGCATATGGGAATGCTAACTGTAGAATTTGATGAGGAGTAGAATGAGCCCATCTGCGAGGCTCTACGACTTTCGATTCAAAAGTTATAGCCGTTTGAACCACATAATTTTTCATATCTGTACGGTTTTTGTCCGATTTCAAGGACATTTGACACATCATTTCTCAAATCTGTACGGTTTTTGTCAAATATCTCGGAAACGGAAGCTCGTACAGCAAATTTACCTTTGGGGAATGCTAACTGTAGAATTTGATGAGGAGTAGAATGAGCCCATCTGCGAGGCTCTACGACTTTCGATTCAAAAGTTATAGCCGTTTGAACCACATAATTTTTCATATCTGTACAGTTTTTGTCAAATATCTCGGAAACGGAAGCTCGTACAGCAAATTTACCTTCGGGGAATGCTAACTGTAGAATTTGATGAGGAATCGAATGAGCCCATCTGCGAGGCTCTACGACTTTCGATTCAAAATGTAGCCGATTGAACCACATAATTTTTCATATCTGTACGGTTTTTTTCCGATTTCAAGGACATTTGACACATCATTTTTCAAATCTGTACGGTTTTTGTCAAATATCTCGGAAACGGAAGCTCGTACAGCAAATTTACCTTTGGGGAATGCTAACTGTAGAATTTGATGAGGAATCGAATGAGCCCATCTGCGAGGCTCTACGACTTTCGATTCAAAACTTATAGCCGTTTGAACCACATAATTTTTCATATCTGTACGTTTTTTGTCAAATATCTCGGAAACGGAAGCTCGTACAGCAAATTTACCTGCATATGGGAATGCTAACTGTAGAATTTGATGAGGAGTAGAATGAGCCCATCTGCGAGGCTCTACGACTTTCGATTCAAAAGTTATAGCCGTTTGAACCACATAATTTTTCATATCTGTACAGTTTTTGTCAAATATCTCGGAAACGGAAGCTCGTACAGCAAATTTACCTTCGGGGAATGCTAACTGTAGAATTTGATGAGGAATCGAATGAGCCCATCTGCGAGGCTCTACGACTTTCGATTCAAAATGTAGCCGATTGAACCACATAATTTTTCATATCTGTACGGTTTTTGTCCGATTTCAAGGACATTTGACACATCATTTTTCAAATCTGTACGGTTTTTGTCAAATATCTCGGAAACGGAAGCTTGTACAGCAAATTTACCTTTGGGGAATGCTAACTGTAGAATTTGATGAGGAATCGAATGAGCCCATCTGCGAGGCTCTACGACTTTCGATTCAAAATGTAGCCGATTGAACCACATAATTTTTCATATCTGTACGGTTTTTGTCCGATTTCAAGGACATTTGACACATCATTTTTCAAATCTGTACGGTTTTTGTCAAATATCTCGGAAACGGAAGCTCGTACAGCAAATTTACCTTTGGGGAATGCTAACTGTAGAATTTGATGAGGAATCGAATGAGCCCATCTGCGAGGCTCTACGACTTTCGATTCAAAACTTATAGCCGTTTGAACCACATAATTTTTCATATCTGTACGTTTTTTGTCAAATATCTCGGAAACGGAAGCTCGTACAGCAAATTTACCTGCATATGGGAATGCTAACTGTAGAATTTGATGAGGAGTAGAATGAGCCCATCTGCGAGGCTCTACGACTTTCGATTCAAAAGTTATAGCCGTTTGAACCACATAATTTTTCATATCTGTACAGTTTTTGTCAAATATCTCGGAAACGGAAGCTCGTACAGCAAATTTACCTTCGGGGAATGCTAACTGTAGAATTTGATGAGGAATCGAATGAGCCCATCTGCGAGGCTCTACGACTTTCGATTCAAAATGTAGCCGATTGAACCACATAATTTTTCATATCTGTACGGTTTTTGTCCGATTTCAAGGACATTTGACACATCATTTTTCAAATCTGTACGGTTTTTGTCAAATATCTCGGAAACGGAAGCTTGTACAGCAAATTTACCTTTGGGGAATGCTAACTGTAGAATTTGATGAGGAATCGAATGAGCCCATCTGCGAGGCTCTACGACTTTCGATTCAAAATGTAGCCGATTGAACCACATAATTTTTCATATCTGTACGGTTTTTGTCCGATTTCAAGGACATTTGACACATCATTTTTCAAATCTGTACGGTTTTTGTCAAATATCTCGGAAACGGAAGCTCGTACAGCAAATTTACCTTTGGGGAATGCTAACTGTAGAATTTGATGAGGAATCGAATGAGCCCATCTGCGAGGCTCTACGACTTTCGATTCAAAATGTAGCCGATTGAACCACATAATTTTTCATATCTGTACGGTTTTTGTCCGATTTCAAGGACATTTGACACATCATTTTTCAAATCTGTACGGTTTTTGTCAAATATCTCGGAAACGGAAGCTCGTACAGCAAATTTACCTTTGGGGAATGCTAACTGTAGAATTTGATGAGGAATCGAATGAGCCCATCTGCGAGGCTCTACGACTTTCGATTCAAAATGTAGCCGATTGAACCACATAATTTTTCATATATGTACGGTTTTTGTCCGATTTCAAGGACATTTGACACATCATTTTTCAAATCTGTACGGTTTTTGTCAAATATCTCGGAAACGGAAGCTCGTACAGCAAATTTACCTTTGGGGAATGCTAACTGTAGAATTTGATGAGGAATCGAATGAGCCCATCTGCGAGGCTCTACGACTTTCGATTCAAAATGTAGCCGATTGAACCACATAATTTTTCATATCTGTACGGTTTTTGTCCGATTTCAAGGACATTTGACACATCATTTTTCAAATCTGTACGGTTTTTGTCAAATATCTCGGAAACGGAAGCTCGTACAGCAAATTTACCTTTGGGGAATGCTAACTGTAGAATTTGATGAGGAATCGAATGAGCCCATCTGCGAGGCTCTACGACTTTCGATTCAAAATGTAGCCGATTGAACAACATAATTTTTCATATATGTACGGTTTTTGTCCGATTTCAAGGACATTTGACACATCATTTTTCAAATCTGTACGGTTTTTGTCAAATATCTCGGAAACGGAAGCTCGTACAGCAAATTTACCTTCGGGGAATGCTAACTGTAGAATTTGATGAGGAATCGAATGAGCCCATCTGCGAGGCTCTACGACTTTCGATTCAAAATGTAGCCGATTGAACCACATAATTTTTCATATCTGTACGGTTTTTGTCCGATTTCAAGGACATTTGACACATCATTTTTCAAATCTGTACGGTTTTTGTCAAATATCTCGGAAACGGAAGCTCGTACAGCAAATTTACCTTTGGGGAATGCTAACTGTAGAATTTGATGAGGAGTAGAATGAGCCCATCTGCGAGGCTCTACGACTTTCGATTCAAAACTTATAGCCGTTTGAACCACATAATTTTTCATATCTGTACAGTTTTTGTCAAATATCTCGGAAACGGAAGCTCGTACAGCAAATTTACCTTCGGGGAATGCTAACTGTAGAATTTGATGAGGAATCGAATGAGCCCATCTGCGAGGCTCTACGACTTTCGATTCAAAATGTAGCCGATTGAACCACATAATTTTTCATATCTGTACGGTTTTTTTCCGATTTCAAGGACATTTGACACATCATTTTTCAAATCTGTACGGTTTTTGTCAAATATCTCGGAAACGGAAGCTCGTACAGCAAATTTACCTTTGGGGAATGCTAACTGTAGAATTTGATGAGGAGTAGAATGAGCCCATCTGCGAGGCTCTACGACTTTCGATTCAAAATGTAGCCGTTTGAACCACATAATTTTTCATATCTGTACGGTTTTTGTCAAATATCTCGGAAACGGAAGCTCGTACAGCAAATTTACCTGCATATGGGAATGCTAACTGTAGAATTTGATGAGGAGTAGAATGAGCCCATCTGCGAGGCTCTACGACTTTCGATTCAAAACTTATAGCCGTTTGAACCACATAATTTTTCATATCTGTACGGTTTTTGTCCGATTTCAAGGACATTTGACACATCATTTCTCAAATCTGTACGGTTTTTGTCAAATATCTCGGAAACGGAAGCTCGTACAGCAAATTTACCTTTGGGGAATGCTAACTGTAGAATTTGATGAGGAATCGAATGAGCCCATCTGCGAGGCTCTACGACTTTCGATTCAAAATGTAGCCGATTGAACCACATAATTTTTCATATCTGTACGGTTTTTGTCCGATTTCAAGGACATTTGACACATCATTTTTCAAATCTGTACGGTTTTTGTCAAATATCTCGGAAACGGAAGCTCGTACAGCAAATTTACCTTTGGGGAATGCTAACTGTAGAATTTGATGAGGAGTAGAATGAGCCCATCTGCGAGGCTCTACGACTTTCGATTCAAAACTTATAGCCGTTTGAACCACATCATTTTTCATATCTGTACGGTTTTTGTCAAATATCTCGGAAACGGAAGCTCGTACAGCAAATTTACCTGCATATGGGAATGCTAACTGTAGAATTTGATGAGGAGTAGAATGAGCCCATCTGCGAGGCTCTACGACTTTCGATTCAAAACTTATAGCCGTTTGAACCACATAATTTTTCATATCTGTACGGTTTTTGTCAAATATCTCGGAAACGGAAGCTCGTACAGCAAATTTACCTTCGGGGAATGCTAACTGTAGAATTTGATGAGGAATCGAATGAGCCCATCTGCGAGGCTCTACGACTTTCGATTCAAAATGTAGCCGATTGAACCACATAATTTTTCATATCTGTACGGTTTTTGTCCGATTTCAAGGACATTTGACACATCATTTTTCAAATCTGTACGGTTTTTGTCAAATATCTCGGAAACGGAAGCTCGTACAGCAAATTTACCTTTGGGGAATGCTAACTGTAGAATTTGATGAGGAGTAGAATGAGCCCATCTGCGAGGCTCTACGACTTTCGATTCAAAACTTATAGCCGTTTGAACCACATAATTTTTCATATCTGTACGGTTTTTGTCAAATATCTCGGAAACGGAAGCTCGTACAGCAAATTTACCTTCGGGGAATGCTAACTGTAGAATTTGATGAGGAATCGAATGAGCCCATCTGCGAGGCTCTACGACTTTCAATTCAAAAGTTATAGCCGTTTGAACCACATAATTTTTCATATCTGTACGTTTTTTGTCAAATATCTCGGAAACGGAAGCTCGTACAGCAAATTTACCTGCATATGGGAATGCTAACTGTAGAATTTGATGAGGAGTAGAATGAGCCCATCTGCGAGGCTCTACGACTTTCGATTCAAAAGTTATAGCCGTTTGAACCACATAATTTTTCATATCTGTACAGTTTTTGTCAAATATCTCGGAAACGGAAGCTCGTACAGCAAATTTACCTTCGGGGAATGCTAACTGTAGAATTTGATGAGGAATCGAATGAGCCCATCTGCGAGGCTCTACGACTTTCGATTCAAAATGTAGCCGATTGAACCACATAATTTTTCATATCTGTACGGTTTTTTTCCGATTTCAAGGACATTTGACACATCATTTTTCAAATCTGTACGGTTTTTGTCAAATATCTCGGAAACGGAAGCTCGTACAGCAAATTTACCTTTGGGGAATGCTAACTGTAGAATTTGATGAGGAGTAGAATGAGCCCATCTGCGAGGCTCTACGACTTTCAATTCAAAAGTTATAGCCGTTTGAACCACATAATTTTTCATATCTGTACGGTTTTTGTCAAATATCTCGGAAACGGAAGCTCGTACAGCAAATTTACCTGCATATGGGAATGCTAACTGTAGAATTTGATGAGGAGTAGAATGAGCCCATCTGCGAGGCTCTACGACTTTCGATTCAAAACTTATAGCCGTTTGAACCACATAATTTTTCATATCTGTACGGTTTTTGTCAAATATCTCGGAAACGGAAGCTCGTACAGCAAATTTACCTTTGGGGAATGCTAACTGTAGAATTTGATGAGGAATCGAATGAGCCCATCTGCGAGGCTCTACGACTTTCGATTCAAAATGTAGCCGATTGAACCACATAATTTTTCATATCTGTACGGTTTTTTTCCGATTTCAAGGACATTTGACACATCATTTTTCAAATCTGTACGGTTTTTGTCAAATATCTCGGAAACGGAAGCTCGTACAGCAAATTTACCTTTGGGGAATGCTAACTGTAGAATTTGATGAGGAGTAGAATGAGCCCATCTGCGAGGCTCTACGACTTTCAATTCAAAAGTTATAGCCGTTTGAACCACATAATTTTTCCTATCTGTACGGTTTTTGTCAAATATCTCGGGAACGGAAGCTCGTACAGCAAATTTACCTGCATATGGGAATGCTAACTGTAGAATTTGATGAGGAGTAGAATGAGCCCATCTGCGAGGCTCTACGACTTTCGATTCAAAACTTATAGCCGTTTGAACCACATAATTTTTCATATCTGTACGGTTTTTGTCAAATATCTCGGAAACGGAAGCTCGTACAGCAAATTTACCTTTGGGGAATGCTAACTGTAGAATTTGATGAGGAATCGAATGAGCCCATCTGCGAGGCTCTACGACTTTCGATTCAAAATGTAGCCGATTGAACCACATAATTTTTCAAATCTGTACGGTTTTTGTCAAATATCTCGGAAACGGAAGCTCGTACAGCAAATTTACCTTTGGGGAATGCTAACTGTAGAATTTGATGAGGAGTAGAATGAGCCCATCTGCGAGGCTCTACGACTTTCGATTAAAAACTTATAGCCGTTTGAACCACATAATTTTTCATATCTGTACAGTTTTTGTCAAATATCTCGGAAACGGAAGCTCGTACAGCAAATTTACCTTCGGGGAATGCTAACTGTAGAATTTGATGAGGAATCGAATGAGCCCATCTGCGAGGCTCTACGACTTTCGATTCAAAATGTAGCCGATTGAACCACATAATTTTTGATATCTGTACGGTTTTTGTCCGATTTCAAGGACATTTGACACATCATTTTTCAAATCTGTACGGTTTTTGTCAAATATCTCGGAAACGGAAGCTCGTACAGCAAATTTACCTTTGGGGAATGCTAACTGTAGAATTTGATGAGGAGTAGAATGAGCCCATCTGCGAGGCTCTACAACTTTCGATTCAAAATGTAGCCGTTTGAACCACATAATTTTTCATATCTGTACGGTTTTTGTCCGATTTCAAGGACATTTGACACATCATTTTTTTGGATCTGTACGGTTTTTGTCAAATATCTCGGAAACGGAAGCTCGTACAGCAAATTTACCTTTGGGGAATGCTAACTGTAGAATTTGATGAGGAATCGAATGAGCCCATCTGCGAGGCTCTACGACTTTCGATTCAAAATGTAGCCGATTGAACCACATAATTTTTCATATCTGTACGGTTTTTGTCCGATTTCAAGGACATTTGACACATCATTTTTCAAATCTGTACGGTTTTTGTCAAATATCTCGGAAACGGAAGCTCGTACAGCAAATTTACCTTTGGGGAATGCTAACTGTAGAATTTGATGAGGAATCGAATGAGCCCATCTGCGAGGCTCTACGACTTTCGATTCAAAATGTAGCCGATTGAACCACATAATTTTTCATATATGTACGGTTTTTGTCCGATTTCAAGGACATTTGACACATCATTTTTCAAATCTGTACGGTTTTTGTCAAATATCTCGGAAACGGAAGCTCGTACAGCAAATTTACCTTTGGGGAATGCTAACTGTAGAATTTGATGAGGAATCGAATGAGCCCATCTGCGAGGCTCTACGACTTTCAATTCAAAAGTTATAGCCGTTTGAACCACATAATTTTTCATATCTGTACGGTTTTTGTCAAATATCTCGGAAACGGAAGCTCGTACAGCAAATTTACCTTTGGGGAATGCTAACTGTAGAATTTGATGAGGAATCGAATGAGCCCATCTGCGAGGCTCTACGACTTTCAATTCAAAAGTTATAGCCGTTTGAACCACATAATTTTTCATATCTGTACGGTTTTTGTCAAATATCTCGGAAACGGAAGCTCGTACAGCAAATTTACCTTCGGGGAATGCTAACTGTAGAATTTGATGAGGAATCGAATGAGCCCATCTGCGAGGCTCTACGACTTTCGATTCAAAATGTAGCCGATTGAACCACATAATTTTTCATATCTGTACGGTTTTTGTCCGATTTCAAGGACATTTGACACATCATTTTTCAAATCTGTACGGTTTTTGTCAAATATCTCGGAAACGGAAGCTCGTACAGCAAATTTACCTTTGGGGAATGCTAACTGTAGAATTTGATGAGGAATCGAATGAGCCCATCTGCGAGGCTCTACGACTTTCGATTCAAAATGTAGCCGATTGAACCACATAATCTTTCATATCTGTACGGTTTTTGTCCGATTTCAAGGACATTTGACACATCATTTTTCAAATCTGTACGGTTTTTGTCAAATATCTCGGAAACGGAAGCTCGTACAGCAAATTTACCTGCACAGGGGAATACTAACTGTAGAATTTGATGAGGAGTAGAATGAGCCCATCTGCGAGGCTCTACGACTTTCGATTCAAAAGTTATAGCCGTTTGAACCACATAATTTTTCATATCTGTACGGTTTTTGTCAAATATCTCGGAAACGGAAGCTCGTACAGCAAATTTACCTGCATATGGGAATGCTAACTGTAGAATTTGATGAGGAGTAGAATGAGCCCATCTGCGAGGCTCTACGACTTTCGATTCAAAAGTTATAGCCGTTTGAACCACATAATTTTTCATATCTGTACGGTTTTTGTCCGATTTCAAGGACATTTGACACATCATTTCTCAAATCTGTACGGTTCTTGTCAAATATCTTGGAAACGGAAGCTCGTACAGCAAATTTACCTTTGGGGAATGCTAACTGTAGAATTTGATGAGGAATCGAATGAGCCCATCTGCGAGGCTCTACGACTTTCGATTCAAAATGTAGCCGATTGAACCACATAATTTTTCATATCTGTACGGTTTTTGTCCGATTTCAAGGACATTTGACACATCATTTTTCAAATCTGTACGGTTTTTGTCAAATATCTCGGAAACGGAAGCTCGTACAGCAAATTTACCTTTGGGGAATGCTAACTGTAGAATTTGATGAGGAGTAGAATGAGCCCATCTGCGAGGCTCTACGACTTTCGATTCAAAATTTATAGCCGTTTGAACCACATAATTTTTCATATCTGTACGGTTTTTGTCAAATATCTCGGAAACGGAAGCTCGTACAGCAAATTTACCTTCGGGGAATGCTAACTGTAGAATTTGATGAGGAATCGAATGAGCCCATCTGCGAGGCTCTACGACTTTCAATTCAAAAGTTATAGCCGTTTGAACCACATAATTTTTCATATCTGTACGGTTTTTGTCAAATATCTCGGAAACGGAAGCTCGTACAGCAAATTTACCTTCGGGGAATGCTAACTGTAGAATTTGATGAGGAATCGAATGAGCCCATCTGCGAGGCTCTACGACTTTCGATTCAAAATGTAGCCGATTGAACCACATAATTTTTCATATCTGTACGGTTTTTGTCCGATTTCAAGGACATTTAACACATCATTTTTCAAATCTGTACGGTTTTTGTCAAATATCTCGGAAACGGAAGCTCGTACAGCAAATTTACCTTTGGGGAATGCTAACTGTAGAATTTGATGAGGAATCGAATGAGCCCATCTGCGAGGCTCTACGACTTTCGATTCAAAATGTAGCCGATTGAACCACATAATTTTTCATATCTGTACGGTTTTTGTCCGATTTCAAGGACATTTGACACATCATTTTTCAAATCTGTACGGTTTTTGTCAAATATCTCGGAAACGGAAGCTCGTACAGCAAATTTACCTTTGGGGAATGCTAACTGTAGAATTTGATGAGGAGTAGAATGAGCCCATCTGCGAGGCTCTACGACTTTCGATTCAAAACTTATAGCCGTTTGAACCACATAATTTTTCATATCTGTACGGTTTTTGTCAAATATCTCGGAAACGGAAGCTCGTACAGCAAATTTACCTTCGGGGAATGCTAACTGTAGAATTTGATGAGGAATCGAATGAGCCCATCTGCGAGGCTCTACGACTTTCGATTCAAAATGTAGCCGATTGAACCACATAATTTTTCAAATCTGTACGGTTTTTGTCAAATATCTCGGAAACGGAAGCTCGTACAGCAAATTTACCTTTGGGGAATGCTAACTGTAGAATTTGATGAGGAATCGAATGAGCCCATCTGCGAGGCTCTACGACTTTCGATTCAAAATGTAGCCGATTGAACCACATAATTTTTCATATATGTACGGTTTTTGTCCGATTTCAAGGACATTTGACACATCATTTTTCAAATCTGTACGGTTTTTGTCAAATATCTCGGAAACGGAAGCTCGTACAGCAAATTTACCTTTGGGGAATGCTAACTGTAGAATTTGATGGGGAGTAGAATGAGCCCATCTGCGAGGCTCTACGACTTTCGATTCAAAACTTATAGCCGTTTGAACCACATAATTTTTCATATCTGTACGGTTTTTGTCAAATATCTCGGAAACGGAAGCTCGTACAGCAAATTTACCTTCGGGGAATGCTAACTGTAGAATTTGATGAGGAATCGAATGAGCCCATCTGCGAGGCTCTACGACTTTCGATTCAAAATGTAGCCGATTGAACCACATAATTTTTCATATCTGTACGGTTTTTGTCCGATTTCAAGGACATTTAACACATCATTTTTCAAATCTGTACGGTTTTTGTCAAATATCTCGGAAACGGAAGCTCGTACAGCAAATTTACCTTTGGGGAATGCTAACTGTAGAATTTGATGAGGAATCGAATGAGCCCATCTGCGAGGCTCTACGACTTTCGATTCAAAATGTAGCCGATTGAACCACATAATTTTTCATATATGTACGGTTTTTGTCCGATTTCAAGGACATTTGACACATCATTTTTCAAATCTGTACGGTTTTTGTCAAATATCTCGGAAACGGAAGCTCGTACAGCAAATTTACCTTTGGGGAATGCTAACTGTAGAATTTGATGAGGAATCGAATGAGCCCATCTGCGAGGCTCTACGACTTTCGATTCAAAATGTAGCCGATTGAACCACATAATTTTTCATATCTGTACGGTTTTTGTCCGATTTCAAGGACATTTGACACATCATTTTTCAAATCTGTACGGTTTTTGTCAAATATCTCGGAAACGGAAGCTCGTACAGCAAATTTACCTTTGGGGAATGCTAACTGTAGAATTTGATGAGGAGTAGAATGAGCCCATCTGCGAGGCTCTACGACTTTCGATTCAAAACTTATAGCCGTTTGAACCACATAATTTTTCATATCTGTACGGTTTTTGTCAAATATCTCGGAAACGGAAGCTCGTACAGCAAATTTACCTTCGGGGAATGCTAACTGTAGAATTTGATGAGGAATCGAATGAGCCCATCTGCGAGGCTCTACGACTTTCGATTCAAAATGTAGCCGTTTGAACCACATAATTTTTCATATCTGTACGTTTTTTGTCAAATATCTCGGAAACGGAAGCTCGTACAGCAAATTTACCTGCATATGGGAATGCTAACTGTAGAATTTGATGAGGAGTAGAATGAGCCCATCTGCGAGGCTCTACGACTTTCGATTCAAAAGTTATAGCCGTTTGAACCACATAATTTTTCATATCTGTACGGTTTTTGTCCGATTTCAAGGACATTTGACACATCATTTCTCAAATCTGTACGGTTTTTGTCAAATATCTCGGAAACGGAAGCTCGTACAGCAAATTTACCTTTGGGGAATGCTAACTGTAGAATTTGATGAGGAATCGAATTAGCCCATCTGCGAGGCTCTACGACTTTCGATTCAAAATGTAGCCGATTGAACCACATAATTTTTCATATCTGTACGGTTTTTGTCCGATTTCAAGGACATTTGACACATCATTTTTCAAATCTGTACGGTTTTTGTCAAATATCTCGGAAACGGAAGCTCGTACAGCAAATTTACCTTTGGGGAATGCTAACTGTAGAATTTGATGAGGAGTAGAATGAGCCCATCTGCGAGGCTCTACGACTTTCGATTCAAAACTTATAGCCGTTTGAACCACATAATTTTTCATATCTGTACGGTTTTTGTCAAATATCTCGGAAACGGAAGCTCGTACAGCAAATTTACCTTCGGGGAATGCTAACTGTAGAATTTGATGAGGAATCGAATGAGCCCATCTGCGAGGCTCTACGACTTTCAATTCAAAAGTTATAGCCGTTTGAACCACATAATTTTTCATATCTGTACGGTTTTTGTCAAATATCTCGGAAACGGAAGCTCGTACAGCAAATTTACCTTCGGGGAATGCTAACTGTAGAATTTGATGAGGAATCGAATGAGCCCATCTGCGAGGCTCTACGACTTTCGATTCAAAATGTAGCCGATTGAACCACATAATTTTTCATATCTGTACGGTTTTTGTCCGATTTCAAGGACATTTAACACATCATTTTTCAAATCTGTACGGTTTTTGTCAAATATCTCGGAAACGGAAGCTCGTACAGCAAATTTACCTTTGGGGAATGCTAACTGTAGAATTTGATGAGGAATCGAATGAGCCCATCTGCGAGGCTCTACGACTTTCGATTCAAAATGTAGCCGATTGAACCACATAATTTTTCATATATGTACGGTTTTTGTCCGATTTCAAGGACATTTGACACATCATTTTTCAAATCTGTACGGTTTTTGTCAAATATCTCGGAAACGGAAGCTCGTACAGCAAATTTACCTTTGGGGAATGCTAACTGTAGAATTTGATGAGGAGTAGAATGAGCCCATCTGCGAGGCTCTACGACTTTCGATTCAAAAGTTATAGCCGTTTGAACCACATAATTTTTCATATCTGTACGGTTTTTGTCAAATATCTCGGAAACGGAAGCTCGTACAGCAAATTTACCTGCATATGGGAATGCTAACTGTAGAATTTGATGAGGAGTAGAATGAGCCCATCTGCGAGGCTCTACGACTTTCGATTCAAAAGTTATAGCCGTTTGAACCACATAATTTTTCATATCTGTACAGTTTTTGTCAAATATCTCGGAAACGGAAGCTCGTACAGCAAATTTACCTTCGGGGAATGCTAACTGTAGAATTTGATGAGGAATCGAATGAGCCCATCTGCGAGGCTCTACGACTTTCGATTCAAAATGTAGCCGATTGAACCACATAATTTTTCATATCTGTACGGTTTTTGTCAAATATCTCGGAAACGGAAGCTCGTACAGCAAATTTACCTGCATATGGGAATGCTAACTGTAGAATTTGATGAGGAGTAGAATGAGCCCATCTGCGAGGCTCTACGACTTTCGATTCAAAAGTTATAGCCGTTTGAACCACATAATTTTTCATATCTGTACGGTTTTTGTCCGATTTCAAGGACATTTGACACATCATTTCTCAAATCTGTACGGTTTTTGTCAAATATCTCGGAAACGGAAGCTCGTACAGCAAATTTACCTTTGGGGAATGCTAACTGTAGAATTTGATGAGGAATCGAATTAGCCCATCTGCGAGGCTCTACGACTTTCGATTCAAAATGTAGCCGATTGAACCACATAATTTTTCATATCTGTACGGTTTTTGTCCGATTTCAAGGACATTTGACACATCATTTTTCAAATCTGTACGGTTTTTGTCAAATATCTCGGAAACGGAAGCTCGTACAGCAAATTTACCTTTGGGGAATGCTAACTGTAGAATTTGATGAGGAGTAGAATGAGCCCATCTGCGAGGCTCTACGACTTTCGATTCAAAAGTTATAGCCGTTTGAACCACATAATTTTTCATATCTGTACAGTTTTTGTCAAATATCTCGGAAACGGAAGCTCGTACAGCAAATTTACCTTCGGGGAATGCTAACTGTAGAATTTGATGAGGAATCGAATGAGCCCATCTGCGAGGCTCTACGACTTTCGATTCAAAATGTAGCCGATTGAACCACATAATTTTTCATATCTGTACGGTTTTTGTCAAATATCTCGGAAACGGAAGCTCGTACAGCAAATTTACCTGCATATGGGAATGCTAACTGTAGAATTTGATGAGGAGTAGAATGAGCCCATCTGCGAGGCTCTACGACTTTCGATTCAAAAGTTATAGCCGTTTGAACCACATAATTTTTCATATCTGTACGGTTTTTGTCCGATTTCAAGGACATTTGACACATCATTTCTCAAATCTGTACGGTTTTTGTCAAATATCTCGGAAACGGAAGCTCGTACAGCAAATTTACCTTTGGGGAATGCTAACTGTAGAATTTGATGAGGAATCGAATTAGCCCATCTGCGAGGCTCTACGACTTTCGATTCAAAATGTAGCCGATTGAACCACATAATTTTTCATATCTGTACGGTTTTTGTCCGATTTCAAGGACATTTGACACATCATTTTTCAAATCTGTACGGTTTTTGTCAAATATCTCGGAAACGGAAGCTCGTACAGCAAATTTACCTTTGGGGAATGCTAACTGTAGAATTTGATGAGGAGTAGAATGAGCCCATCTGCGAGGCTCTACGACTTTCGATTCAAAACTTATAGCCGTTTGAACCACATAATTTTTCATATCTGTACGGTTTTTGTCAAATATCTCGGAAACGGAAGCTCGTACAGCAAATTTACCTTCGGGGAATACTAACTGTAGAATTTGATGAGGAATCGAATGAGCCCATCTGCGAGGCTCTACGACTTTCAATTCAAAAGTTTTAGCCGTTTGAACCACATAATTTTTCATATCTGTACGTTTTTTGTCAAATATCTCGGAAACGGAAGCTCGTACAGCAAATTTACCTGCACATGGGAATGCTAACTGTAGAATTTGATGAGGAGTAGAATGAGCCCATCTGCGAGGCTCTACGACTTTCGATTCAAAAGTTATAGCCGTTTGAACCACATAATTTTTCATATCTGTACAGTTTTTGTCAAATATCTCGGAAACGGAAGCTCGTACAGCAAATTTACCTTCGGGGAATGCTAACTGTAGAATTTGATGAGGAATCGAATGAGCCCATCTGCGAGGCTCTACGACTTTCGATTCAAAATGTAGCCGATTGAACCACATAATTTTTCATATCTGTACGGTTTTTTTCCGATTTCAAGGACATTTGACACATCATTTTTCAAATCTGTACGGTTTTTGTCAAATATCTCGGAAACGGAAGCTCGTACAGCAAATTTACCTTTGGGGAATGCTAACTGTAGAATTTGATGAGGAATCGAATGAGCCCATCTGCGAGGCTCTACGACTTTCGATTCAAAATGTAGCCGATTGAACCACATAATTTTTCATATCTGTACGGTTTTTGTCCGATTTCAAGGACATTTGACACATCATTTTTCAAATCTGTACGGTTTTTGTCAAATATCTCGGAAACGGAAGCTCGTACAGCAAATTTACCTTTGGGGAATGCTAACTGTAGAATTTGATGAGGAGTAGAATGAGCCCATCTGCGAGGCTCTACGACTTTCGATTCAAAACTTATAGCCGTTTGAACCACATAATTTTTCATATCTGTACGGTTTTTGTCAAATATCTCGGAAACGGAAGCTCGTACAGCAAATTTACCTTCGGGGAATGCTAACTGTAGAATTTGATGAGGAATCGAATGAGCCCATCTGCGAGGCTCTACGACTTTCGATTCAAAATGTAGCCGTTTGAACCACATAATTTTTCATATCTGTACGTTTTTTGTCAAATATCTCGGAAACGGAAGCTCGTACAGCAAATTTACCTGCATATGGGAATGCTAACTGTAGAATTTGATGAGGAGTAGAATGAGCCCATCTGCGAGGCTCTACGACTTTCGATTCAAAATGTAGCCGATTGAACCACATAATTTTTCATATATGTACGGTTTTTGTCCGATTTCAAGGACATTTGACACATCATTTTTCAAATCTGTACGGTTTTTGTCAAATATCTCGGAAACGGAAGCTCGTACAGCAAATTTACCTTCGGGGAATGCTAACTGTAGAATTTGATGAGGAATCGAATGAGCCCATCTGCGAGGCTCTACGACTTTCGATTCAAAATGTAGCCGATTGAACCACATAATTTTTCATATCTGTACGGTTTTTTTCCGATTTCAAGGACATTTGACACATCATTTTTCAAATCTGTACGGTTTTTGTCAAATATCTCGGAAACGGAAGCTCGTACAGCAAATTTACCTTTGGGGAATGCTAACTGTAGAATTTGATGAGGAATCGAATTAGCCCATCTGCGAGGCTCTACGACTTTCGATTCAAAATGTAGCCGATTGAACCACATCATTTTTCATATCTGTACGGTTTTTGTCCGATTTCAAGGACATTTGACACATCATTTTTCAAATCTGTACGGTTTTTGTCAAATATCTCGGAAACGGAAGCTCGTACAGCAAATTTACCTTTGGGGAATGCTAACTGTAGAATTTGATGAGGAGTAGAATGAGCCCATCTGCGAGGCTCTACGACTTTCGATTCAAAACTTATAGCCGTTTGAACCACATAATTTTTCATATCTGTACGGTTTTTGTCAAATATCTCGGAAACGGAAGCTCGTACAGCAAATTTACCTTCGGGGAATGCTAACTGTAGAATTTGATGAGGAATCGAATGAGCCCATCTGCGAGGCTCTACGACTTTCGATTCAAAATGTAGCCGATTGAACCACATAATTTTTCATATCTGTACGGTTTTTGTCCGATTTCAAGGACATTTAACACATCATTTTTCAAATCTGTACGGTTTTTGTCAAATATCTCGGAAACGGAAGCTCGTACAGCAAATTTACCTTTGGGGAATGCTAACTGTAGAATTTGATGAGGAATCGAATGAGCCCATCTGCGAGGCTCTACGACTTTCGATTCAAAATGTAGCCGATTGAACCACATAATTTTTCATATATGTACGGTTTTTGTCCGATTTCAAGGACATTTGACACATCATTTTTCAAATCTGTACGGTTTTTGTCAAATATCTCGGAAACGGAAGCTCGTACAGCAAATTTACCTTTGGGGAATGCTAACTGTAGAATTTGATGAGGAATCGAATGAGCCCATCTGCGAGGCTCTACGACTTTCGATTCAAAATGTAGCCGATTGAACCACATAATTTTTCATATCTGTACGGTTTTTGTCCGATTTCAAGGACATTTGACACATCATTTTTCAAATCTGTACGGTTTTTGTCAAATATCTCGGAAACGGAAGCTCGTACAGCAAATTTACCTTTGGGGAATGCTAACTGTAGAATTTGATGAGGAGTAGAATGAGCCCATCTGCGAGGCTCTACGACTTTCGATTCAAAACTTATAGCCGTTTGAACCACATAATTTTTCATATCTGTACGGTTTTTGTCAAATATCTCGGAAACGGAAGCTCGTACAGCAAATTTACCTTCGGGGAATGCTAACTGTAGAATTTGATGAGGAATCGAATGAGCCCATCTGCGAGGCTCTACGACTTTCGATTCAAAATGTAGCCGTTTGAACCACATAATTTTTCATATCTGTACGTTTTTTGTCAAATATCTCGGAAACGGAAGCTCGTACAGCAAATTTACCTGCATATGGGAATGCTAACTGTAGAATTTAATGAGGAGTAGAATGAGCCCATCTGCGAGGCTCTACGACTTTCGATTCAAAAGTTATAGCCGTTTGAACCACATAATTTTTCATATCTGTACGGTTTTTGTCCGATTTCAAGGACATTTGACACATCATTTCTCAAATCTGTACGGTTTTTGTCAAATATCTCGGAAACGGAAGCTCGTACAGCAAATTTACCTTTGGGGAATGCTAACTGTAGAATTTGATGAGGAATCGAATTAGCCCATCTGCGAGGCTCTACGACTTTCGATTCAAAATGTAGCCGATTGAACCACATAATTTTTCATATCTGTACGGTTTTTGTCCGATTTCAAGGACATTTGACACATCATTTTTCAAATCTGTACGGTTTTTGTCAAATATCTCG
Source organism: Borostomias antarcticus (assembly GCF_949987555.1). Classification (NCBI taxonomy): domain Eukaryota; kingdom Metazoa; phylum Chordata; class Actinopteri; order Stomiiformes; family Stomiidae; genus Borostomias; species Borostomias antarcticus. Next base: position 453,600 of record NW_028176304.1, read on the forward strand.
GAAACGGAAGCTCGTACAGCAAATTTACCTTTGGGGAATGCTAACTGTAGAATTTGATGAGGAGTAGAATGAGCCCATCTGCGAGGCTCTACGACTTTCGATTCAAAACTTATAGCCGTTTGAACCACATAATTTTTCATATCTGTACGGTTTTTGTCAAATATCTCGGAAACGGAAGCTCGTACAGCAAATTTACCTTCGGGGAATGCTAACTGTAGAATTTGATGAGGAATCGAATGAGCCCATCTGCGAGGCTCTACGACTTTCAATTCAAAAGTTATAGCCGTTTGAACCACATAATTTTTCATATCTGTACGGTTTTTGTCAAATATCTCGGAAACGGAAGCTCGTACAGCAAATTTACCTTCGGGGAATGCTAACTGTAGAATTTGATGAGGAATCGAATGAGCCCATCTGCGAGGCTCTACGACTTTCGATTCAAAATGTAGCCGATTGAACCACATAATTTTTCATATCTGTACGGTTTTTGTCCGATTTCAAGGACATTTAACACATCATTTTTCAAATCTGTACGGTTTTTGTCAAATATCTCGGAAACGGAAGCTCGTACAGCAAATTTACCTTTGGGGAATGCTAACTGTAGAATTTGATGAGGAATCGAATGAGCCCATCTGCGAGGCTCTACGACTTTCGATTCAAAATGTAGCCGATTGAACCACATAATTTTTCATATATGTACGGTTTTTGTCCGATTTCAAGGACATTTGACACATCATTTTTCAAATCTGTACGGTTTTTGTCAAATATCTCGGAAACGGAAGCTCGTACAGCAAATTTACCTTTGGGGAATGCTAACTGTAGAATTTGATGAGGAGTAGAATGAGCCCATCTGCGAGGCTCTACGACTTTCGATTCAAAAGTTATAGCCGTTTGAACCACATAATTTTTCATATCTGTACGGTTTTTGTCAAATATCTCGGAAACGGAAGCTCGTACAGCAAATTTACCTGCATATGGGAATGCTAACTGTAGAATTTGATGAGGAGTAGAATGAGCCCATCTGCGAGGCTCTACGACTTTCGATTCAAAAGTTATAGCCGTTTGAACCACATAATTTTTCATATCTGTACAGTTTTTGTCAAATATCTCGGAAACGGAAGCTCGTACAGCAAATTTACCTTCGGGGAATGCTAACTGTAGAATTTGATGAGGAATCGAATGAGCCCATCTGCGAGGCTCTACGACTTTCGATTCAAAATGTAGCCGATTGAACCACATAATTTTTCATATCTGTACGGTTTTTGTCAAATATCTCGGAAACGGAAGCTCGTACAGCAAATTTACCTGCATATGGGAATGCTAACTGTAGAATTTGATGAGGAGTAGAATGAGCCCATCTGCGAGGCTCTACGACTTTCGATTCAAAAGTTATAGCCGTTTGAACCACATAATTTTTCATATCTGTACGGTTTTTGTCCGATTTCAAGGACATTTGACACATCATTTCTCAAATCTGTACGGTTTTTGTCAAATATCTCGGAAACGGAAGCTCGTACAGCAAATTTACCTTTGGGGAATGCTAACTGTAGAATTTGATGAGGAATCGAATTAGCCCATCTGCGAGGCTCTACGACTTTCGATTCAAAATGTAGCCGATTGAACCACATAATTTTTCATATCTGTACGGTTTTTGTCCGATTTCAAGGACATTTGACACATCATTTTTCAAATCTGTACGGTTTTTGTCAAATATCTCGGAAACGGAAGCTCGTACAGCAAATTTACCTTTGGGGAATGCTAACTGTAGAATTTGATGAGGAGTAGAATGAGCCCATCTGCGAGGCTCTACGACTTTCGATTCAAAACTTATAGCCGTTTGAACCACATAATTTTTCATATCTGTACGGTTTTTGTCAAATATCTCGGAAACGGAAGCTCGTACAGCAAATTTACCTTCGGGGAATGCTAACTGTAGAATTTGATGAGGAATCGAATGAGCCCATCTGCGAGGCTCTACGACTTTCGATTCAAAATGTAGCCGTTTGAACCACATAATTTTTCATATCTGTACGTTTTTTGTCAAATATCTCGGAAACGGAAGCTCGTACAGCAAATTTACCTGCATATGGGAATGCTAACTGTAGAATTTGATGAGGAGTAGAATGAGCCCATCTGCGAGGCTCTACGACTTTCGATTCAAAATGTAGCCGATTGAACCACATAATTTTTCATATATGTACGGTTTTTGTCCGATTTCAAGGACATTTGACACATCATTTTTCAAATCTGTACGGTTTTTGTCAAATATCTCGGAAACGGAAGCTCGTACAGCAAATTTACCTTTGGGGAATGCTAACTGTAGAATTTGATGAGGAATCGAATGAGCCCATCTGCGAGGCTCTACGACTTTCGATTCAAAATGTAGCCGATTGAACCACATAATTTTTCATATCTGTACGGTTTTTGTCCGATTTCAAGGACATTTGACACATCATTTTTCAAATCTGTACGGTTTTTGTCAAATATCTCGGAAACGGAAGCTCGTACAGCAAATTTACCTTTGGGGAATGCTAACTGTAGAATTTGATGAGGAGTAGAATGAGCCCATCTGCGAGGCTCTACGACTTTCGATTCAAAACTTATAGCCGTTTGAACCACATAATTTTTCATATCTGTACGGTTTTTGTCAAATATCTCGGAAACGGAAGCTCGTACAGCAAATTTACCTTCGGGGAATGCTAACTGTAGAATTTGATGAGGAATCGAATGAGCCCATCTGCGAGGCTCTACGACTTTCGATTCAAAATGTAGCCGATTGAACCACATAATTTTTCATATCTGTACGGTTTTTGTCCGATTTCAAGGACATTTAACACATCATTTTTCAAATCTGTACGGTTTTTGTCAAATATCTCGGAAACGGAAGCTCGTACAGCAAATTTACCTTTGGGGAATGCTAACTGTAGAATTTGATGAGGAATCGAATGAGCCCATCTGCGAGGCTCTACGACTTTCGATTCAAAATGTAGCCGATTGAACCACATAATTTTTCATATATGTACGGTTTTTGTCCGATTTCAAGGACATTTGACACATCATTTTTCAAATCTGTACGGTTTTTGTCAAATATCTCGGAAACGGAAGCTCGTACAGCAAATTTACCTTTGGGGAATGCTAACTGTAGAATTTGATGAGGAATCGAATGAGCCCATCTGCGAGGCTCTACGACTTTCGATTCAAAATGTAGCCGATTGAAGCACATAATTTTTCATATCTGTACGGTTTTTGTCCGATTTCAAGGACATTTGACACATCATTTTTCAAATCTGTACGGTTTTTGTCAAATATCTCGGAAACGGAAGCTCGTACAGCAAATTTACCTTTGGGGAATGCTAACTGTAGAATTTGATGAGGAGTAGAATGAGCCCATCTGCGAGGCTCTACGACTTTCGATTCAAAACTTATAGCCGTTTGAACCACATAATTTTTCATATCTGTACGGTTTTTGTCAAATATCTCGGAAACGGAAGCTCGTACAGCAAATTTACCTTCGGGGAATGCTAACTGTAGAATTTGATGAGGAATCGAATGAGCCCATCTGCGAGGCTCTACGACTTTCGATTCAAAATGTAGCCGTTTGAACCACATAATTTTTCATATCTGTACGTTTTTTGTCAAATATCTCGGAAACGGAAGCTCGTACAGCAAATTTACCTGCATATGGGAATGCTAACTGTAGAATTTGATGAGGAGTAGAATGAGCCCATCTGCGAGGCTCTACGACTTTCGATTCAAAAGTTATAGCCGTTTGAACCACATAATTTTTCATATCTGTACGGTTTTTGTCCGATTTCAAGGACATTTGACACATCATTTCTCAAATCTGTACGGTTTTTGTCAAATATCTCGGAAACGGAAGCTCGTACAGCAAATTTACCTTTGGGGAATGCTAACTGTAGAATTTGATGAGGAATCGAATTAGCCCATCTGCGAGGCTCTACGACTTTCGATTCAAAATGTAGCCGATTGAACCACATAATTTTTCATATCTGTACGGTTTTTGTCCGATTTCAAGGACATTTGACACATCATTTTTCAAATCTGTACGGTTTTTGTCAAATATCTCGGAAACGGAAGCTCGTACAGCAAATTTACCTTTGGGGAATGCTAACTGTAGAATTTGATGAGGAGTAGAATGAGCCCATCTGCGAGGCTCTACGACTTTCGATTCAAAACTTATAGCCGTTTGAACCACATAATTTTTCATATCTGTACGGTTTTTGTCAAATATCTCGGAAACGGAAGCTCGTACAGCAAATTTACCTTCGGGGAATGCTAACTGTAGAATTTGATGAGGAATCGAATGAGCCCATCTGCGAGGCTCTACGACTTTCAATTCAAAAGTTATAGCCGTTTGAACCACATAATTTTTCATATCTGTACGGTTTTTGTCAAATATCTCGGAAACGGAAGCTCGTACAGCAAATTTACCTTCGGGGAATGCTAACTGTAGAATTTGATGAGGAATCGAATGAGCCCATCTGCGAGGCTCTACGACTTTCGATTCAAAATGTAGCCGATTGAACCACATAATTTTTCATATCTGTACGGTTTTTGTCCGATTTCAAGGACATTTAACACATCATTTTTCAAATCTGTACGGTTTTTGTCAAATATCTCGGAAACGGAAGCTCGTACAGCAAATTTACCTTTGGGGAATGCTAACTGTAGAATTTGATGAGGAATCGAATGAGCCCATCTGCGAGGCTCTACGACTTTCGATTCAAAATGTAGCCGATTGAACCACATAATTTTTCATATATGTACGGTTTTTGTCAAATATCTCGGAAACGGAAGCTCGTACAGCAAATTTACCTGCATATGGGAATGCTAACTGTAGAATTTGATGAGGAGTAGAATGAGCCCATCTGCGAGGCTCTACGACTTTCGATTCAAAAGTTATAGCCGTTTGAACCACATAATTTTTCATATCTGTACAGTTTTTGTCAAATATCTCGGAAACGGAAGCTCGTACAGCAAATTTACCTTTGGGGAATGCTAACTGTAGAATTTGATGAGGAATCGAATTAGCCCATCTGCGAGGCTCTACGACTTTCGATTCAAAATGTAGCCGATTGAACCACATAATTTTTCATATCTGTACGGTTTTTGTCCGATTTCAAGGACATTTGACACATCATTTTTCAAATCTGTACGGTTTTTGTCAAATATCTCGGAAACGGAAGCTCGTACAGCAAATTTACCTTTGGGGAATGCTAACTGTAGAATTTGATGAGGAGTAGAATGAGCCCATCTGCGAGGCTCTACGACTTTCGATTCAAAACTTATAGCCGTTTGAACCACATAATTTTTCATATCTGTACGGTTTTTGTCAAATATCTCGGAAACGGAAGCTCGTACAGCAAATTTACCTTCGGGGAATGCTAACTGTAGAATTTGATGAGGAATCGAATGAGCCCATCTGCGAGGCTCTACGACTTTCAATTCAAAAGTTTTAGCCGTTTGAACCACATAATTTTTCATATCTGTACGTTTTTTGTCAAATATCTCGGAAACGGAAGCTCGTACAGCAAATTTACCTGCACATGGGAATGCTAACTGTAGAATTTGATGAGGAGTAGAATGAGCCCATCTGCGAGGCTCTACGACTTTCGATTCAAAAGTTATAGCCGTTTGAACCACATAATTTTTCATATCTGTACAGTTTTTGTCAAATATCTCGGAAACGGAAGCTCGTACAGCAAATTTACCTTCGGGGAATGCTAACTGTAGAATTTGATGAGGAATCGAATGAGCCCATCTGCGAGGCTCTACGACTTTCGATTCAAAATGTAGCCGATTGAACCACATAATTTTTCATATCTGTACGGTTTTTTTCCGATTTCAAGGACATTTGACACATCATTTTTCAAATCTGTACGGTTTTTGTCAAATATCTCGGAAACGGAAGCTCGTACAGCAAATTTACCTTTGGGGAATGCTAACTGTAGAATTTGATGAGGAATCGAATGAGCCCATCTGCGAGGCTCTACGACTTTCGATTCAAAATGTAGCCGATTGAACCACATAATTTTTCATATCTGTACGGTTTTTGTCCGATTTCAAGGACATTTGACACATCATTTTTCAAATCTGTACGGTTTTTGTCAAATATCTCGGAAACGGAAGCTCGTACAGCAAATTTACCTTTGGGGAATGCTAACTGTAGAATTTGATGAGGAGTAGAATGAGCCCATCTGCGAGGCTCTACGACTTTCGATTCAAAACTTATAGCCGTTTGAACCACATAATTTTTCATATCTGTACGGTTTTTGTCAAATATCTCGGAAACGGAAGCTCGTACAGCAAATTTACCTTCGGGGAATGCTAACTGTAGAATTTGATGAGGAATCGAATGAGCCCATCTGCGAGGCTCTACGACTTTCGATTCAAAATGTAGCCGTTTGAACCACATAATTTTTCATATCTGTACGTTTTTTGTCAAATATCTCGGAAACGGAAGCTCGTACAGCAAATTTACCTGCATATGGGAATGCTAACTGTAGAATTTGATGAGGAGTAGAATGAGCCCATCTGCGAGGCTCTACGACTTTCGATTCAAAAGTTATAGCCGTTTGAACCACATAATTTTTCATATCTGTACGGTTTTTGTCCGTTTTCAAGGACATTTGACACATCATTTCTCAAATCTGTACGGTTTTTGTCAAATATCTCGGAAACGGAAGCTCGTACAGCAAATTTACCTTTGGGGAATGCTAACTGTAGAATTTGATGAGGAATCGAATTAGCCCATCTGCGAGGCTCTACGACTTTCGATTCAAAATGTAGCCGATTGAACCACATAATTTTTCATATCTGTACGGTTTTTGTCCGATTTCAAGGACATTTGACACATCATTTTTCATATCTGTACGTTTTTTGTCAAATATCTCGGAAACGGAAGCTCGTACAGCAAATTTACCTGCACACGGGAATGCTAACTGTAGAATTTGATGAGGAGTAGAATGAGCCCATCTGCGAGGCTCTACGACTTTCGATTCAAAAGTTATAGCCGTTTGAACCACATAATTTTTCATATCTGTACAGTTTTTGTCAAATATCTCGGAAACGGAAGCTCGTACAGCAAATTTACCTTCGGGGAATGCTAACTGTAGAATTTGATGAGGAATCGAATGAGCCCATCTGCGAGGCTCTACGACTTTCGATTCAAAATGTAGCCGATTGAACCACATAATTTTTCATATCTGTACGGTTTTTTTCCGATTTCAAGGACATTTGACACATCATTTTTCAAATCTGTACGGTTTTTGTCAAATATCTCGGAAACGGAAGCTCGTACAGCAAATTTACCTTTGGGGAATGCTAACTGTAGAATTTGATGAGGAATCGAATGAGCCCATCTGCGAGGCTCTATGACTTTCGATTCAAAATGTAGCCGATTGAACCACATAATTTTTCATATCTGTACGGTTTTTGTCCGATTTCAAGGACATTTGACACATCATTTTTCAAATCTGTACGGTTTTTGTCAAATATCTCGGAAACGGAAGCTCGTACAGCAAATTTACCTTTGGGGAATGCTAACTGTAGAATTTGATGAGGAGTAGAATGAGCCCATCTGCGAGGCTCTACGACTTTCGATTCAAAACTTATAGCCGTTTGAACCACATAATTTTTCATATCTGTACGGTTTTTGTCAAATATCTCGGAAACGGAAGCTCGTACAGCAAATTTACCTTCGGGGAATGCTAACTGTAGAATTTGATGAGGAATCGAATGAGCCCATCTGCGAGGCTCTACGACTTTCGATTCAAAATGTAGCCGTTTGAACCACATAATTTTTCATATCTGTACGTTTTTTGTCAAATATCTCGGAAACGGAAGCTCGTACAGCAAATTTACCTGCATATGGGAATGCTAACTGTAGAATTTGATGAGGAGTAGAATGAGCCCATCTGCGAGGCTCTACGACTTTCGATTCAAAAGTTATAGCCGTTTGAACCACATAATTTTTCATATCTGTACAGTTTTTGTCAAATATCTCGGAAACGGAAGCTCGTACAGCAAATTTACCTTCGGGGAATGCTAACTGTAGAATTTGATGAGGAATCGAATGAGCCCATCTGCGAGGCTCTACGACTTTCGATTCAAAATGTAGCCGATTGAACCACATAATTTTTCATATCTGTACGGTTTTTGTCCGATTTCAAGGACATTTGACACATCATTTTTCAAATCTGTACGGTTTTTGTCAAATATCTCGGAAACGGAAGCTCGTACAGCAAAGTTACCTTTGGGGAATGCTAACTGTAGAATTTGATGAGGAATCGAATGAGCCCATCTGCGAGGCTCTACGACTTTCGATTCAAAATGTAGCCGATTGAACCACATAATTTTTCATATCTGTACGGTTTTTGTCCGATTTCAAGGACATTTGACACATCATTTTTCAAATCTGTACGGTTTTTGTCAAATATCTCGGAAACGGAAGCTCGTACAGCAAATTTACCTTTGGGGAATGCTAACTGTAGAATTTGATGAGGAGTAGAATGAGCCCATCTGCGAGGCTCTACGACTTTCGATTCAAAATGTAGCCGATTGAACCACATAATTTTTCATATCTGTACGGTTTTTGTCCGATTTCAAGGACATTTGACACATCATTTTTTCAAATCTGTACGGTTTTTGTCAAATATCTCGGAAACGGAAGCTCGTACAGCAAATTTACCTTTGGGGAATGCTAACTGTAGAATTTGATGAGGAATCGAATGAGCCCATCTGCGAGGCTCTACGACTTTCGATTCAAAATGTAGCCGATTGAACCACATAATTTTTCATATCTGTACGGTTTTTGTCCGATTTCAAAGACATTTGACACATCATTTTTCAAATCTGTACGGTTTTTGTCAAATATCTCGGAAACGGAAGCTCGTACAGCAAATTTACCTTTGGGGAATGCTAACTGTAGAATTTGATGAGGAGTAGAATGAGCCCATCTGCGAGGCTCTACGACTTTCGATTCAAAACTTATAGCCGTTTGAACCACATAATTTTTCATATCTGTACGGTTTTTGTCAAATATCTCGGAAACGGAAGCTCGTACAGCAAATTTACCTTCGGGGAATGCTAACTGTAGAATTTGATGAGGAATCGAATGAGCCCATCTGCGAGGCTCTACGACTTTCGATTCAAAATGTAGCCGATTGAACCACATAATTTTTCATATCTGTACGGTTTTTTTCCGATTTCAAGGACATTTGACACATCATTTTTCAAATCTGTACGGTTTTTGTCAAATATCTCGGAAACGGAAGCTCGTACAGCAAATTTACCTTTGGGGAATGCTAACTGTAGAATTTGATGAGGAGTAGAATGAGTCCATCTGCGAGGCTCTACGACTTTCAATTCAAAAGTTATAGCCGTTTGAACCACATAATTTTTCATATCTGTACGGTTTTTGTCAAATATCTCGGAAACGGAAGCTCGTACAGCAAATTTACCTGCATATGGGAATGCTAACTGTAGAATTTGATGAGGAGTAGAATGAGCCCATCTGCGAGGCTCTACGACTTTCGATTCAAAACTTATAGCCGTTTGAACCACATAATTTTTCATATCTGTACGGTTTTTGTCAAATATCTCGGAAACGGAAGCTCGTACAGCAAATTTACCTTCGGGGAATGCTAACTGTAGAATTTGATGAGGAATCGAATGAGCCCATCTGCGAGGCTCTACGACTTTCGATTCAAAATGTAGCCGATTGAACCACATAATTTTTCATATCTGTACGGTTTTTGTCCGATTTCAAGGACATTTGACACATCATTTTTCAAATCTGTACGGTTTTTGTCAAATATCTCGGAAACGGAAGCTCGTACAGCAAATTTACCTTTGGGGAATGCTAACTGTAGAATTTGATGAGGAATCGAATGAGCCCATCTGCGAGGCTCTACGACTTTCGATTCAAAATGTAGCCGATTGAACCACATAATTTTTCATATATGTACGGTTTTTGTCCGATTTCAAGGACATTTGACACATCATTTTTCAAATCTGTACGGTTTTTGTCAAATATCTCGGAAACGGAAGCTCGTACAGCAAATTTACCTTTGGGGAATGCTAACTGTAGAATTTGATGAGGAATCGAATGAGCCCATCTGCGAGGCTCTACGACTTTCGATTCAAAATGTAGCCGATTGAACCACATAATTTTTCATATCTGTACGGTTTTTGTCCGATTTCAAGGACATTTGACACATCATTTTTCAAATCTGTACGGTTTTTGTCAAATATCTCGGAAACGGAAGCTCGTACAGCAAATTTACCTTTGGGGAATGCTAACTGTAGAATTTGATGAGGAGTAGAATGAGCCCATCTGCGAGGCTCTACGACTTTCGATTCAAAACTTATAGCCGTTTGAACCACATAATTTTTCATATCTGTACGGTTTTTGTCAAATATCTCGGAAACGGAAGCTCGTACAGCAAATTTACCTTCGGGGAATGCTAACTGTAGAATTTGATGAGGAATCGAATGAGCCCATCTGCGAGGCTCTACGACTTTCGATTCAAAATGTAGCCGTTTGAACCACATAATTTTTCATATCTGTACGTTTTTTGTCAAATATCTCGGAAACGGAAGCTCGTACAGCAAATTTACCTGCATATGGGAATGCTAACTGTAGAATTTGATGAGGAGTAGAATGAGCCCATCTGCGAGGCTCTACGACTTTCGATTCAAAAGTTATAGCCGTTTGAACCACATAATTTTTCATATCTGTACGGTTTTTGTCCGATTTCAAGGACATTTGACACATCATTTCTCAAATCTGTACGGTTTTTGTCAAATATCTCGGAAACGGAAGCTCGTACAGCAAATTTACCTTTGGGGAATGCTAACTGTAGAATTTGATGAGGAATCGAATGAGCCCATCTGCGAGGCTCTACGACTTTCGATTCAAAATGTAGCCGATTGAACCACATAATTTTTCATATCTGTACGGTTTTTGTCCGATTTCAAGGACATTTGACACATCATTTTTCAAATCTGTACGGTTTTTGTCAAATATCTCGGAAACGGAAGCTTGTACAGCAAATTTACCTTTGGGGAATGCTAACTGTAGAATTTGATGAGGAGTAGAATGAGCCCATCTGCGAGGCTCTACGACTTTCGATTCAAAACTTATAGCCGTTTGAACCACATAATTTTTCATATCTGTACGGTTTTTGTCAAATATCTCGGAAACGGAAGCTCGTACAGCAAATTTACCTTCGGGGAATGCTAACTGTAGAATTTGATGAGGAATCGAATGAGCCCATCTGCGAGGCTCTACGACTTTCGATTCAAAATGTAGCCGATTGAACCACATAATTTTTCATATCTGTACGGTTTTTTTCCGATTTCAAGGACATTTGACACATCATTTTTCAAATCTGTACGGTTTTTGTCAAATATCTCGGAAACGGAAGCTCGTACAGCAAATTTACCTTTGGGGAATGCTAACTGTAGAATTTGATGAGGAGTAGAATGAGCCCATCTGCGAGGCTCTACGACTTTCAATTCAAAAGTTATAGCCGTTTGAACCACATAATTTTTCATATCTGTACGGTTTTTGTCAAATATCTCGGAAACGGAAGCTCGTACAGCAAATTTACCTGCATATGGGAATGCTAACTGTAGAATTTGATGAGGAGTAGAATGAGCCCATCTGCGAGGCTCTACGACTTTCGATTCAAAACTTATAGCCGTTTGAACCACATAATTTTTCATATCTGTACGGTTTTTGTCAAATATCTCGGAAACGGAAGCTCGTACAGCAAATTTACCTTCGGGGAATGCTAACTGTAGAATTTGATGAGGAATCGAATGAGCCCATCTGCGAGGCTCTACGACTTTCGATTCAAAATGTAGCCGATTGAACCACATAATTTTTCATATCTGTACGGTTTTTGTCCGATTTCAAGGACATTTGACACATCATTTTTCAAATCTGTACGGTTTTTGTCAAATATCTCGGAAACGGAAGCTCGTACAGCAAATTTACCTTTGGGGAATGCTAACTGTAGAATTTGATGAGGAATCGAATGAGCCCATCTGCGAGGCTCTACGACTTTCGATTCAAAATGTAGCCGATTGAACCACATAATTTTTCATATATGTACGGTTTTTGTCCGATTTCAAGGACATTTGACACATCATTTTTCAAATCTGTACGGTTTTTGTCAAATATCTCGGAAACGGAAGCTCGTACAGCAAATTTACCTTTGGGGAATGCTAACTGTAGAATTTGATGAGGAGTAGAATGAGCCCATCTGCGAGGCTCTACGACTTTCGATTCAAAACTTATAGCCGTTTGAACCACATAATTTTTCATATCTGTACGGTTTTTGTCAAATATCTCGGAAACGGAAGCTCGTACAGCAAATTTACCTGCATATGGGAATGCTAACTGTAGAATTTGATGAGGAGTAGAATGAGCCCATCTGCGAGGCTCTACGACTTTCGATTCAAAAGTTATAGCCGTTTGAACCACATAATTTTTCATATCTGTACAGTTTTTGTCAAATATCTCGGAAACGGAAGCTCGTACAGCAAATTTACCTTTGGGGAATGCTAACTGTAGAATTTGATGAGGAGTAGAATGAGCCCATCTGCGAGGCTCTACGACTTTCGATTCAAAACTTATAGCCGTTTGAACCACATAATTTTTCATATCTGTACGGTTTTTGTCAAATATCTCGGAAACGGAAGCTCGTACAGCAAATTTACCTGCATATGGGAATGCTAACTGTAGAATTTGATGAGGAGTAGAATGAGCCCATCTGCGAGGCTCTACGACTTTCGATTCAAAAGTTATAGCCGTTTGAACCACATAATGTTTCATATCTGTACAGTTTTTGTCAAATATCTCGGAAACGGAAGCTCGTACAGCAAATTTACCTTCGGGGAATGCTAACTGTAGAATTTGATGAGGAATCGAATGAGCCCATCTGCGAGGCTCTACGACTTTCGATTCAAAATGTAGCCGATTGAACCACATAATTTTTCATATCTGTACGGTTTTTTTCCGATTTCAAGGACATTTGACACATCATTTTTCAAATCTGTACGGTTTTTGTCAAATATCTCGGAAACGGAAGCTCGTACAGCAAATTTACCTTTGGGGAATGCTAACTGTAGAATTTGATGAGGAGTAGAATGAGCCCATCTGCGAGGCTCTACGACTTTCGATTCAAAACTTATAGCCGTTTGAACCACATAATTTTTCATATCTGTACGGTTTTTGTCAAATATCTCGGAAACGGAAGCTCGTACAGCAAATTTACCTTCGGGGAATGCTAACTGTAGAATTTGATGAGGAATCGAATGAGCCCATCTGCGAGGCTCTACGACTTTCGATTCAAAATGTAGCCGATTGAACCACATAATTTTTCATATCTGTACGGTTTTTTTCCGATTTCAAGGACATTTGACACATCATTTTTCAAATCTGTACGGTTTTTGTCAAATATCTCGGAAACGGAAGCTCGTACAGCAAATTTACCTTTGGGGAATGCTAACTGTAGAATTTGATGAGGAGTAGAATGAGCCCATCTGCGAGGCTCTACGACTTTCAATTCAAAAGTTATAGCCGTTTGAACCACATAATTTTTCATATCTGTACGGTTTTTGTCAAATATCTCGGAAACGGAAGCTCGTACAGCAAATTTACCTGCATATGGGAATGCTAACTGTAGAATTTGATGAGGAGTAGAATGAGCCCATCTGCGAGGCTCTACGACTTTCGATTCAAAAGTTATAGCCGTTTGAACCACATAATTTTTCATATCTGTACAGTTTTTGTCAAATATCTCGGAAACGGAAGCTCGTACAGCAAATTTACCTTTGGGGAATGCTAACTGTAGAATTTGATGAGGAGTAGAATGAGCCCATCTGCGAGGCTCTACGACTTTCAATTCAAAAGTTATAGCCGTTTGAACCACATAATTTTTCATATCTGTACGGTTTTTGTCAAATATCTCGGAAACGGAAGCTCGTACAGCAAATTTACCTGCATATGGGAATGCTAACTGTAGAATTTGATGAGGAGTAGAATGAGCCCATCTGCGAGGCTCTACGACTTTCGATTCAAAACTTATAGCCGTTTGAACCACATAATTTTTCATATCTGTACGGTTTTTGTCAAATATCTCGGAAACGGAAGCTCGTACAGCAAATTTACCTTCGGGGAATGCTAACTGTAGAATTTGATGAGGAATCGAATGAGCCCATCTGCGAGGCTCTACGACTTTCGATTCAAAATGTAGCCGATTGAACCACATAATTTTTCATATCTGTACGGTTTTTGTCCGATTTCAAGGACATTTGACACATCATTTTTCAAATCTGTACGGTTTTTGTCAAATATCTCGGAAACGGAAGCTCGTACAGCAAATTTACCTTTGGGGAATGCTAACTGTAGAATTTGATGAGGAATCGAATGAGCCCATCTGCGAGGCTCTACGACTTTCGATTCAAAATGTAGCCGATTGAACCACATAATTTTTCATATATGTACGGTTTTTGTCCGATTTCAAGGACATTTGACACATCATTTTTCAAATCTGTACGGTTTTTGTCAAATATCTCGGAAACGGAAGCTCGTACAGCAAATTTACCTTTGGGGAATGCTAACTGTAGAATTTGATGAGGAGTAGAATGAGCCCATCTGCGAGGCTCTACGACTTTCGATTCAAAACTTATAGCCGTTTGAACCACATAATTTTTCATATCTGTACGGTTTTTGTCAAATATCTCGGAAACGGAAGCTCGTACAGCAAATTTACCTGCATATGGGAATGCTAACTGTAGAATTTGATGAGGAGTAGAATGAGCCCATCTGCGAGGCTCTACGACTTTCGATTCAAAAGTTATAGCCGTTTGAACCACATAATTTTTCATATCTGTACAGTTTTTGTCAAATATCTCGGAAACGGAAGCTCGTACAGCAAATTTACCTTTGGGGAATGCTAACTGTAGAATTTGATGAGGAGTAGAATGAGCCCATCTGCGAGGCTCTACGACTTTCGATTCAAAACTTATAGCCGTTTGAACCACATAATTTTTCATATCTGTACGGTTTTTGTCAAATATCTCGGAAACGGAAGCTCGTACAGCAAATTTACCTGCATATGGGAATGCTAACTGTAGAATTTGATGAGGAGTAGAATGAGCCCATCTGCGAGGCTCTACGACTTTCGATTCAAAAGTTATAGCCGTTTGAACCACATAATGTTTCATATCTGTACAGTTTTTGTCAAATATCTCGGAAACGGAAGCTCGTACAGCAAATTTACCTTCGGGGAATGCTAACTGTAGAATTTGATGAGGAATCGAATGAGCCCATCTGCGAGGCTCTACGACTTTCGATTCAAAATGTAGCCGATTGAACCACATAATTTTTCATATCTGTACGGTTTTTTTCCGATTTCAAGGACATTTGACACATCATTTTTCAAATCTGTACGGTTTTTGTCAAATATCTCGGAAACGGAAGCTCGTACAGCAAATTTACCTTTGGGGAATGCTAACTGTAGAATTTGATGAGGAGTAGAATGAGCCCATCTGCGAGGCTCTACGACTTTCAATTCAAAAGTTATAGCCGTTTGAACCACATAATTTTTCATATCTGTACGGTTTTTGTCAAATATCTCGGAAACGGAAGCTCGTACAGCAAATTTACCTGCATATGGGAATGCTAACTGTAGAATTTGATGAGGAGTAGAATGAGCCCATCTGCGAGGCTCTACGACTTTCGATTCAAAACTTATAGCCGTTTGAACCACATAATTTTTCATATCTGTACGGTTTTTGTCAAATATCTCGGAAACGGAAGCTCGTACAGCAAATTTACCTTCGGGGAATGCTAACTGTAGAATTTGATGAGGAATCGAATGAGCCCATCTGCGAGGCTCTACGACTTTCGATTCAAAATGTAGCCGTTTGAACCACATAATTTTTCATATCTGTACGTTTTTTGTCAAATATCTCGGAAACGGAAGCTCGTACAGCAAATTTACCTGCATATGGGAATGCTAACTGTAGAATTTGATGAGGAGTAGAATGAGCCCATCTGCGAGGCTCTACGACTTTCGATTCAAAACTTATAGCCGTTTGAACCACATAATTTTTCATATCTGTACGGTTTTTGTCAAATATCTCGGAAACGGAAGCTCGTACAGCAAATTTACCTTCGGGGAATGCTAACTGTAGAATTTGATGAGGAATCGAATGAGCCCATCTGCGAGGCTCTACGACTTTCGATTCAAAATGTAGCCGATTGAACCACATAATTTTTCATATCTGTACGGTTTTTGTCCGATTTCAAGGACATTTGACACATCATTTTTCAAATCTGTACGGTTTTTGTCAAATATCTCGGAAACGGAAGCTCGTACAGCAAATTTACCTTTGGGGAATGCTAACTGTAGAATTTGATGAGGAATCGAATGAGCCCATCTGCGAGGCTCTACGACTTTCGATTCAAAATGTAGCCGATTGAACCACATAATTTTTCATATATGTACGGTTTTTGTCCGATTTCAAGGACATTTGACACATCATTTTTCAAATCTGTACGGTTTTTGTCAAATATCTCGGAAACGGAAGCTCGTACAGCAAATTTACCTTTGGGGAATGCTAACTGTAGAATTTGATGAGGAATCGAATGAGCCCATCTGCGAGGCTCTACGACTTTCGATTCAAAATGTAGCCGATTGAACCACATAATTTTTCATATCTGTACGGTTTTTGTCCGATTTCAAGGACATTTGACACATCATTTTTCAAATCTGTACGGTTTTTGTCAAATATCTCGGAAACGGAAGCTCGTACAGCAAATTTACCTTTGGGGAATGCTAACTGTAGAATTTGATGAGGAGTAGAATGAGCCCATCTGCGAGGCTCTACGACTTTCGATTCAAAACTTATAGCCGTTTGAACCACATAATTTTTCATATCTGTACGGTTTTTGTCAAATATCTCGGAAACGGAAGCTCGTACAGCAAATTTACCTTCGGGGAATGCTAACTGTAGAATTTGATGAGGAATCGAATGAGCCCATCTGCGAGGCTCTACGACTTTCGATTCAAAATGTAGCCGTTTGAACCACATAATTTTTCATATCTGTACGTTTTTTGTCAAATATCTCGGAAACGGAAGCTCGTACAGCAAATTTACCTGCATATGGGAATGCTAACTGTAGAATTTGATGAGGAGTAGAATGAGCCCATCTGCGAGGCTCTACGACTTTCGATTCAAAAGTTATAGCCGTTTGAACCACATAATTTTTCATATCTGTACGGTTTTTGTCCGATTTCAAGGACATTTGACACATCATTTCTCAAATCTGTACGGTTTTTGTCAAATATCTCGGAAACGGAAGCTCGTACAGCAAATTTACCTTTGGGGAATGCTAACTGTAGAATTTGATGAGGAATCGAATGAGCCCATCTGCGAGGCTCTACGACTTTCGATTCAAAATGTAGCCGATTGAACCACATAATTTTTCATATCTGTACGGTTTTTGTCCGATTTCAAGGACATTTGACACATCATTTTTCAAATCTGTACGGTTTTTGTCAAATATCTCGGAAACGGAAGCTCGTACAGCAAATTTACCTTTGGGGAATGCTAACTGTAGAATTTGATGAGGAGTAGAATGAGCCCATCTGCGAGGCTCTACGACTTTCGATTCAAAACTTATAGCCGTTTGAACCACATAATTTTTCATATCTGTACGGTTTTTGTCAAATATCTCGGAAACGGAAGCTCGTACAGCAAATTTACCTGCATATGGGAATGCTAACTGTAGAATTTGATGAGGAGTAGAATGAGCCCATCTGCGAGGCTCTACGACTTTCGATTCAAAAGTTATAGCCGTTTGAACCACATAATTTTTCATATCTGTACAGTTTTTGTCAAATATCTCGGAAACGGAAGCTCGTACAGCAAATTTACCTTTGGGGAATGCTAACTGTAGAATTTGATGAGGAGTAGAATGAGCCCATCTGCGAGGCTCTACGACTTTCGATTCAAAACTTATAGCCGTTTGAACCACATAATTTTTCATATCTGTACGGTTTTTGTCAAATATCTCGGAAACGGAAGCTCGTACAGCAAATTTACCTGCAAGTGGGAATGCTAACTGTAGAATTTGATGAGGAGTAGAATGAGCCCATCTGCGAGGCTCTACGACTTTCGATTCAAAAGTTATAGCCGTTTGAACCACATAATGTTTCATATCTGTACAGTTTTTGTCAAATATCTCGGAAACGGAAGCTCGTACAGCAAATTTACCTTCGGGGAATGCTAACTGTAGAATTTGATGAGGAATCGAATGAGCCCATCTGCGAGGCTCTACGACTTTCGATTCAAAATGTAGCCGATTGAACCACATAATTTTTCATATCTGTACGGTTTTTTTCCGATTTCAAGGACATTTGACACATCATTTTTCAAATCTGTACGGTTTTTGTCAAATATCTCGGAAACGGAAGCTCGTACAGCAAATTTACCTTTGGGGAATGCTAACTGTAGAATTTGATGAGGAGTAGAATGAGCCCATCTGCGAGGCTCTACGACTTTCAATTCAAAAGTTATAGCCGTTTGAACCACATAATTTTTCATATCTGTACGGTTTTTGTCAAATATCTCGGAAACGGAAGCTCGTACAGCAAATTTACCTGCATATGGGAATGCTAACTGTAGAATTTGATGAGGAGTAGAATGAGCCCATCTGCGAGGCTCTACGACTTTCGATTCAAAACTTATAGCCGTTTGAACCACATAATTTTTCATATCTGTACGGTTTTTGTCAAATATCTCGGAAACGGAAGCTCGTACAGCAAATTTACCTTCGGGGAATGCTAACTGTAGAATTTGATGAGGAATCGAATGAGCCCATCTGCGAGGCTCTACGACTTTCGATTCAAAATGTAGCCGTTTGAACCACATAATTTTTCATATCTGTACGTTTTTTGTCAAATATCTCGGAAACGGAAGCTCGTACAGCAAATTTACCTGCATATGGGAATGCTAACTGTAGAATTTGATGAGGAGTAGAATGAGCCCATCTGCGAGGCTCTACGACTTTCGATTCAAAAGTTATAGCCGTTTGAACCACATAATTTTTCATATCTGTACGGTTTTTGTCCGATTTCAAGGACATTTGACACATCATTTCTCAAATCTGTACGGTTTTTGTCAAATATCTCGGAAACGGAAGCTCGTACAGCAAATTTACCTTTGGGGAATGCTAACTGTAGAATTTGATGAGGAATCGAATGAGCCCATCTGCGAGGCTCTACGACTTTCGATTCAAAATGTAGCCGATTGAACCACATAATTTTTCATATCTGTACGGTTTTTGTCCGATTTCAAGGACATTTGACACATCATTTTTCAAATCTGTACGGTTTTTGTCAAATATCTCGGAAACGGAAGCTCGTACAGCAAATTTACCTTTGGGGAATGCTAACTGTAGAATTTGATGAGGAGTAGAATGAGCCCATCTGCGAGGCTCTACGACTTTCGATTCAAAACTTATAGCCGTTTGAACCACATAATTTTTCATATCTGTACGGTTTTTGTCAAATATCTCGGAAACGGAAGCTCGTACAGCAAATTTACCTACATATGGGAATGCTAACTGTAGAATTTGATGAGGAGTAGAATGAGCCCATCTGCGAGGCTCTACGACTTTCGATTCAAAAGTTATAGCCGTTTGAACCACATAATTTTTCATATCTGTACAGTTTTTGTCAAATATCTCGGAAACGGAAGCTCGTACAGCAAATTTACCTTCGGGGAATGCTAACTGTAGAATTTGATGAGGAATCGAATGAGCCCATCTGCAAGGCTCTACGACTTTCGATTCAAAATGTAGCCGATTGAACCACATAATTTTTCATATCTGTACGGTTTTTTTCCGATTTCAAGGACATTTGACACATCATTTTTCAAATCTGTACGGTTTTTGTCAAATATCTCGGAAACGGAAGCTCGTACAGCAAATTTACCTTTGGGGAATGCTAACTGTAGAATTTGATGAGGAGTAGAATGAGCCCATCTGCGAGGCTCTACGACTTTCAATTCAAAAGTTATAGCCGTTTGAACCACATAATTTTTCATATCTGTACGGTTTTTGTCAAATATCTCGGAAACGGAAGCTCGTACAGCAAATTTACCTGCATATGGGAATGCTAACTGTAGAATTTGATGAGGAGTAGAATGAGCCCATCTGCGAGGCTCTACGACTTTCGATTCAAAACTTATAGCCGTTTGAACCACATAATTTTTCATATCTGTACGGTTTTTGTCAAATATCTCGGAAACGGAAGCTCGTACAGCAAATTTACCTTCGGGGAATGCTAACTGTAGAATTTGATGAGGAATCGAATGAGCCCATCTGCGAGGCTCTACGACTTTCGATTCAAAATGTAGCCGTTTGAACCACATAATTTTTCATATCTGTACGTTTTTTGTCAAATATCTCGGAAACGGAAGCTCGTACAGCAAATTTACCTGCATATGGGAATGCTAACTGTAGAATTTGATGAGGAGTAGAATGAGCCCATCTGCGAGGCTCTACGACTTTCGATTCAAAAGTTATAGCCGTTTGAACCACATAATTTTTCATATCTGTACGGTTTTTGTCCGATTTCAAGGACATTTGACACATCATTTCTCAAATCTGTACGGTTTTTGTCAAATATCTCGGAAACGGAAGCTCGTACAGCAAATTTACCTTTGGGGAATGCTAACTGTAGAATTTGATGAGGAATCGAATGAGCCCATCTGCGAGGCTCTACGACTTTCGATTCAAAATGTAGCCGATTGAACCACATAATTTTTCATATCTGTACGGTTTTTGTCCGATTTCAAGGACATTTGACACATCATTTTTCAAATCTGTACGGTTTTTGTCAAATATCTCGGAAACGGAAGCTCGTACAGCAAATTTACCTTTGGGGAATGCTAACTGTAGAATTTGATGAGGAGTAGAATGAGCCCATCTGCGAGGCTCTACGACTTTCAATTCAAAAGTTATAGCCGTTTGAACCACATAATTTTTCATATCTGTACGGTTTTTGTCAAATATCTCGGAAACGGAAGCTCGTACAGCAAATTTACCTGCATATGGGAATGCTAACTGTAGAATTTGATGAGGAGTAGAATGAGCCCATCTGCGAGGCTCTACGACTTTCGATTCAAAACTTATAGCCGTTTGAACCACATAATTTTTCATATCTGTACGGTTTTTGTCAAATATCTCGGAAACGGAAGCTCGTACAGCAAATTTACCTTCGGGGAATGCTAACTGTAGAATTTGATGAGGAATCGAATGAGCCCATCTGCGAGGCTCTACGACTTTCGATTCAAAATGTAGCCGTTTGAACCACATAATTTTTCATATCTGTACGTTTTTTGTCAAATATCTCGGAAACGGAAGCTCGTACAGCAAATTTACCTGCATATGGGAATGCTAACTGTAGAATTTGATGAGGAGTAGAATGAGCCCATCTGCGAGGCTCTACGACTTTCGATTCAAAAGTTATAGCCGTTTGAACCACATAATTTTTCATATCTGTACGGTTTTTGTCCGATTTCAAGGACATTTGACACATCATTTCTCAAATCTGTACGGTTTTTGTCAAATATCTCGGAAACGGAAGCTCGTACAGCAAATTTACCTTTGGGGAATGCTAACTGTAGAATTTGATGAGGAATCGAATGAGCCCATCTGCGAGGCTCTACGACTTTCGATTCAAAATGTAGCCGATTGAACCACATAATTTTTCATATCTGTACGGTTTTTGTCCGATTTCAAGGACATTTGACACATCATTTTTCAAATCTGTACGGTTTTTGTCAAATATCTCGGAAACGGAAGCTCGTACAGCAAATTTACCTTTGGGGAATGCTAACTGTAGAATTTGATGAGGAGTAGAATGAGCCCATCTGCGAGGCTCTACGACTTTCGATTCAAAACTTATAGCCGTTTGAACCACATAATTTTTCATATCTGTACGGTTTTTGTCAAATATCTCGGAAACGGAAGCTCGTACAGCAAATTTACCTGCATATGGGAATGCTAACTGTAGAATTTGATGAGGAGTAGAATGAGCCCATCTGCGAGGCTCTACGACTTTCGATTCAAAACTTATAGCCGTTTGAACCACATAATTTTTCATATCTGTACGGTTTTTGTCAAATATCTCGGAAACGGAAGCTCGTACAGCAAATTTACCTTCGGGGAATGCTAACTGTAGAATTTGATGAGGAATCGAATGAGCCCATCTGCGAGGCTCTACGACTTTCGATTCAAAATGTAGCCGTTTGAACCACATAATTTTTCATATCTGTACGTTTTTTGTCAAATATCTCGGAAACGGAAGCTCGTACAGCAAATTTACCTGCATATGGGAATGCTAACTGTAGAATTTGATGAGGAGTAGAATGAGCCCATCTGCGAGGCTCTACGACTTTCGATTCAAAAGTTATAGCCGTTTGAACCACATAATTTTTCATATCTGTACGGTTTTTGTCCGATTTCAAGGACATTTGACACATCATTTCTCAAATCTGTACGGTTTTTGTCAAATATCTCGGAAACGGAAGCTCGTACAGCAAATTTACCTTTGGGGAATGCTAACTGTAGAATTTGATGAGGAATCGAATGAGCCCATCTGCGAGGCTCTACGACTTTCGATTCAAAATGTAGCCGATTGAACCACATAATTTTTCATATCTGTACGGTTTTTGTCCGATTTCAAGGACATTTGACACATCATTTTTCAAATCTGTACGGTTTTTGTCAAATATCTCGGAAACGGAAGCTCGTACAGCAAATTTACCTTTGGGGAATGCTAACTGTAGAATTTGATGAGGAGTAGAATGAGCCCATCTGCGAGGCTCTACGACTTTCGATTCAAAACTTATAGCCGTTTGAACCACATAATTTTTCATATCTGTACGGTTTTTGTCAAATATCTCGGAAACGGAAGCTCGTACAGCAAATTTACCTACATATGGGAATGCTAACTGTAGAATTTGATGAGGAGTAGAATGAGCCCATCTGCGAGGCTCTACGACTTTCGATTCAAAAGTTATAGCCGTTTGAACCACATAATTTTTCATATCTGTACAGTTTTTGTCAAATATCTCGGAAACGGAAGCTCGTACAGCAAATTTACCTTCGGGGAATGCTAACTGTAGAATTTGATGAGGAATCGAATGAGCCCATCTGCAAGGCTCTACGACTTTCGATTCAAAATGTAGCCGATTGAACCACATAATTTTTCATATCTGTACGGTTTTTTTCCGATTTCAAGGACATTTGACACATCATTTTTCAAATCTGTACGGTTTTTGTCAAATATCTCGGAAACGGAAGCTCGTACAGCAAATTTACCTTTGGGGAATGCTAACTGTAGAATTTGATGAGGAGTAGAATGAGCCCATCTGCGAGGCTCTACGACTTTCAATTCAAAAGTTATAGCCGTTTGAACCACATAATTTTTCATATCTGTACGGTTTTTGTCAAATATCTCGGAAACGGAAGCTCGTACAGCAAATTTACCTGCATATGGGAATGCTAACTGTAGAATTTGATGAGGAGTAGAATGAGCCCATCTGCGAGGCTCTACGACTTTCGATTCAAAACTTATAGCCGTTTGAACCACATAATTTTTCATATCTGTACGGTTTTTGTCAAATATCTCGGAAACGGAAGCTCGTACAGCAAATTTACCTTCGGGGAATGCTAACTGTAGAATTTGATGAGGAATCGAATGAGCCCATCTGCGAGGCTCTACGACTTTCGATTCAAAATGTAGCCGTTTGAACCACATAATTTTTCATATCTGTACGTTTTTTGTCAAATATCTCGGAAACGGAAGCTCGTACAGCAAATTTACCTGCATATGGGAATGCTAACTGTAGAATTTGATGAGGAGTAGAATGAGCCCATCTGCGAGGCTCTACGACTTTCGATTCAAAAGTTATAGCCGTTTGAACCACATAATTTTTCATATCTGTACGGTTTTTGTCCGATTTCAAGGACATTTGACACATCATTTCTCAAATCTGTACGGTTTTTGTCAAATATCTCGGAAACGGAAGCTCGTACAGCAAATTTACCTTTGGGGAATGCTAACTGTAGAATTTGATGAGGAATCGAATGAGCCCATCTGCGAGGCTCTACGACTTTCGATTCAAAATGTAGCCGATTGAACCACATAATTTTTCATATCTGTACGGTTTTTGTCCGATTTCAAGGACATTTGACACATCATTTTTCAAATCTGTACGGTTTTTGTCAAATATCTCGGAAACGGAAGCTCGTACAGCAAATTTACCTTTGGGGAATGCTAACTGTAGAATTTGATGAGGAGTAGAATGAGCCCATCTGCGAGGCTCTACGACTTTCAATTCAAAAGTTATAGCCGTTTGAACCACATAATTTTTCATATCTGTACGGTTTTTGTCAAATATCTCGGAAACGGAAGCTCGTACAGCAAATTTACCTGCATATGGGAATGCTAACTGTAGAATTTGATGAGGAGTAGAATGAGCCCATCTGCGAGGCTCTACGACTTTCGATTCAAAACTTATAGCCGTTTGAACCACATAATTTTTCATATCTGTACGGTTTTTGTCAAATATCTCGGAAACGGAAGCTCGTACAGCAAATTTACCTTCGGGGAATGCTAACTGTAGAATTTGATGAGGAATCGAATGAGCCCATCTGCGAGGCTCTACGACTTTCGATTCAAAATGTAGCCGTTTGAACCACATAATTTTTCATATCTGTACGTTTTTTGTCAAATATCTCGGAAACGGAAGCTCGTACAGCAAATTTACCTGCATATGGGAATGCTAACTGTAGAATTTGATGAGGAGTAGAATGAGCCCATCTGCGAGGCTCTACGACTTTCGATTCAAAAGTTATAGCCGTTTGAACCACATAATTTTTCATATCTGTACGGTTTTTGTCCGATTTCAAGGACATTTGACACATCATTTCTCAAATCTGTACGGTTTTTGTCAAATATCTCGGAAACGGAAGCTCGTACAGCAAATTTACCTTTGGGGAATGCTAACTGTAGAATTTGAT
Organism: Borostomias antarcticus; assembly: GCF_949987555.1. Lineage (NCBI taxonomy): Eukaryota > Metazoa > Chordata > Actinopteri > Stomiiformes > Stomiidae > Borostomias > Borostomias antarcticus. The sequence continues at coordinate 478,738 of NW_028176304.1, forward strand.
GAGGAATCGAATGAGCCCATCTGCGAGGCTCTACGACTTTCGATTCAAAATGTAGCCGATTGAACCACATAATTTTTCATATCTGTACGGTTTTTGTCCGATTTCAAGGACATTTGACACATCATTTTTCAAATCTGTACGGTTTTTGTCAAATATCTCGGAAACGGAAGCTCGTACAGCAAATTTACCTTTGGGGAATGCTAACTGTAGAATTTGATGAGGAGTAGAATGAGCCCATCTGCGAGGCTCTACGACTTTCGATTCAAAACTTATAGCCGTTTGAACCACATAATTTTTCATATCTGTACGGTTTTTGTCAAATATCTCGGAAACGGAAGCTCGTACAGCAAATTTACCTGCATATGGGAATGCTAACTGTAGAATTTGATGAGGAGTAGAATGAGCCCATCTGCGAGGCTCTACGACTTTCGATTCAAAAGTTATAGCCGTTTGAACCACATAATTTTTCATATCTGTACAGTTTTTGTCAAATATCTCGGAAACGGAAGCTCGTACAGCAAATTTACCTTTGGGGAATGCTAACTGTAGAATTTGATGAGGAGTAGAATGAGCCCATCTGCGAGGCTCTACGACTTTCGATTCAAAACTTATAGCCGTTTGAACCACATAATTTTTCATATCTGTACGGTTTTTGTCAAATATCTCGGAAACGGAAGCTCGTACAGCAAATTTACCTGCATATGGGAATGCTAACTGTAGAATTTGATGAGGAGTAGAATGAGCCCATCTGCGAGGCTCTACGACTTTCGATTCAAAAGTTATAGCCGTTTGAACCACATAATTTTTCATATCTGTACAGTTTTTGTCAAATATCTCGGAAACGGAAGCTCGTACAGCAAATTTACCTTCGGGGAATGCTAACTGTAGAATTTGATGAGGAATCGAATGAGCCCATCTGCAAGGCTCTACGACTTTCGATTCAAAATGTAGCCGATTGAACCACATAATTTTTCATATCTGTACGGTTTTTTTCCGATTTCAAGGACATTTGACACATCATTTTTCAAATCTGTACGGTTTTTGTCAAATATCTCGGAAACGGAAGCTCGTACAGCAAATTTACCTTTGGGGAATGCTAACTGTAGAATTTGATGAGGAGTAGAATGAGCCCATCTGCGAGGCTCTACGACTTTCAATTCAAAAGTTATAGCCGTTTGAACCACATAATTTTTCATATCTGTACGGTTTTTGTCAAATATCTCGGAAACGGAAGCTCGTACAGCAAATTTACCTGCATATGGGAATGCTAACTGTAGAATTTGATGAGGAGTAGAATGAGCCCATCTGCGAGGCTCTACGACTTTCGATTCAAAACTTATAGCCGTTTGAACCACATAATTTTTCATATCTGTACGGTTTTTGTCAAATATCTCGGAAACGGAAGCTCGTACAGCAAATTTACCTTCGGGGAATGCTAACTGTAGAATTTGATGAGGAATCGAATGAGCCCATCTGCGAGGCTCTACGACTTTCGATTCAAAATGTAGCCGTTTGAACCACATAATTTTTCATATCTGTACGTTTTTTGTCAAATATCTCGGAAACGGAAGCTCGTACAGCAAATTTACCTGCATATGGGAATGCTAACTGTAGAATTTGATGAGGAGTAGAATGAGCCCATCTGCGAGGCTCTACGACTTTCGATTCAAAAGTTATAGCCGTTTGAACCACATAATTTTTCATATCTGTACGGTTTTTGTCCGATTTCAAGGACATTTGACACATCATTTCTCAAATCTGTACGGTTTTTGTCAAATATCTCGGAAACGGAAGCTCGTACAGCAAATTTACCTTTGGGGAATGCTAACTGTAGAATTTGATGAGGAATCGAATGAGCCCATCTGCGAGGCTCTACGACTTTCGATTCAAAATGTAGCCGATTGAACCACATAATTTTTCATATCTGTACGGTTTTTGTCCGATTTCAAGGACATTTGACACATCATTTTTCAAATCTGTACGGTTTTTGTCAAATATCTCGGAAACGGAAGCTCGTACAGCAAATTTACCTTTGGGGAATGCTAACTGTAGAATTTGATGAGGAGTAGAATGAGCCCATCTGCGAGGCTCTACGACTTTCAATTCAAAAGTTATAGCCGTTTGAACCACATAATTTTTCATATCTGTACGGTTTTTGTCAAATATCTCGGAAACGGAAGCTCGTACAGCAAATTTACCTGCATATGGGAATGCTAACTGTAGAATTTGATGAGGAGTAGAATGAGCCCATCTGCGAGGCTCTACGACTTTCGATTCAAAACTTATAGCCGTTTGAACCACATAATTTTTCATATCTGTACGGTTTTTGTCAAATATCTCGGAAACGGAAGCTCGTACAGCAAATTTACCTTCGGGGAATGCTAACTGTAGAATTTGATGAGGAATCGAATGAGCCCATCTGCGAGGCTCTACGACTTTCGATTCAAAATGTAGCCGTTTGAACCACATAATTTTTCATATCTGTACGTTTTTTGTCAAATATCTCGGAAACGGAAGCTCGTACAGCAAATTTACCTGCATATGGGAATGCTAACTGTAGAATTTGATGAGGAGTAGAATGAGCCCATCTGCGAGGCTCTACGACTTTCGATTCAAAAGTTATAGCCGTTTGAACCACATAATTTTTCATATCTGTACGGTTTTTGTCCGATTTCAAGGACATTTGACACATCATTTCTCAAATCTGTACGGTTTTTGTCAAATATCTCGGAAACGGAAGCTCGTACAGCAAATTTACCTTTGGGGAATGCTAACTGTAGAATTTGATGAGGAATCGAATGAGCCCATCTGCGAGGCTCTACGACTTTCGATTCAAAATGTAGCCGATTGAACCACATAATTTTTCATATCTGTACGGTTTTTGTCCGATTTCAAGGACATTTGACACATCATTTTTCAAATCTGTACGGTTTTTGTCAAATATCTCGGAAACGGAAGCTCGTACAGCAAATTTACCTTTGGGGAATGCTAACTGTAGAATTTGATGAGGAGTAGAATGAGCCCATCTGCGAGGCTCTACGACTTTCAATTCAAAAGTTATAGCCGTTTGAACCACATAATTTTTCATATCTGTACGGTTTTTGTCAAATATCTCGGAAACGGAAGCTCGTACAGCAAATTTACCTGCATATGGGAATGCTAACTGTAGAATTTGATGAGGAGTAGAATGAGCCCATCTGCGAGGCTCTACGACTTTCGATTCAAAACTTATAGCCGTTTGAACCACATAATTTTTCATATCTGTACGGTTTTTGTCAAATATCTCGGAAACGGAAGCTCGTACAGCAAATTTACCTTCGGGGAATGCTAACTGTAGAATTTGATGAGGAATCGAATGAGCCCATCTGCGAGGCTCTACGACTTTCGATTCAAAATGTAGCCGTTTGAACCACATAATTTTTCATATCTGTACGTTTTTTGTCAAATATCTCGGAAACGGAAGCTCGTACAGCAAATTTACCTGCATATGGGAATGCTAACTGTAGAATTTGATGAGGAGTAGAATGAGCCCATCTGCGAGGCTCTACGACTTTCGATTCAAAAGTTATAGCCGTTTGAACCACATAATTTTTCATATCTGTACGGTTTTTGTCCGATTTCAAGGACATTTGACACATCATTTCTCAAATCTGTACGGTTTTTGTCAAATATCTCGGAAACGGAAGCTCGTACAGCAAATTTACCTTTGGGGAATGCTAACTGTAGAATTTGATGAGGAATCGAATGAGCCCATCTGCGAGGCTCTACGACTTTCGATTCAAAATGTAGCCGATTGAACCACATAATTTTTCATATCTGTACGGTTTTTGTCCGATTTCAAGGACATTTGACACATCATTTTTCAAATCTGTACGGTTTTTGTCAAATATCTCGGAAACGGAAGCTCGTACAGCAAATTTACCTTTGGGGAATGCTAACTGTAGAATTTGATGAGGAGTAGAATGAGCCCATCTGCGAGGCTCTACGACTTTCGATTCAAAACTTATAGCCGTTTGAACCACATAATTTTTCATATCTGTACGGTTTTTGTCAAATATCTCGGAAACGGAAGCTCGTACAGCAAATTTACCTGCATATGGGAATGCTAACTGTAGAATTTGATGAGGAGTAGAATGAGCCCATCTGCGAGGCTCTACGACTTTCGATTCAAAAGTTATAGCCGTTTGAACCACATAATTTTTCATATCTGTACAGTTTTTGTCAAATATCTCGGAAACGGAAGCTCGTACAGCAAATTTACCTTTGGGGAATGCTAACTGTAGAATTTGATGAGGAGTAGAATGAGCCCATCTGCGAGGCTCTACGACTTTCGATTCAAAAGTTATAGCCGTTTGAACCACATAATTTTTCATATCTGTACGGTTTTTGTCAAATATCTCGGAAACGGAAGCTCGTACAGCAAATTTACCTTCGGGGAATGCTAACTGTAGAATTTGATGAGGAATCGAATGAGCCCATCTGCAAGGCTCTACGACTTTCGATTCAAAATGTAGCCGATTGAACCACATAATTTTTCATATCTGTACGGTTTTTTTCCGATTTCAAGGACATTTGACACATCATTTTTCAAATCTGTACGGTTTTTGTCAAATATCTCGGAAACGGAAGCTCGTACAGCAAATTTACCTTTGGGGAATGCTAACTGTAGAATTTGATGAGGAGTAGAATGAGCCCATCTGCGAGGCTCTACGACTTTCAATTCAAAAGTTATAGCCGTTTGAACCACATAATTTTTCATATCTGTACGTTTTTTGTCAAATATCTCGGAAACGGAAGCTCGTACAGCAAATTTACCTGCATATGGGAATGCTAACTGTAGAATTTGATGAGGAGTAGAATGAGCCCATCTGCGAGGCTCTACGACTTTCGATTCAAAACTTATAGCCGTTTGAACCACATAATTTTTCATATCTGTACGGTTTTTGTCAAATATCTCGGAAACGGAAGCTCGTACAGCAAATTTACCTTTGGGGAATGCTAACTGTAGAATTTGATGAGGAATCGAATTAGCCCATCTGCGAGGCTCTACGACTTTCGATTCAAAATATAATTTTTCATATCTGTACGGTTTTTGTCCGATTTCAAGGACATTTGACACATCATTTTTCAAATCTGTACGGTTTTTGTCAAATATCTCGGAAACGGAAGCTCGTACAGCAAATTTACCTTTGGGGAATGCTAACTGTAGAATTTGATGAGGAGTAGAATGAGCCCATCTGCGAGGCTCTACGACTTTCAATTCAAAAGTTATAGCCGTTTGAACCACATAATTTTTCATATCTGTACGGTTTTTGTCAAATATCTCGGAAACGGAAGCTCGTACAGCAAATTTACCTGCATATGGGAATGCTAACTGTAGAATTTGATGAGGAGTAGAATGAGCCCATCTGCGAGGCTCTACGACTTTCGATTCAAAACTTATAGCCGTTTGAACCACATAATTTTTCATATCTGTACGGTTTTTGTCAAATATCTCGGAAACGGAAGCTCGTACAGCAAATTTACCTTTGGGGAATGCTAACTGTAGAATTTGATGAGGAATCGAATGAGCCCATCTGCGAGGCTCTACGACTTTCGATTCAAAATGTAGCCGATTGAACCACATAATTTTTCATATATGTACGGTTTTTGTCCGATTTCAAGGACATTTGACACATCATTTTTCATATCTGTACGGTTTTTGTCAAATATCTCGGAAACGGAAGCTCGTACAGCAAATTTACCTGCATATGGGAATGCTAACTGTAGAATTTGATGAGGAGTAGAATGAGCCCATCTGCGAGGCTCTACGACTTTCGATTCAAAACTTATAGCCGTTTGAACCACATAATTTTTCATATCTGTACGGTTTTTGTCAAATATCTCGGAAACGGAAGCTCGTACAGCAAATTTACCTTCGGGGAATGCTAACTGTAGAATTTGATGAGGAATCGAATGAGCCCATCTGCGAGGCTCTACGACTTTCGATTCAAAATGTAGCCGATTGAACCACATAATTTTTCATATATGTACGGTTTTTGTCCGATTTCAAGGACATTTGACACATCATTTTTCAAATCTGTACGGTTTTTGTCAAATATCTCGGAAACGGAAGCTCGTACAGCAAATTTACCTTTGGGGAATGCTAACTGTAGAATTTGATGAGGAGTAGAATGAGCCCATCTGCGAGGCTCTACGACTTTCGATTCAAAACTTATAGCCGTTTGAACCACATAATTTTTCATATCTGTACGGTTTTTGTCAAATATCTCGGAAACGGAAGCTCGTACAGCAAATTTACCTTCGGGGAATGCTAACTGTAGAATTTGATGAGGAATCGAATGAGCCCATCTGCGAGGCTCTACGACTTTCGATTCAAAATGTAGCCGTTTGAACCACATAATTTTTCATATCTGTACGTTTTTTGTCAAATATCTCGGAAACGGAAGCTCGTACAGCAAATTTACCTGCATATGGGAATGCTAACTGTAGAATTTGATGAGGAGTAGAATGAGCCCATCTGCTAGGCTCTACGACTTTCGATTCAAAAGTTATAGCCGTTTGAACCACATCATTTTTCATATCTGTACGGTTTTTGTCCGATTTCAAGGACATTTGACACATCATTTCTCAAATCTGTACGGTTTTTGTCAAATATCTCGGAAACGGAAGCTCGTACAGCAAATTTACCTTTGGGGAATGCTAACTGTAGAATTTGATGAGGAATCGAATGAGCCCATCTGCGAGGCTCTACGACTTTCGATTCAAAATGTAGCCGATTGAACCACATAATTTTTCATATCTGTACGGTTTTTGTCCGATTTCAAGGACATTTGACACATCATTTTTCAAATCTGTACGGTTTTTGTCAAATATCTCGGAAACGGAAGCTCGTACAGCAAATTTACCTTCGGGGAATGCTAACTGTAGAATTTGATGAGGAATCGAATGAGCCCATCTGCGAGGCTCTACGACTTTCGATTCAAAATGTAGCCGATTGAACCACATAATTTTTCATATCTGTACGGTTTTTTTCCGATTTCAAGGACATTTGACACATCATTTTTCAAATCTGTACGGTTTTTGTCAAATATCTCGGAAACGGAAGCTCGTACAGCAAATTTACCTTCGGGGAATGCTAACTGTAGAATTTGATGAGGAATCGAATGAGCCCATCTGCGAGGCTCTACGACTTTCAATTCAAAAGTTATAGCCGTTTGAACCACATAATTTTTCATATCTGTACGTTTTTTGTCAAATATCTCGGAAACGGAAGCTCGTACAGCAAATTTACCTGCATATGGGAATGCTAACTGTAGAATTTGATGAGGAGTAGAATGAGCCCATCTGCGAGGCTCTACGACTTTCGATTCAAAAGTTATAGCCGTTTGAACCACATAATTTTTCATATCTGTACAGTTTTTGTCAAATATCTCGGAAACGGAAGCTCGTACAGCAAATTTACCTTCGGGGAATGCTAACTGTAGAATTTGATGAGGAATCGAATGAGCCCATCTGCGAGGCTCTACGACTTTCGATTCAAAATGTAGCCGATTGAACCACATAATTTTTCATATCTGTACGGTTTTTTTCCGATTTCAAGGACATTTGACACATCATTTTTCAAATCTGTACGGTTTTTGTCAAATATCTCGGAAACGGAAGCTCGTACAGCAAATTTACCTTTGGGGAATGCTAACTGTAGAATTTGATGAGGAATCGAATTAGCCCATCTGCGAGGCTCTACGACTTTCGATTCAAAATGTAGCCGATTGAACCACATAATTTTTCATATCTGTACGGTTTTTGTCCGATTTCAAGGACATTTGACACATCATTTTTCAAATCTGTACGGTTTTTGTCAAATATCTCGGAAACGGAAGCTCGTACAGCAAATTTACCTTTGGGGAATGCTAACTGTAGAATTTGATGAGGAGTAGAATGAGCCCATCTGCGAGGCTCTACGACTTTCAATTCAAAAGTTATAGCCGTTTGAACCACATAATTTTTCATATCTGTACGGTTTTTGTCAAATATCTCGGAAACGGAAGCTCGTACAGCAAATTTACCTGCATATGGGAATGCTAACTGTAGAATTTGATGAGGAGTAGAATGAGCCCATCTGCGAGGCTCTACGACTTTCGATTCAAAACTTATAGCCGTTTGAACCACATAATTTTTCATATCTGTACGGTTTTTGTCAAATATCTCGGAAACGGAAGCTCGTACAGCAAATTTACCTTTGGGGAATGCTAACTGTAGAATTTGATGAGGAATCGAATGAGCCCATCTGCGAGGCTCTACGACTTTCGATTCAAAATGTAGCCGATTGAACCACATAATTTTTCATATCTGTACGGTTTTTTTCCGATTTCAAGGACATTTGACACATCATTTTTCAAATCTGTACGGTTTTTGTCAAATATCTCGGAAACGGAAGCTCGTACAGCAAATTTACCTTTGGGGAATGCTAACTGTAGAATTTGATGAGGAGTAGAATGAGCCCATCTGCGAGGCTCTACGACTTTCAATTCAAAAGTTATAGCCGTTTGAACCACATAATTTTTCATATCTGTACGGTTTTTGTCAAATATCTCGGAAACGGAAGCTCGTACAGCAAATTTACCTGCATATGGGAATGCTAACTGTAGAATTTGATGAGGAGTAGAATGAGCCCATCTGCGAGGCTCTACGACTTTCGATTCAAAACTTATAGCCGTTTGAACCACATAATTTTTCATATCTGTACGGTTTTTGTCAAATATCTCGGAAACGGAAGCTCGTACAGCAAATTTACCTTTGGGGAATGCTAACTGTAGAATTTGATGAGGAGTAGAATGAGCCCATCTGCGAGGCTCTACGACTTTCGATTCAAAACTTATAGCCGTTTGAACCACATAATTTTTCATATCTGTACGGTTTTTGTCAAATATCTCGGAAACGGAAGCTCGTACAGCAAATTTACCTTTGGGGAATGCTAACTGTAGAATTTGATGAGGAGTAGAATGAGCCCATCTGCGAGGCTCTACGACTTTCAATTCAAAAGTTATAGCCGTTTGAACCACATAATTTTTCATATCTGTACGGTTTTTGTCAAATATCTCGGAAACGGAAGCTCGTACAGCAAATTTACCTGCATATGGGAATGCTAACTGTAGAATTTGATGAGGAGTAGAATGAGCCCATCTGCGAGGCTCTACGACTTTCGATTCAAAACTTATAGCCGTTTGAACCACATAATTTTTCATATCTGTACGGTTTTTGTCAAATATCTCGGAAACGGAAGCTCGTACAGCAAATTTACCTTCGGGGAATGCTAACTGTAGAATTTGATGAGGAATCGAATGAGCCCATCTGCGAGGCTCTACGACTTTCGATTCAAAATGTAGCCGATTGAACCACATAATTTTTCATATCTGTACGGTTTTTGTCCGATTTCAAGGACATTTGACACATCATTTTTCAAATCTGTACGGTTTTTGTCAAATATCTCGGAAACGGAAGCTCGTACAGCAAATTTACCTTTGGGGAATGCTAACTGTAGAATTTGATGAGGAATCGAATGAGCCCATCTGCGAGGCTCTACGACTTTCGATTCAAAATGTAGCCGATTGAACCACATAATTTTTCATATCTGTACGGTTTTTTTCCGATTTCAAGGACATTTGACACATCATTTTTCAAATCTGTACGGTTTTTGTCAAATATCTCGGAAACGGAAGCTCGTACAGCAAATTTACCTTTGGGGAATGCTAACTGTAGAATTTGATGAGGAGTAGAATGAGCCCATCTGCGAGGCTCTACGACTTTCAATTCAAAAGTTATAGCCGTTTGAACCACATAATTTTTCATATCTGTACGGTTTTTGTCAAATATCTCGGAAACGGAAGCTCGTACAGCAAATTTACCTGCATATGGGAATGCTAACTGTAGAATTTGATGAGGAGTAGAATGAGCCCATCTGCGAGGCTCTACGACTTTCGATTCAAAACTTATAGCCGTTTGAACCACATAATTTTTCATATCTGTACGGTTTTTGTCAAATATCTCGGAAACGGAAGCTCGTACAGCAAATTTACCTTTGGGGAATGCTAACTGTAGAATTTGATGAGGAGTAGAATGAGCCCATCTGCGAGGCTCTACGACTTTCGATTCAAAACTTATAGCCGTTTGAACCACATAATTTTTCATATCTGTACGGTTTTTGTCAAATATCTCGGAAACGGAAGCTCGTACAGCAAATTTACCTTTGGGGAATGCTAACTGTAGAATTTGATGAGGAGTAGAATGAGCCCATCTGCGAGGCTCTACGACTTTCAATTCAAAAGTTATAGCCGTTTGAACCACATAATTTTTCATATCTGTACGGTTTTTGTCAAATATCTCGGAAACGGAAGCTCGTACAGCAAATTTACCTGCATATGGGAATGCTAACTGTAGAATTTGATGAAGAGTAGAATGAGCCCATCTGCGAGGCTCTACGACTTTCGATTCAAAACTTATAGCCGTTTGAACCACATAATTTTTCATATCTGTACGGTTTTTGTCAAATATCTCGGAAACGGAAGCTCGTACAGCAAATTTACCTTCGGGGAATGCTAACTGTAGAATTTGATGAGGAATCGAATGAGCCCATCTGCGAGGCTCTACGACTTTCGATTCAAAATGTAGCCGATTGAACCACATAATTTTTCATATCTGTACGGTTTTTGTCCGATTTCAAGGACATTTGACACATCATTTTTCAAATCTGTACGGTTTTTGTCAAATATCTCGGAAACGGAAGCTCGTACAGCAAATTTACCTTTGGGGAATGCTAACTGTAGAATTTGATGAGGAATCGAATGAGCCCATCTGCGAGGCTCTACGACTTTCGATTCAAAATGTAGCCGATTGAACCACATAATTTTTCATATATGTACGGTTTTTGTCCGATTTCAAGGACATTTGACACATCATTTTTCAAATCTGTACGGTTTTTGTCAAATATCTCGGAAACGGAAGCTCGTACAGCAAATTTACCTTTGGGGAATGCTAACTGTAGAATTTGATGAGGAATCGAATGAGCCCATCTGCGAGGCTCTACGACTTTCGATTCAAAATGTAGCCGATTGAACCACATAATTTTTCATATCTGTACGGTTTTTTTCCGATTTCAAGGACATTTGACACATCATTTTTCAAATCTGTACGGTTTTTGTCAAATATCTCGGAAACGGAAGCTCGTACAGCAAATTTACCTTTGGGGAATGCTAACTGTAGAATTTGATGAGGAGTAGAATGAGCCCATCTGCGAGGCTCTACGACTTTCAATTCAAAAGTTATAGCCGTTTGAACCACATAATTTTTCATATCTGTACGGTTTTTGTCAAATATCTCGGAAACGGAAGCTCGTACAGCAAATTTACCTGCATATGGGAATGCTAACTGTAGAATTTGATGAGGAGTAGAATGATCCCATCTGCGAGGCTCTACGACTTTCGATTCAAAACTTATAGCCGTTTGAACCACATAATTTTTCATATCTGTACGGTTTTTGTCAAATATCTCGGAAACGGAAGCTCGTACAGCAAATTTACCTTCGGGGAATGCTAACTGTAGAATTTGATGAGGAATCGAATGAGCCCATCTGCGAGGCTCTACGACTTTCGATTCAAAATGTAGCCGATTGAACCACATAATTTTTCATATCTGTACGTTTTTTTTCCGATTTCAAGGACATTTGACACATCATTTTTCAAATCTGTACGGTTTTTGTCAAATATCTCGGAAACGGAAGCTCGTACAGCAAATTTACCTTTGGGGAATGCTAACTGTAGAATTTGATGAGGAATCGAATGAGCCCATCTGCGAGGCTCTACGACTTTCGATTCAAAATGTAGCCGATTGAACCACATAATTTTTCATATCTGTACGGTTTTTTTCCGATTTCAAGGACATTTGACACATCATTTTTCAAATCTGTACGGTTTTTGTCAAATATCTCGGAAACGGAAGCTCGTACAGCAAATTTACCTTTGGGGAATGCTAACTGTAGAATTTGATGAGGAGTAGAATGAGCCCATCTGCGAGGCTCTACGACTTTCAATTCAAAAGTTATAGCCGTTTGAACCACATAATTTTTCATATCTGTACGGTTTTTGTCAAATATCTCGGAAACGGAAGCTCGTACAGCAAATTTACCTGCATATGGGAATGCTAACTGTAGAATTTGATGAGGAGTAGAATGATCCCATCTGCGAGGCTCTACGACTTTCGATTCAAAACTTATAGCCGTTTGAACCACATAATTTTTCATATCTGTACGGTTTTTGTCAAATATCTCGGAAACGGAAGCTCGTACAGCAAATTTACCTTCGGGGAATGCTAACTGTAGAATTTGATGAGGAATCGAATGAGCCCATCTGCGAGGCTCTACGACTTTCGATTCAAAATGTAGCCGATTGAACCACATAATTTTTCATATCTGTACGTTTTTTTTCCGATTTCAAGGACATTTGACACATCATTTTTCAAATCTGTACGGTTTTTGTCAAATATCTCGGAAACGGAAGCTCGTACAGCAAATTTACCTTTGGGGAATGCTAACTGTAGAATTTGATGAGGAGTAGAATGAGCCCATCTGCGAGGCTCTACGACTTTCGATTCAAAACTTATAGCCGTTTGAACCACATAATTTTTCATATCTGTACGGTTTTTGTCAAATATCTCGGAAACGGAAGCTCGTACAGCAAATTTACCTGCATATGGGAATGCTAACTGTAGAATTTGATGAGGAATCGAATGAGCCCATCTGCGAGGCTCTACGACTTTCAATTCAAAAGTTATAGCCGTTTGAACCACATAATTTTTCATATCTGTACGTTTTTTGTCAAATATCTCGGAAACGGAAGCTCGTACAGCAAATTTACCTGCATATGGGAATGCTAACTGTAGAATTTGATGAGGAGTAGAATGAGCCCATCTGCGAGGCTCTACGACTTTCGATTCAAAAGTTATAGCCGTTTGAACCACATCATTTTTCATATCTGTACGGTTTTTGTCCGATTTCAAGGACATTTGACACATCATTTCTCAAATCTGTACGGTTTTTGTCAAATATCTCGGAAACGGAAGCTCGTACAGCAAATTTACCTTCGGGGAATGCTAACTGTAGAATTTGATGAGGAATCGAATGAGCCCATCTGCGAGGCTCTACGACTTTCGATTCAAAATGTAGCCGATTGAACCACATAATTTTTCATATCTGTACGGTTTTTTTCCGATTTCAAGGACATTTGACACATCATTTTTCAAATCTGTACGGTTTTTGTCAAATATCTCGGAAACGGAAGCTCGTACAGCAAATTTACCTTTGGGGAATGCTAACTGTAGAATTTGATGAGGAGTAGAATGAGCCCATCTGCGAGGCTCTACGACTTTCGATTCAAAAGTTATAGCCGTTTGAACCACATAATTTTTCATATCTGTACAGTTTTTGTCAAATATCTCGGAAACGGAAGCTCGTACAGCAAATTTACCTTCGGGGAATGCTAACTGTAGAATTTGATGAGGAATCGAATGAGCCCATCTGCGAGGCTCTACGACTTTCGATTCAAAATGTAGCCGATTGAACCACATAATTTTTCATATCTGTACGGTTTTTTTCCGATTTCAAGGACATTTGACACATCATTTTTCAAATCTGTACGGTTTTTGTCAAATATCTCGGAAACGGAAGCTCGTACAGCAAATTTACCTTTGGGGCATGCTAACTGTAGAATTTGATGAGGAATCGAATTAGCCCATCTGCGAGGCTCTACGACTTTCGATTCAAAATGTAGCCGATTGAACCACATAATTTTTCATATCTGTACGGTTTTTGTCCGATTTCAAGGACATTTGACACATCATTTTTCAAATCTGTACGGTTTTTGTCAAATATCTCGGAAACGGAAGCTCGTACAGCAAATTTACCTTTGGGGAATGCTAACTGTAGAATTTGATGAGGAGTAGAATGAGCCCATCTGCGAGGCTCTACGACTTTCGATTCAAAACTTATAGCCGTTTGAACCACATAATTTTTCATATCTGTACGGTTTTTGTCAAATATCTCGGAAACGGAAGCTCGTACAGCAAATTTACCTGCATATGGGAATGCTAACTGTAGAATTTGATGAGGAGTAGAATGAGCCCATCTGCGAGGCTCTACGACTTTCGATTCAAAACTTATAGCCGTTTGAACCACATAATTTTTCATATCTGTACGGTTTTTGTCAAATATCTCGGAAACGGAAGCTCGTACAGCAAATTTACCTTCGGGGAATGCTAACTGTAGAATTTGATGAGGAATCGAATGAGCCCATCTGCGAGGCTCTACGACTTTCGATTCAAAATGTAGCCGATTGAACCACATAATTTTTCATATCTGTACGGTTTTTTTCCGATTTCAAGGACATTTGACACATCATTTTTCAAATCTGTACGGTTTTTGTCAAATATCTCGGAAACGGAAGCTCGTACAGCAAATTTACCTTCGGGGAATGCTAACTGTAGAATTTGATGAGGAATCGAATGAGCCCATCTGCGAGGCTCTACGACTTTCAATTCAAAAGTTATAGCCGTTTGAACCACATAATTTTTCATATCTGTACGTTTTTTGTCAAATATCTCGGAAACGGAAGCTCGTACAGCAAATTTACCTGCATATGGGAATGCTAACTGTAGAATTTGATGAGGAGTAGAATGAGCCCATCTGCGAGGCTCTACGACTTTCGATTCAAAAGTTATAGCCGTTTGAACCACATAATTTTTCATATCTGTACAGTTTTTGTCAAATATCTCGGAAACGGAAGCTCGTACAGCAAATTTACCTTCGGGGAATGCTAACTGTAGAATTTGATGAGGAATCGAATGAGCCCATCTGCGAGGCTCTACGACTTTCGATTCAAAATGTAGCCGATTGAACCACATAATTTTTCATATCTGTACGGTTTTTTTCCGATTTCAAGGACATTTGACACATCATTTTTCAAATCTGTACGGTTTTTGTCAAATATCTCGGAAACGGAAGCTCGTACAGCAAATTTACCTTTGGGGAATGCTAACTGTAGAATTTGATGAGGAATCGAATTAGCCCATCTGCGAGGCTCTACGACTTTCGATTCAAAATGTAGCCGATTGAACCACATAATTTTTCATATCTGTACGGTTTTTGTCCGATTTCAAGGACATTTGACACATCATTTTTCAAATCTGTACGGTTTTTGTCAAATATCTCGGAAACGGAAGCTCGTACAGCAAATTTACCTTTGGGGAATGCTAACTGTAGAATTTGATGAGGAGTAGAATGAGCCCATCTGCGAGGCTCTACGACTTTCAATTCAAAAGTTATAGCCGTTTGAACCACATAATTTTTCATATCTGTACGGTTTTTGTCAAATATCTCGGAAACGGAAGCTCGTACAGCAAATTTACCTGCATATGGGAATGCTAACTGTAGAATTTGATGAGGAGTAGAATGAGCCCATCTGCGAGGCTCTACGACTTTCGATTCAAAACTTATAGCCGTTTGAACCACATAATTTTTCATATCTGTACGGTTTTTGTCAAATATCTCGGAAACGGAAGCTCGTACAGCAAATTTACCTTTGGGGAATGCTAACTGTAGAATTTGATGAGGAATCGAATGAGCCCATCTGCGAGGCTCTACGACTTTCGATTCAAAATGTAGCCGATTGAACCACATAATTTTTCATATCTGTACGGTTTTTTTCCGATTTCAAGGACATTTGACACATCATTTTTCAAATCTGTACGGTTTTTGTCAAATATCTCGGAAACGGAAGCTCGTACAGCAAATTTACCTTTGGGGAATGCTAACTGTAGAATTTGATGAGGAGTAGAATGAGCCCATCTGCGAGGCTCTACGACTTTCAATTCAAAAGTTATAGCCGTTTGAACCACATAATTTTTCATATCTGTACGGTTTTTGTCAAATATCTCGGAAACGGAAGCTCGTACAGCAAATTTACCTGCATATGGGAATGCTAACTGTAGAATTTGATGAGGAGTAGAATGAGCCCATCTGCGAGGCTCTACGACTTTCGATTCAAAACTTATAGCCGTTTGAACCACATAATTTTTCATATCTGTACGGTTTTTGTCAAATATCTCGGAAACGGAAGCTCGTACAGCAAATTTACCTTTGGGGAATGCTAACTGTAGAATTTGATGAGGAATCGAATGAGCCCATCTGCGAGGCTCTACGACTTTCGATTCAAAATGTAGCCGATTGAACCACATAATTTTTCATATCTGTACGGTTTTTTTCCGATTTCAAGGACATTTGACACATCATTTTTCAAATCTGTACGGTTTTTGTCAAATATCTCGGAAACGGAAGCTCGTACAGCAAATTTACCTTTGGGGAATGCTAACTGTAGAATTTGATGAGGAGTAGAATGAGCCCATCTGCGAGGCTCTACGACTTTCGATTAAAAACTTATAGCCGTTTGAACCACATAATTTTTCATATCTGTACGTTTTTTGTCAAATATCTCGGAAACGGAAGCTCGTACAGCAAATTTACCTGCATATGGGAATGCTAACTGTAGAATTTGATGAGGAGTAGAATGAGCCCATCTGCGAGGCTCTACGACTTTCGATTCAAAATGTAGCCGATTGAACCACATAATTTTTCATATCTGTACGGTTTTTGTCCGATTTCAAGGACATTTGACACATCATTTTTCAAATCTGTACGGTTTTTGTCAAATATCTCGGAAACGGAAGCTCGTACAGCAAATTTACCTTTGGGGAATGCTAACTGTAGAATTTGATGAGGAATCGAATGAGCCCATCTGCGAGGCTCTACGACTTTCGATTCAAAATGTAGCCGATTGAACCACATAATTTTTCATATATGTACGGTTTTTGTCCGATTTCAAGGACATTTGACACATCATTTTTCAAATCTGTACGGTTTTTGTCAAATATCTCGGAAACGGAAGCTCGTACAGCAAATTTACCTTTGGGGAATGCTAACTGTAGAATTTGATGAGGAATCGAATGAGCCCATCTGCGAGGCTCTACGACTTTCGATTCAAAATGTAGCCGATTGAACCACATAATTTTTCATATCTGTACGGTTTTTTTCCGATTTCAAGGACATTTGACACATCATTTTTCAAATCTGTACGGTTTTTGTCAAATATCTCGGAAACGGAAGCTCGTACAGCAAATTTACCTTTGGGGAATGCTAACTGTAGAATTTGATGAGGAGTAGAATGAGCCCATCTGCGAGGCTCTACGACTTTCAATTCAAAAGTTATAGCCGTTTGAACCACATAATTTTTCATATCTGTACGGTTTTTGTCAAATATCTCGGAAACGGAAGCTCGTACAGCAAATTTACCTGCATATGGGAATGCTAACTGTAGAATTTGATGAGGAGTAGAATGATCCCATCTGCGAGGCTCTACGACTTTCGATTCAAAACTTATAGCCGTTTGAACCACATAATTTTTCATATCTGTACGGTTTTTGTCAAATATCTCGGAAACGGAAGCTCGTACAGCAAATTTACCTTCGGGGAATGCTAACTGTAGAATTTGATGAGGAATCGAATGAGCCCATCTGCGAGGCTCTACGACTTTCGATTCAAAATGTAGCCGATTGAACCACATAATTTTTCATATCTGTACGTTTTTTTTCCGATTTCAAGGACATTTGACACATCATTTTTCAAATCTGTACGGTTTTTGTCAAATATCTCGGAAACGGAAGCTCGTACAGCAAATTTACCTTTGGGGAATGCTAACTGTAGAATTTGATGAGGAATCGAATGAGCCCATCTGCGAGGCTCTACGACTTTCGATTCAAAATGTAGCCGATTGAACCACATAATTTTTCATATCTGTACGGTTTTTTTCCGATTTCAAGGACATTTGACACATCATTTTTCAAATCTGTACGGTTTTTGTCAAATATCTCGGAAACGGAAGCTCGTACAGCAAATTTACCTTTGGGGAATGCTAACTGTAGAATTTGATGAGGAGTAGAATGAGCCCATCTGCGAGGCTCTACGACTTTCAATTCAAAAGTTATAGCCGTTTGAACCACATAATTTTTCATATCTGTACGGTTTTTGTCAAATATCTCGGAAACGGAAGCTCGTACAGCAAATTTACCTGCATATGGGAATGCTAACTGTAGAATTTGATGAGGAGTAGAATGATCCCATCTGCGAGGCTCTACGACTTTCGATTCAAAACTTATAGCCGTTTGAACCACATAATTTTTCATATCTGTACGGTTTTTGTCAAATATCTCGGAAACGGAAGCTCGTACAGCAAATTTACCTTCGGGGAATGCTAACTGTAGAATTTGATGAGGAATCGAATGAGCCCATCTGCGAGGCTCTACGACTTTCGATTCAAAATGTAGCCGATTGAACCACATAATTTTTCATATCTGTACGTTTTTTTTCCGATTTCAAGGACATTTGACACATCATTTTTCAAATCTGTACGGTTTTTGTCAAATATCTCGGAAACGGAAGCTCGTACAGCAAATTTACCTTTGGGGAATGCTAACTGTAGAATTTGATGAGGAGTAGAATGAGCCCATCTGCGAGGCTCTACGACTTTCGATTCAAAACTTATAGCCGTTTGAACCACATAATTTTTCATATCTGTACGGTTTTTGTCAAATATCTCGGAAACGGAAGCTCGTACAGCAAATTTACCTGCATATGGGAATGCTAACTGTAGAATTTGATGAGGAATCGAATGAGCCCATCTGCGAGGCTCTACGACTTTCAATTCAAAAGTTATAGCCGTTTGAACCACATAATTTTTCATATCTGTACGTTTTTTGTCAAATATCTCGGAAACGGAAGCTCGTACAGCAAATTTACCTGCATATGGGAATGCTAACTGTAGAATTTGATGAGGAGTAGAATGAGCCCATCTGCGAGGCTCTACGACTTTCGATTCAAAAGTTATAGCCGTTTGAACCACATCATTTTTCATATCTGTACGGTTTTTGTCCGATTTCAAGGACATTTGACACATCATTTCTCAAATCTGTACGGTTTTTGTCAAATATCTCGGAAACGGAAGCTCGTACAGCAAATTTACCTTCGGGGAATGCTAACTGTAGAATTTGATGAGGAATCGAATGAGCCCATCTGCGAGGCTCTACGACTTTCGATTCAAAATGTAGCCGATTGAACCACATAATTTTTCATATCTGTACGGTTTTTTTCCGATTTCAAGGACATTTGACACATCATTTTTCAAATCTGTACGGTTTTTGTCAAATATCTCGGAAACGGAAGCTCGTACAGCAAATTTACCTTTGGGGAATGCTAACTGTAGAATTTGATGAGGAGTAGAATGAGCCCATCTGCGAGGCTCTACGACTTTCGATTCAAAAGTTATAGCCGTTTGAACCACATAATTTTTCATATCTGTACAGTTTTTGTCAAATATCTCGGAAACGGAAGCTCGTACAGCAAATTTACCTTCGGGGAATGCTAACTGTAGAATTTGATGAGGAATCGAATGAGCCCATCTGCGAGGCTCTACGACTTTCGATTCAAAATGTAGCCGATTGAACCACATAATTTTTCATATCTGTACGGTTTTTTTCCGATTTCAAGGACATTTGACACATCATTTTTCAAATCTGTACGGTTTTTGTCAAATATCTCGGAAACGGAAGCTCGTACAGCAAATTTACCTTTGGGGCATGCTAACTGTAGAATTTGATGAGGAATCGAATTAGCCCATCTGCGAGGCTCTACGACTTTCGATTCAAAATGTAGCCGATTGAACCACATAATTTTTCATATCTGTACGGTTTTTGTCCGATTTCAAGGACATTTGACACATCATTTTTCAAATCTGTACGGTTTTTGTCAAATATCTCGGAAACGGAAGCTCGTACAGCAAATTTACCTTTGGGGAATGCTAACTGTAGAATTTGATGAGGAGTAGAATGAGCCCATCTGCGAGGCTCTACGACTTTCGATTCAAAACTTATAGCCGTTTGAACCACATAATTTTTCATATCTGTACGGTTTTTGTCAAATATCTCGGAAACGGAAGCTCGTACAGCAAATTTACCTGCATATGGGAATGCTAACTGTAGAATTTGATGAGGAGTAGAATGAGCCCATCTGCGAGGCTCTACGACTTTCGATTCAAAACTTATAGCCGTTTGAACCACATAATTTTTCATATCTGTACGGTTTTTGTCAAATATCTCGGAAACGGAAGCTCGTACAGCAAATTTACCTTCGGGGAATGCTAACTGTAGAATTTGATGAGGAATCGAATGAGCCCATCTGCGAGGCTCTACGACTTTCGATTCAAAATGTAGCCGATTGAACCACATAATTTTTCATATCTGTACGGTTTTTTTCCGATTTCAAGGACATTTGACACATCATTTTTCAAATCTGTACGGTTTTTGTCAAATATCTCGGAAACGGAAGCTCGTACAGCAAATTTACCTTCGGGGAATGCTAACTGTAGAATTTGATGAGGAATCGAATGAGCCCATCTGCGAGGCTCTACGACTTTCAATTCAAAAGTTATAGCCGTTTGAACCACATAATTTTTCATATCTGTACGTTTTTTGTCAAATATCTCGGAAACGGAAGCTCGTACAGCAAATTTACCTGCATATGGGAATGCTAACTGTAGAATTTGATGAGGAGTAGAATGAGCCCATCTGCGAGGCTCTACGACTTTCGATTCAAAAGTTATAGCCGTTTGAACCACATAATTTTTCATATCTGTACAGTTTTTGTCAAATATCTCGGAAACGGAAGCTCGTACAGCAAATTTACCTTCGGGGAATGCTAACTGTAGAATTTGATGAGGAATCGAATGAGCCCATCTGCGAGGCTCTACGACTTTCGATTCAAAATGTAGCCGATTGAACCACATAATTTTTCATATCTGTACGGTTTTTTTCCGATTTCAAGGACATTTGACACATCATTTTTCAAATCTGTACGGTTTTTGTCAAATATCTCGGAAACGGAAGCTCGTACAGCAAATTTACCTTTGGGGAATGCTAACTGTAGAATTTGATGAGGAATCGAATTAGCCCATCTGCGAGGCTCTACGACTTTCGATTCAAAATGTAGCCGATTGAACCACATAATTTTTCATATCTGTACGGTTTTTGTCCGATTTCAAGGACATTTGACACATCATTTTTCAAATCTGTACGGTTTTTGTCAAATATCTCGGAAACGGAAGCTCGTACAGCAAATTTACCTTTGGGGAATGCTAACTGTAGAATTTGATGAGGAGTAGAATGAGCCCATCTGCGAGGCTCTACGACTTTCAATTCAAAAGTTATAGCCGTTTGAACCACATAATTTTTCATATCTGTACGGTTTTTGTCAAATATCTCGGAAACGGAAGCTCGTACAGCAAATTTACCTGCATATGGGAATGCTAACTGTAGAATTTGATGAGGAGTAGAATGAGCCCATCTGCGAGGCTCTACGACTTTCGATTCAAAACTTATAGCCGTTTGAACCACATAATTTTTCATATCTGTACGGTTTTTGTCAAATATCTCGGAAACGGAAGCTCGTACAGCAAATTTACCTTTGGGGAATGCTAACTGTAGAATTTGATGAGGAATCGAATGAGCCCATCTGCGAGGCTCTACGACTTTCGATTCAAAATGTAGCCGATTGAACCACATAATTTTTCATATCTGTACGGTTTTTTTCCGATTTCAAGGACATTTGACACATCATTTTTCAAATCTGTACGGTTTTTGTCAAATATCTCGGAAACGGAAGCTCGTACAGCAAATTTACCTTTGGGGAATGCTAACTGTAGAATTTGATGAGGAGTAGAATGAGCCCATCTGCGAGGCTCTACGACTTTCAATTCAAAAGTTATAGCCGTTTGAACCACATAATTTTTCATATCTGTACGGTTTTTGTCAAATATCTCGGAAACGGAAGCTCGTACAGCAAATTTACCTGCATATGGGAATGCTAACTGTAGAATTTGATGAGGAGTAGAATGAGCCCATCTGCGAGGCTCTACGACTTTCGATTCAAAACTTATAGCCGTTTGAACCACATAATTTTTCATATCTGTACGGTTTTTGTCAAATATCTCGGAAACGGAAGCTCGTACAGCAAATTTACCTTTGGGGAATGCTAACTGTAGAATTTGATGAGGAATCGAATGAGCCCATCTGCGAGGCTCTACGACTTTCGATTCAAAATGTAGCCGATTGAACCACATAATTTTTCATATCTGTACGGTTTTTTTCCGATTTCAAGGACATTTGACACATCATTTTTCAAATCTGTACGGTTTTTGTCAAATATCTCGGAAACGGAAGCTCGTACAGCAAATTTACCTTTGGGGAATGCTAACTGTAGAATTTGATGAGGAGTAGAATGAGCCCATCTGCGAGGCTCTACGACTTTCGATTAAAAACTTATAGCCGTTTGAACCACATAATTTTTCATATCTGTACGTTTTTTGTCAAATATCTCGGAAACGGAAGCTCGTACAGCAAATTTACCTGCATATGGGAATGCTAACTGTAGAATTTGATGAGGAGTAGAATGAGCCCATCTGCGAGGCTCTACGACTTTCGATTCAAAAGTTATAGCCGTTTGAACCACATAATTTTTCATATCTGTACAGTTTTTGTCAAATATCTCGGAAACGGAAGCTCGTACAGCAAATTTACCTTCGGGGAATGCTAACTGTAGAATTTGATGAGGAATCGAATGAGCCCATCTGCGAGGCTCTACGACTTTCGATTCAAAATGTAGCCGATTGAACCACATAATTTTTCATATCTGTACGGTTTTTGTCCGATTTCAAGGACATTTGACACATCATTTTTCAAATCTGTACGGTTTTTGTCAAATATCTCGGAAACGGAAGCTCGTACAGCAAATTTACCTTTGGGGAATGCTAACTGTAGAATTTGATGAGGAATCGAATGAGCCCATCTGCGAGGCTCTACGACTTTCGATTCAAAATGTAGCCGATTGAACCACATAATTTTTCATATCTGTACGGTTTTTGTCCGATTTCAAGGACATTTGACACATCATTTTTCAAATCTGTACGGTTTTTGTCAAATATCTCGGAAACGGAAGCTCGTACAGCAAATTTACCTTTGGGGAATGCTAACTGTAGAATTTGATGAGGAGTAGAATGAGCCCATCTGCGAGGCTCTACGACTTTCAATTCAAAAGTTATAGCCGTTTGAACCACATAATTTTTCATATCTGTACGGTTTTTGTCAAATATCTCGGAAACGGAAGCTCGTACAGCAAATTTACCTGCATATGGGAATGCTAACTGTAGAATTTGATGAGGAGTAGAATGAGCCCATCTGCGAGGCTCTACGACTTTCGATTCAAAACTTATAGCCGTTTGAACCACATAATTTTTCATATCTGTACGGTTTTTGTCAAATATCTCGGAAACGGAAGCTCGTACAGCAAATTTACCTTTGGGGAATGCTAACTGTAGAATTTGATGAGGAATCGAATGAGCCCATCTGCGAGGCTCTACGACTTTCGATTCAAAATGTAGCCGATTGAACCACATAATTTTTCATATCTGTACGGTTTTTTTCCGATTTCAAGGACATTTGACACATCATTTTTCAAATCTGTACGGTTTTTGTCAAATATCTCGGAAACGGAAGCTCGTACAGCAAATTTACCTTTGGGGAATGCTAACTGTAGAATTTGATGAGGAGTAGAATGAGCCCATCTGCGAGGCTCTACGACTTTCAATTCAAAAGTTATAGCCGTTTGAACCACATAATTTTTCATATCTGTACGGTTTTTGTCAAATATCTCGGAAACGGAAGCTCGTACAGCAAATTTACCTGCATATGGGAATGCTAACTGTAGAATTTGATGAGGAGTAGAATGAGCCCATCTGCGAGGCTCTACGACTTTCGATTCAAAACTTATAGCCGTTTGAACCACATAATTTTTCATATCTGTACGGTTTTTGTCAAATATCTCGGAAACGGAAGCTCGTACAGCAAATTTACCTTTGGGGAATGCTAACTGTAGAATTTGATGAGGAATCGAATGAGCCCATCTGCGAGGCTCTACGACTTTCGATTCAAAATGTAGCCGATTGAACCACATAATTTTTCATATCTGTACGGTTTTTTTCCGATTTCAAGGACATTTGACACATCATTTTTCAAATCTGTACGGTTTTTGTCAAATATCTCGGAAACGGAAGCTCGTACAGCAAATTTACCTTTGGGGAATGCTAACTGTAGAATTTGATGAGGAGTAGAATGAGCCCATCTGCGAGGCTCTACGACTTTCGATTAAAAACTTATAGCCGTTTGAACCACATAATTTTTCATATCTGTACGTTTTTTGTCAAATATCTCGGAAACGGAAGCTCGTACAGCAAATTTACCTGCATATGGGAATGCTAACTGTAGAATTTGATGAGGAGTAGAATGAGCCCATCTGCGAGGCTCTACGACTTTCGATTCAAAAGTTATAGCCGTTTGAACCACATAATTTTTCATATCTGTACAGTTTTTGTCAAATATCTCGGAAACGGAAGCTCGTACAGCAAATTTACCTTCGGGGAATGCTAACTGTAGAATTTGATGAGGAATCGAATGAGCCCATCTGCGAGGCTCTACGACTTTCGATTCAAAATGTAGCCGATTGAACCACATAATTTTTCATATCTGTACGGTTTTTGTCCGATTTCAAGGACATTTGACACATCATTTTTCAAATCTGTACGGTTTTTGTCAAATATCTCGGAAACGGAAGCTCGTACAGCAAATTTACCTTTGGGGAATGCTAACTGTAGAATTTGATGAGGAATCGAATGAGCCCATCTGCGAGGCTCTACGACTTTCGATTCAAAATGTAGCCGATTGAACCACATAATTTTTCATATCTGTACGGTTTTTGTCCGATTTCAAGGACATTTGACACATCATTTTTCAAATCTGTACGGTTTTTGTCAAATATCTCGGAAACGGAAGCTCGTACAGCAAATTTACCTTTGGGGAATGCTAACTGTAGAATTTGATGAGGAGTAGAATGAGCCCATCTGCGAGGCTCTACGACTTTCGATTCAAAACTTATAGCCGTTTGAACCACATAATTTTTCATATCTGTACGGTTTTTGTCAAATATCTCGGAAACGGAAGCTCGTACAGCAAATTTACCTTTGGGGAATGCTAACTGTAGAATTTGATGAGGAGTAGAATGAGCCCATCTGCGAGGCTCTACGACTTTCAATTCAAAAGTTATAGCCGTTTGAACCACATAATTTTTCATATCTGTACGGTTTTTGTCAAATATCTCGGAAACGGAAGCTCGTACAGCAAATTTACCTGCATACGGGAATGCTAACTGTAGAATTTGATGAGGAGTAGAATGAGCCCATCTGCGAGGCTCTACGACTTTCGATTCAAAACTTATAGCCGTTTGAACCACATAATTTTTCATATCTGTACGGTTTTTGTCAAATATCTCGGAAACGGAAGCTCGTACAGCAAATTTACCTTCGGGGAATGCTAACTGTAGAATTTGATGAGGAATCGAATGAGCCCATCTGCGAGGCTCTACGACTTTCGATTCAAAATGTAGCCGATTGAACCACATAATTTTTCATATATGTACGGTTTTTGTCCGATTTCAAGGACATTTGACACATCATTTTTCAAATCTGTACGGTTTTTGTCAAATATCTCGGAAACGGAAGCTCGTACAGCAAATTTACCTTTGGGGAATGCTAACTGTAGAATTTGATGAGGAATCGAATGAGCCCATCTGCGAGGCTCTACGACTTTCGATTCAAAATGTAGCCGATTGAACCACATAATTTTTCATATCTGTACGGTTTTTGTCCGATTTCAAGGACATTTGACACATCATTTTTCAAATCTGTACGGTTTTTGTCAAATATCTCGGAAACGGAAGCTCGTACAGCAAATTTACCTTTGGGGAATGCTAACTGTAGAATTTGATGAGGAGTAGAATGAGCCCATCTGCGAGGCTCTACGACTTTCGATTCAAAACTTATAGCCGTTTGAACCACATAATTTTTCATATCTGTACGGTTTTTGTCAAATATCTCGGAAACGGAAGCTCGTACAGCAAATTTACCTTCGGGGAATGCTAACTGTAGAATTTGATGAGGAATCGAATGAGCCCATCTGCGAGGCTCTACGACTTTCGATTCAAAATGTAGCCGTTTGAACCACATAATTTTTCATATCTGTACGTTTTTTGTCAAATATCTCGGAAACGGAAGCTCGTACAGCAAATTTACCTGCATATGGGAATGCTAACTGTAGAATTTGATGAGGAGTAGAATGAGCCCATCTGCGAGGCTCTACGACTTTTGATTCAAAAGTTATAGCCGTTTGAACCACATAATTTTTCATATCTGTACGGTTTTTGTCCGATTTCAAGGACATTTGACACATCATTTCTCAAATCTGTACGGTTTTTGTCAAATATCTCGGAAACGGAAGCTCGTACAGCAAATTTACCTTTGGGGAATGCTAACTGTAGAATTTGATGAGGAGTAGAATGAGCCCATCTGCGAGGCTCTACGACTTTCGATTCAAAAGTTATAGCCGTTTGAACCACATAATTTTTCATATCTGTACAGTTTTTGTCAAATATCTCGGAAACGGAAGCTCGTACAGCAAATTTACCTTCGGGGAATGCTAACTGTAGAATTTGATGAGGAATCGAATGAGCCCATCTGCGAGGCTCTACGACTTTCGATTCAAAATGTAGCCGATTGAACCACATAATTTTTCATATCTGTACGGTTTTTTTCCGATTTCAAGGACATTTGACACATCATTTTTCAAATCTGTACGGTTTTTGTCAAATATCTCGGAAACGGAAGCTCGTACAGCAAATTTACCTTTGGGGAATGCTAACTGTAGAATTTGATGAGGAATCGAATGAGCCCATCTGCGAGGCTCTACGACTTTCGATTCAAAACTTATAGCCGTTTGAACCACATAATTTTTCATATCTGTACGTTTTTTGTCAAATATCTCGGAAACGGAAGCTCGTACAGCAAATTTACCTGCATATGGGAATGCTAACTGTAGAATTTGATGAGGAGTAGAATGAGCCCATCTGCGAGGCTCTACGACTTTCGATTCAAAAGTTATAGCCGTTTGAACCACATAATTTTTCATATCTGTACAGTTTTTGTCAAATATCTCGGAAACGGAAGCTCGTACAGCAAATTTACCTTCGGGGAATGCTAACTGTAGAATTTGATGAGGAATCGAATGAGCCCATCTGCGAGGCTCTACGACTTTCGATTCAAAATGTAGCCGATTGAACCACATAATTTTTCATATCTGTACGGTTTTTGTCCGATTTCAAGGACATTTGACACATCATTTTTCAAATCTGTACGGTTTTTGTCAAATATCTCGGAAACGGAAGCTCGTACAGCAAATTTACCTTTGGGGAATGCTAACTGTAGAATTTGATGAGGAATCGAATGAGCCCATCTGCGAGGCTCTACGACTTTCGATTCAAAATGTAGCCGATTGAACCACATAATTTTTCATATCTGTACGGTTTTTGTCCGATTTCAAGGACATTTGACACATCATTTTTCAAATCTGTACGGTTTTTGTCAAATATCTCGGAAACGGAAGCTCGTACAGCAAATTTACCTTTGGGGAATGCTAACTGTAGAATTTGATGAGGAGTAGAATGAGCCCATCTGCGAGGCTCTACGACTTTCGATTCAAAACTTATAGCCGTTTGAACCACATAATTTTTCATATCTGTACGGTTTTTGTCAAATATCTCGGAAACGGAAGCTCGTACAGCAAATTTACCTTTGGGGAATGCTAACTGTAGAATTTGATGAGGAGTAGAATGAGCCCATCTGC
The DNA here is from genome assembly GCF_949987555.1 of Borostomias antarcticus. Taxonomy (NCBI): domain Eukaryota; kingdom Metazoa; phylum Chordata; class Actinopteri; order Stomiiformes; family Stomiidae; genus Borostomias; species Borostomias antarcticus. The sequence continues at coordinate 506,674 of NW_028176304.1, forward strand.
GAGGCTCTACGACTTTCAATTCAAAAGTTATAGCCGTTTGAACCACATAATTTTTCATATCTGTACGGTTTTTGTCAAATATCTCGGAAACGGAAGCTCGTACAGCAAATTTACCTGCATACGGGAATGCTAACTGTAGAATTTGATGAGGAGTAGAATGAGCCCATCTGCGAGGCTCTACGACTTTCGATTCAAAACTTATAGCCGTTTGAACCACATAATTTTTCATATCTGTACGGTTTTTGTCAAATATCTCGGAAACGGAAGCTCGTACAGCAAATTTACCTTCGGGGAATGCTAACTGTAGAATTTGATGAGGAATCGAATGAGCCCATCTGCGAGGCTCTACGACTTTCGATTCAAAATGTAGCCGATTGAACCACATAATTTTTCATATCTGTACGGTTTTTGTCCGATTTCAAGGACATTTGACACATCATTTTTCAAATCTGTACGGTTTTTGTCAAATATCTCGGAAACGGAAGCTCGTACAGCAAATTTACCTTTGGGGAATGCTAACTGTAGAATTTGATGAGGAATCGAATGAGCCCATCTGCGAGGCTCTACGACTTTCGATTCAAAATGTAGCCGATTGAACCACATAATTTTTCATATATGTACGGTTTTTGTCCGATTTCAAGGACATTTGACACATCATTTTTCAAATCTGTACGGTTTTTGTCAAATATCTCGGAAACGGAAGCTCGTACAGCAAATTTACCTTTGGGGAATGCTAACTGTAGAATTTGATGAGGAATCGAATGAGCCCATCTGCGAGGCTCTACGACTTTCGATTCAAAATGTAGCCGATTGAACCACATAATTTTTCATATCTGTACGGTTTTTGTCCGATTTCAAGGACATTTGACACATCATTTTTCAAATCTGTACGGTTTTTGTCAAATATCTCGGAAACGGAAGCTCGTACAGCAAATTTACCTTTGGGGAATGCTAACTGTAGAATTTGATGAGGAGTAGAATGAGCCCATCTGCGAGGCTCTACGACTTTCGATTCAAAACTTATAGCCGTTTGAACCACATAATTTTTCATATCTGTACGGTTTTTGTCAAATATCTCGGAAACGGAAGCTCGTACAGCAAATTTACCTTCGGGGAATGCTAACTGTAGAATTTGATGAGGAATCGAATGAGCCCATCTGCGAGGCTCTACGACTTTCGATTCAAAATGTAGCCGTTTGAACCACATAATTTTTCATATCTGTACGTTTTTTGTCAAATATCTCGGAAACGGAAGCTCGTACAGCAAATTTACCTGCATATGGGAATGCTAACTGTAGAATTTGATGAGGAGTAGAATGAGCCCATCTGCGAGGCTCTACGACTTTCGATTCAAAAGTTATAGCCGTTTGAACCACATAATTTTTCATATCTGTACGGTTTTTGTCCGATTTCAAGGACATTTGACACATCATTTCTCAAATCTGTACGGTTTTTGTCAAATATCTCGGAAACGGAAGCTCGTACAGCAAATTTACCTTTGGGGAATGCTAACTGTAGAATTTGATGAGGAGTAGAATGAGCCCATCTGCGAGGCTCTACGACTTTCGATTCAAAAGTTATAGCCGTTTGAACCACATAATTTTTCATATCTGTACAGTTTTTGTCAAATATCTCGGAAACGGAAGCTCGTACAGCAAATTTACCTTCGGGGAATGCTAACTGTAGAATTTGATGAGGAATCGAATGAGCCCATCTGCGAGGCTCTACGACTTTCGATTCAAAATGTAGCCGATTGAACCACATAATTTTTCATATCTGTACGGTTTTTTTCCGATTTCAAGGACATTTGACACATCATTTTTCAAATCTGTACGGTTTTTGTCAAATATCTCGGAAACGGAAGCTCGTACAGCAAATTTACCTTTGGGGAATGCTAACTGTAGAATTTGATGAGGAATCGAATGAGCCCATCTGCGAGGCTCTACGACTTTCGATTCAAAACTTATAGCCGTTTGAACCACATAATTTTTCATATCTGTACGTTTTTTGTCAAATATCTCGGAAACGGAAGCTCGTACAGCAAATTTACCTGCATATGGGAATGCTAACTGTAGAATTTGATGAGGAGTAGAATGAGCCCATCTGCGAGGCTCTACGACTTTCGATTCAAAAGTTATAGCCGTTTGAACCACATAATTTTTCATATCTGTACAGTTTTTGTCAAATATCTCGGAAACGGAAGCTCGTACAGCAAATTTACCTTCGGGGAATGCTAACTGTAGAATTTGATGAGGAATCGAATGAGCCCATCTGCGAGGCTCTACGACTTTCGATTCAAAATGTAGCCGATTGAACCACATAATTTTTCATATCTGTACGGTTTTTGTCCGATTTCAAGGACATTTGACACATCATTTTTCAAATCTGTACGGTTTTTGTCAAATATCTCGGAAACGGAAGCTTGTACAGCAAATTTACCTTTGGGGAATGCTAACTGTAGAATTTGATGAGGAATCGAATGAGCCCATCTGCGAGGCTCTACGACTTTCGATTCAAAATGTAGCCGATTGAACCACATAATTTTTCATATCTGTACGGTTTTTGTCCGATTTCAAGGACATTTGACACATCATTTTTCAAATCTGTACGGTTTTTGTCAAATATCTCGGAAACGGAAGCTCGTACAGCAAATTTACCTTTGGGGAATGCTAACTGTAGAATTTGATGAGGAGTAGAATGAGCCCATCTGCGAGGCTCTACGACTTTCAATTCAAAAGTTATAGCCGTTTGAACCACATAATTTTTCATATCTGTACGTTTTTTGTCAAATATCTCGGAAACGGAAGCTCGTACAGCAAATTTACCTGCATATGGGAATGCTAACTGTAGAATTTGATGAGGAGTAGAATGAGCCCATCTGCGAGGCTCTACGACTTTCGATTCAAAACTTATAGCCGTTTGAACCACATAATTTTTCATATCTGTACGGTTTTTGTCCGATTTCAAGGACATTTGACACATCATTTTTCAAATCTGTACGGTTTTTGTCAAATATCTCGGAAACGGAAGCTTGTACAGCAAATTTACCTTTGGGGAATGCTAACTGTAGAATTTGATGAGGAATCGAATGAGCCCATCTGCGAGGCTCTACGACTTTCGATTCAAAATGTAGCCGATTGAACCACATAATTTTTCATATCTGTACGGTTTTTGTCCGATTTCAAGGACATTTGACACATCATTTTTCAAATCTGTACGGTTTTTGTCAAATATCTCGGAAACGGAAGCTCGTACAGCAAATTTACCTTTGGGGAATGCTAACTAGAATTTGATGAGGAGTAGAATGAGCCCATCTGCGAGGCTCTACGACTTTCAATTCAAAAGTTATAGCCGTTTGAACCACATAATTTTTCATATCTGTACGGTTTTTGTCAAATATCTCGGAAACGGAAGCTCGTACAGCAAATTTACCTGCATATGGGAATGCTAACTGTAGAATTTGATGAGGAGTAGAATGAGCCCATCTGCGAGGCTCTACGACTTTCGATTCAAAACTTATAGCCGTTTGAACCACATAATTTTTCATATCTGTACGGTTTTTGTCAAATATCTCGGAAACGGAAGCTCGTACAGCAAATTTACCTTCGGGGAATGCTAACTGTAGAATTTGATGAGGAATCGAATGAGCCCATCTGCGAGGCTCTACGACTTTCGATTCAAAATGTAGCCGATTTAACCACATAATTTTTCATATCTGTACGGTTTTTGTCCGATTTCAAGGACATTTGACACATCATTTTTCAAATCTGTACGGTTTTTGTCAAATATCTCGGAAACGGAAGCTCGTACAGCAAATTTACCTTTGGGGAATGCTAACTGTAGAATTTGATGAGGAATCGAATGAGCCCATCTGCGAGGCTCTACGACTTTCGATTCAAAATGTAGCCGATTGAACAACATAATTTTTCATATATGTACGGTTTTTGTCCGATTTCAAGGACATTTGACACATCATTTTTCAAATCTGTACGGTTTTTGTCAAATATCTCGGAAACGGAAGCTCGTACAGCAAATTTACCTTTGGGGAATGCTAACTGTAGAATTTGATGAGGAATCGAATGAGCCCATCTGCGAGGCTCTACGACTTTCGATTCAAAATGTAGCCGATTGAACCACATAATTTTTCATATCTGTACGGTTTTTGTCCGATTTCAAGGACATTTGACACATCATTTTTCAAATCTGTACGGTTTTTGTCAAATATCTCGGAAACGGAAGCTCGTACAGCAAATTTACCTTTGGGGAATGCTAACTGTAGAATTTGATGAGGAGTAGAATGAGCCCATCTGCGAGGCTCTACGACTTTCGATTCAAAACTTATAGCCGTTTGAACCACATAATTTTTCATATCTGTACGGTTTTTGTCAAATATCTCGGAAACGGAAGCTCGTACAGCAAATTTACCTTCGGGGAATGCTAACTGTAGAATTTGATGAGGAATCGAATGAGCCCATCTGCGAGGCTCTACGACTTTCGATTCAAAATGTAGCCGTTTGAACCACATAATTTTTCATATCTGTACGTTTTTTGTCAAATATCTCGGAAACGGAAGCTCGTACAGCAAATTTACCTGCATATGGGAATGCTAACTGTAGAATTTGATGAGGAGTAGAATGAGCCCATCTGCGAGGCTCTACGACTTTCGATTCAAAAGTTATAGCCGTTTGAACCACATAATTTTTCATATCTGTACGGTTTTTGTCCGATTTCAAGGACATTTGACACATCATTTCTCAAATCTGTACGGTTTTTGTCAAATATCTCGGAAACGGAAGCTCGTACAGCAAATTTACCTTTGGGGAATGCTAACTGTAGAATTTGATGAGGAGTAGAATGAGCCCATCTGCGAGGCTCTACGACTTTCGATTCAAAAGTTATAGCCGTTTGAACCACATAATTTTTCATATCTGTACAGTTTTTGTCAAATATCTCGGAAACGGAAGCTTGTACAGCAAATTTACCTTCGGGGAATGCTAACTGTAGAATTTGATGAGGAATCGAATGAGCCCATCTGCGAGGCTCTACGACTTTCGATTCAAAATGTAGCCGATTGAACCACATAATTTTTCATATCTGTACGGTTTTTGTCCGATTTCAAGGACATTTTACACATCATTTTTCAAATCTGTACGGTTTTTGTCAAATATCTCGGAAACGGAAGCTCGTACAGCAAATTTACCTTTGGGGAATGCTAACTGTAGAATTTGATGAGGAGTAGAATGAGCCCATCTGCGAGGCTCTACGACTTTCGATTCAAAATGTAGCCGATTGAACCACATAATTTTTCATATCTGTACGGTTTTTGTCCGATTTCAAGGACATTTGACACATCATTTTTTCAAATCTGTACGTTTTTTGTCAAATATCTCGGAAACGGAAGCTCGTACAGCAAATTTACCTTTGGGGAATGCTAACTGTAGAATTTGATGAGGAATCGAATGAGCCCATCTGCGAGGCTCTACGACTTTCGATTCAAAATGTAGCCGATTGAACCACATAATTTTTCATATCTGTACGGTTTTTGTCCGATTTCAAGGACATTTGACCCATCATTTTTCAAATCTGTACGGTTTTTGTCAAATATCTCGGAAACGGAAGCTCGTACAGCAAATTTACCTTTGGGGAATGCTAACTGTAGAATTTGATGAGGAGTAGAATGAGCCCATCTGCGAGGCTCTACGACTTTCGATTCAAAACTTATAGCCGTTTGAACCACATAATTTTTCATATCTGTACGGTTTTTGTCAAATATCTCGGAAACGGAAGCTCGTACAGCAAATTTACCTTCGGGGAATGCTAACTGTAGAATTTGATGAGGAATCGAATGAGCCCATCTGCGAGGCTCTACGACTTTCGATTCAAAATGTAGCCGATTGAACCACATAATTTTTCATATCTGTACGGTTTTTTTCCGATTTCAAGGACATTTGACACATCATTTTTCAAATCTGTACGGTTTTTGTCAAATATCTCGGAAACAGAAGCTCGTACAGCAAATTTACCTTTGGGGAATGCTAACTGTAGAATTTGATGAGGAGTAGAATGAGCCCATCTGCGAGGCTCTACGACTTTCGATTCAAAACTTATAGCCGTTTGAACCACATAATTTTTCATATCTGTACGGTTTTTGTCAAATATCTCGGAAACGGAAGCTCGTACAGCAAATTTACCTTTGGGGAATGCTAACTGTAGAATTTGATGAGGAATCGAATGAGCCCATCTGCGAGGCTCTACGACTTTCGATTCAAAATGTAGCCGATTGAACCACATAATTTTTCATATCTGTACGGTTTTTGTCCGATTTCAAGGACATTTTACACATCATTTTTCAAATCTGTACGGTTTTTGTCAAATATCTCGGAAACGGAAGCTCGTACAGCAAATTTACCTTTGGGGAATGCTAACTGTAGAATTTGATGAGGAGTAGAATGAGCCCATCTGCGAGGCTCTACGACTTTCGATTCAAAATGTAGCCGATTGAACCACATAATTTTTCATATCTGTACGGTTTTTGTCCGATTTCAAGGACATTTGACACATCATTTTTTCAAATCTGTACGGTTTTTGTCAAATATCTCGGAAACGGAAGCTCGTACAGCAAATTTACCTTTGGGGAATGCTAACTGTAGAATTTGATGAGGAATCGAATGAGCCCATCTGCGAGGCTCTACGACTTTCGATTCAAAATGTAGCCGATTGAACCACATAATTTTTCATATCTGTACGGTTTTTGTCCGATTTCAAGGACATTTGACCCATCATTTTTCAAATCTGTACGGTTTTTGTCAAATATCTCGGAAACGGAAGCTCGTACAGCAAATTTACCTTTGGGGAATGCTAACTGTAGAATTTGATGAGGAGTAGAATGAGCCCATCTGCGAGGCTCTACGACTTTCGATTCAAAACTTATAGCCGTTTGAACCACATAATTTTTCATATCTGTACGGTTTTTGTCAAATATCTCGGAAACGGAAGCTCGTACAGCAAATTTACCTTCGGGGAATGCTAACTGTAGAATTTGATGAGGAATCGAATGAGCCCATCTGCGAGGCTCTACGACTTTCGATTCAAAATGTAGCCGATTGAACCACATAATTTTTCATATCTGTACGGTTTTTTTCCGATTTCAAGGACATTTGACACATCATTTTTCAAATCTGTACGGTTTTTGTCAAATATCTCGGAAACGGAAGCTCGTACAGCAAATTTACCTTTGGGGAATGCTAACTGTAGAATTTGATGAGGAGTAGAATGAGCCCATCTGCGAGGCTCTACGACTTTCGATTCAAAACTTATAGCCGTTTGAACCACATAATTTTTCATATCTGTACGGTTTTTGTCAAATATCTCGGAAACGGAAGCTCGTACAGCAAATTTACCTTCGGGGAATGCTAACTGTAGAATTTGATGAGGAATCGAATGAGCCCATCTGCGAGGCTCTACGACTTTCGATTCAAAATGTAGCCGATTGAACCACATAATTTTTCATATCTGTACGGTTTTTGTCCGATTTCAAGGACATTTGACACATCATTTTTCAAATCTGTACGGTTTTTGTCAAATATCTCGGAAACGGAAGCTCGTACAGCAAATTTACCTTTGGGGAATGCTAACTGTAGAATTTGATGAGGAGTAGAATGAGCCCATCTGCGAGGCTCTACGACTTTCGATTCAAAAGTTATAGCCGTTTGAACCACATAATTTTTCATATCTGTACAGTTTTTGTCAAATATCTCGGAAACGGAAGCTCGTACAGCAAATTTACCTTCGGGGAATGCTAACTGTAGAATTTGATGAGGAATCGAATGAGCCCATCTGCGAGGCTCTACGACTTTCGATTCAAAATGTAGCCGATTGAACCACATAATTTTTCATATCTGTACGGTTTTTTTCCGATTTCAAGGACATTTGACACATCATTTTTCAAATCTGTACGGTTTTTGTCAAATATCTCGGAAACGGAAGCTCGTACAGCAAATTTACCTTTGGGGAATGCTAACTGTAGAATTTGATGAGGAGTAGAATGAGCCCATCTGCGAGGCTCTACGACTTTCAATTCAAAAGTTATAGCCGTTTGAACCACATAATTTTTCATATCTGTACGGTTTTTGTCAAATATCTCGGAAACGGAAGCTCGTACAGCAAATTTACCTGCATATGGGAATGCTAACTGTAGAATTTGATGAGGAGTAGAATGAGCCCATCTGCGAGGCTCTACGACTTTCGATTCAAAACTTATAGCCGTTTGAACCACATAATTTTTCATATCTGTACGGTTTTTGTCAAATATCTCGGAAACGGAAGCTCGTACAGCAAATTTACCTTCGGGGAATGCTAACTGTAGAATTTGATGAGGAATCGAATGAGCCCATCTGCGAGGCTCTACGACTTTCGATTCAAAATGTAGCCGTTTGAACCACATAATTTTTCATATCTGTACGTTTTTTGTCAAATATCTCGGAAACGGAAGCTCGTACAGCAAATTTACCTGCATATGGGAATGCTAACTGTAGAATTTGATGAGGAGTAGAATGAGCCCATCTGCGAGGCTCTACGACTTTCGATTCAAAAGTTATAGCCGTTTGAACCACATAATTTTTCATATCTGTACGGTTTTTGTCCGATTTCAAGGACATTTGACACATCATTTCTCAAATCTGTACGGTTTTTGTCAAATATCTCGGAAACGGAAGCTCGTACAGCAAATTTACCTTTGGGGAATGCTAACTGTAGAATTTGATGAGGAATCGAATGAGCCCATCTGCGAGGCTCTACGACTTTCGATTCAAAATGTAGCCGATTGAACCACATAATTTTTCATATCTGTACGGTTTTTGTCCGATTTCAAGGACATTTGACACATCATTTTTCAAATCTGTACGGTTTTTGTCAAATATCTCGGAAACGGAAGCTCGTACAGCAAATTTACCTTTGGGGAATGCTAACTGTAGAATTTGATGAGGAGTAGAATGAGCCCATCTGCGAGGCTCTACGACTTTCGATTCAAAACTTATAGCCGTTTGAACCACATCATTTTTCATATCTGTACGGTTTTTGTCAAATATCTCGGAAACGGAAGCTCGTACAGCAAATTTACCTGCATATGGGAATGCTAACTGTAGAATTTGATGAGGAGTAGAATGAGCCCATCTGCGAGGCTCTACGACTTTCGATTCAAAACTTATAGCCGTTTGAACCACATAATTTTTCATATCTGTACGGTTTTTGTCAAATATCTCGGAAACGGAAGCTCGTACAGCAAATTTACCTTCGGGGAATGCTAACTGTAGAATTTGATGAGGAATCGAATGAGCCCATCTGCGAGGCTCTACGACTTTCGATTCAAAATGTAGCCGATTGAACCACATAATTTTTCATATCTGTACGGTTTTTTTCCGATTTCAAGGACATTTGACACATCATTTTTCAAATCTGTACGGTTTTTGTCAAATATCTCGGAAACAGAAGCTCGTACAGCAAATTTACCTTTGGGGAATGCTAACTGTAGAATTTGATGAGGAGTAGAATGAGCCCATCTGCGAGGCTCTACGACTTTCGATTCAAAACTTATAGCCGTTTGAACCACATAATTTTTCATATCTGTACGGTTTTTGTCAAATATCTCGGAAACGGAAGCTCGTACAGCAAATTTACCTTCGGGGAATGCTAACTGTAGAATTTGATGAGGAATCGAATGAGCCCATCTGCGAGGCTCTACGACTTTCAATTCAAAAGTTATAGCCGTTTGAACCACATAATTTTTCATATCTGTACGTTTTTTGTCAAATATCTCGGAAACGGAAGCTCGTACAGCAAATTTACCTGCATATGGGAATGCTAACTGTAGAATTTGATGAGGAGTAGAATGAGCCCATCTGCGAGGCTCTACGACTTTCGATTCAAAAGTTATAGCCGTTTGAACCACATAATTTTTCATATCTGTACAGTTTTTGTCAAATATCTCGGAAACGGAAGCTCGTACAGCAAATTTACCTTCGGGGAATGCTAACTGTAGAATTTGATGAGGAATCGAATGAGCCCATCTGCGAGGCTCTACGACTTTCGATTCAAAATGTAGCCGATTGAACCACATAATTTTTCATATCTGTACGGTTTTTTTCCGATTTCAAGGACATTTGACACATCATTTTTCAAATCTGTACGGTTTTTGTCAAATATCTCGGAAACGGAAGCTCGTACAGCAAATTTACCTTTGGGGAATGCTAACTGTAGAATTTGATGAGGAATCGAATTAGCCCATCTGCGAGGCTCTACGACTTTCGATTCAAAATGTAGCCGATTGAACCACATCATTTTTCATATCTGTACGGTTTTTGTCCGATTTCAAGGACATTTGACACATCATTTTTCAAATCTGTACGGTTTTTGTCAAATATCTCGGAAACGGAAGCTCGTACAGCAAATTTACCTTTGGGGAATGCTAACTGTAGAATTTGATGAGGAGTAGAATGAGCCCATCTGCGAGGCTCTACGACTTTCAATTCAAAAGTTATAGCCGTTTGAACCACATAATTTTTCATATCTGTACGGTTTTTGTCAAATATCTCGGAAACGGAAGCTCGTACAGCAAATTTACCTGCATATGGGAATGCTAACTGTAGAATTTGATGAGGAGTAGAATGAGCCCATCTGCGAGGCTCTACGACTTTCGATTCAAAACTTATAGCCGTTTGAACCACATAATTTTTCATATCTGTACGGTTTTTGTCAAATATCTCGGAAACGGAAGCTCGTACAGCAAATTTACCTTTGGGGAATGCTAACTGTAGAATTTGATGAGGAATCGAATGAGCCCATCTGCGAGGCTCTACGACTTTCGATTCAAAATGTAGCCGATTGAACCACATAATTTTTCATATATGTACGGTTTTTGTCCGATTTCAAGGACATTTGACACATCATTTTTCAAATCTGTACGGTTTTTGTCAAATATCTCGGAAACGGAAGCTCGTACAGCAAATTTACCTTCGGGGAATGCTAACTGTAGAATTTGATGAGGAATCGAATGAGCCCATCTGCGAGGCTCTACGACTTTCGATTCAAAATGTAGCCGATTGAACCACATAATTTTTCATATCTGTACGGTTTTTTTCCGATTTCAAGGACATTTGACACATCATTTTTCAAATCTGTACGGTTTTTGTCAAATATCTCGGAAACGGAAGCTCGTACAGCAAATTTACCTTTGGGGAATGCTAACTGTAGAATTTGATGAGGAATCGAATTAGCCCATCTGCGAGGCTCTACGACTTTCGATTCAAAATGTAGCCGATTGAACCACATCATTTTTCATATCTGTACGGTTTTTGTCCGATTTCAAGGACATTTGACACATCATTTTTCAAATCTGTACGTTTTTTGTCAAATATCTCGGAAACGGAAGCTCGTACAGCAAATTTACCTTTGGGGAATGCTAACTGTAGAATTTGATGAGGAGTAGAATGAGCCCATCTGCGAGGCTCTACGACTTTCAATTCAAAGGTTATAGCCGTTTGAACCACATCATTTTTCATATCTGTACGGTTTTTGTCAAATATCTCGGAAACGGAAGCTCGTACAGCAAATTTACCTTCGGGGAATGCTAACTGTAGAATTTGATGAGGAATCGAATGAGCCCATCTGCGAGGCTCTACGACTTTCGATTCAAAATGTAGCCGATTGAACCACATAATTTTTCATATCTGTACGGTTTTTGTCCGATTTCAAGGACATTTGACACATCATTTTTCAAATCTGTACGGTTTTTGTCAAATATCTCGGAAACGGAAGCTCGTACAGCAAATTTACCTTTGGGGAATGCTAACTGTAGAATTTGATGAGGAGTAGAATGAGCCCATCTGCGAGGCTCTACGACTTTCGATTCAAAACTTATAGCCGTTTGAACCACATAATTTTTCATATCTGTACGGTTTTTGTCAAATATCTCGGAAACGGAAGCTCGTACAGCAAATTTACCTTCGGGGAATGCTAACTGTAGAATTTGATGAGGAATCGAATGAGCCCATCTGCGAGGCTCTACGACTTTCGATTCAAAATGTAGCCGATTGAACCACATAATTTTTCATATCTGTACGGTTTTTGTCCGATTTCAAGGACATTTGACACATCATTTTTCAAATCTGTACGGTTTTTGTCAAATATCTCGGAAACGGAAGCTCGTACAGCAAATTTACCTTTGGGGAATGCTAACTGTAGAATTTGATGAGGAATCGAATGAGCCCATCTGCGAGGCTCTACGACTTTCGATTCAAAATGTAGCCGATTGAACCACATAATTTTTCATATATGTACGGTTTTTGTCCGATTTCAAGGACATTTGACACATCATTTTTCAAATCTGTACGGTTTTTGTCAAATATCTCGGAAACGGAAGCTCGTACAGCAAATTTACCTTCGGGGAATGCTAACTGTAGAATTTGATGAGGAATCGAATGAGCCCATCTGCGAGGCTCTACGACTTTCGATTCAAAATGTAGCCGATTGAACCACATAATTTTTCATATCTGTACGGTTTTTTTCCGATTTCAAGGACATTTGACACATCATTTTTCAAATCTGTACGGTTTTTGTCAAATATCTCGGAAACGGAAGCTCGTACAGCAAATTTACCTTTGGGGAATGCTAACTGTAGAATTTGATGAGGAATCGAATTAGCCCATCTGCGAGGCTCTACGACTTTCGATTCAAAATGTAGCCGATTGAACCACATCATTTTTCATATCTGTACGGTTTTTGTCCGATTTCAAGGACATTTGACACATCATTTTTCAAATCTGTACGTTTTTTGTCAAATATCTCGGAAACGGAAGCTCGTACAGCAAATTTACCTTTGGGGAATGCTAACTGTAGAATTTGATGAGGAGTAGAATGAGCCCATCTGCGAGGCTCTACGACTTTCAATTCAAAGGTTATAGCCGTTTGAACCACATCATTTTTCATATCTGTACGGTTTTTGTCAAATATCTCGGAAACGGAAGCTCGTACAGCAAATTTACCTTCGGGGAATGCTAACTGTAGAATTTGATGAGGAATCGAATGAGCCCATCTGCGAGGCTCTACGACTTTCGATTCAAAATGTAGCCGATTGAACCACATAATTTTTCATATCTGTACGGTTTTTGTCCGATTTCAAGGACATTTGACACATCATTTTTCAAATCTGTACGGTTTTTGTCAAATATCTCGGAAACGGAAGCTCGTACAGCAAATTTACCTTTGGGGAATGCTAACTGTAGAATTTGATGAGGAGTAGAATGAGCCCATCTGCGAGGCTCTACGACTTTCGATTCAAAACTTATAGCCGTTTGAACCACATAATTTTTCATATCTGTACGGTTTTTGTCAAATATCTCGGAAACGGAAGCTCGTACAGCAAATTTACCTTCGGGGAATGCTAACTGTAGAATTTGATGAGGAATCGAATGAGCCCATCTGCGAGGCTCTACGACTTTCGATTCAAAATGTAGCCGATTGAACCACATAATTTTTCATATCTGTACGGTTTTTGTCCGATTTCAAGGACATTTGACACATCATTTTTCAAATCTGTACGGTTTTTGTCAAATATCTCGGAAACGGAAGCTCGTACAGCAAATTTACCTTTGGGGAATGCTAACTGTAGAATTTGATGAGGAATCGAATGAGCCCATCTGCGAGGCTCTACGACTTTCGATTCAAAATGTAGCCGATTGAACCACATAATTTTTCATATATGTACGGTTTTTGTCCGATTTCAAGGACATTTGACACATCATTTTTCAAATCTGTACGGTTTTTGTCAAATATCTCGGAAACGGAAGCTCGTACAGCAAATTTACCTTTGGGGAATGCTAACTGTAGAATTTGATGAGGAATCGAATGAGCCCATCTGCGAGGCTCTACGACTTTCGATTCAAAATGTAGCCGATTGAACCACATAATTTTTCATATCTGTACGGTTTTTGTCCGATTTCAAGGACATTTGACACATCATTTTTCAAATCTGTACGGTTTTTGTCAAATATCTCGGAAACGGAAGCTCGTACAGCAAATTTACCTTTGGGGAATGCTAACTGTAGAATTTGATGAGGAGTAGAATGAGCCCATCTGCGAGGCTCTACGACTTTCGATTCAAAAGTTATAGCCGTTTGAACCACATAATTTTTCATATCTGTACGGTTTTTGTCAAATATCTCGGAAACGGAAGCTCGTACAGCAAATTTACCTGCATATGGGAATGCTAACTGTAGAATTTGATGAGGAGTAGAATGAGCCCATCTGCGAGGCTCTACGACTTTCGATTCAAAAGTTATAGCCGTTTGAACCACATAATTTTTCATATCTGTACAGTTTTTGTCAAATATCTCGGAAACGGAAGCTCGTACAGCAAATTTACCTTCGGGGAATGCTAACTGTAGAATTTGATGAGGAATCGAATGAGCCCATCTGCGAGGCTCTACGACTTTCGATTCAAAATGTAGCCGATTGAACCACATAATTTTTCATATCTGTACGGTTTTTGTCCGATTTCAAGGACATTTGACACATCATTTTTCAAATCTGTACGGTTTTTGTCAAATATCTCGGAAACGGAAGCTCGTACAGCAAATTTACCTTTGGGGAATGCTAACTGTAGAATTTGATGAGGAGTAGAATGAGCCCATCTGCGAGGCTCTACAACTTTCGATTCAAAATGTAGCCGTTTGAACCACATAATTTTTCATATCTGTACGGTTTTTGTCCGATTTCAAGGACATTTGACACATCATTTTTTTGGATCTGTACGGTTTTTGTCAAATATCTCGGAAACGGAAGCTCGTACAGCAAATTTACCTTTGGGGAATGCTAACTGTAGAATTTGATGAGGAATCGAATGAGCCCATCTGCGAGGCTCTACGACTTTCGATTCAAAATGTAGCCGATTGAACCACATAATTTTTCATATCTGTACGGTTTTTGTCCGATTTCAAGGACATTTGACACATCATTTTTCAAATCTGTACGGTTTTTGTCAAATATCTCGGAAACGGAAGCTCGTACAGCAAATTTACCTTTGGGGAATGCTAACTGTAGAATTTGATGAGGAATCGAATGAGCCCATCTGCGAGGCTCTACGACTTTCGATTCAAAATGTAGCCGATTGAACCACATAATCTTTCATATCTGTACGGTTTTTGTCCGATTTCAAGGACATTTGACACATCATTTTTCAAATCTGTACGGTTTTTGTCAAATATCTCGGAAACGGAAGCTCGTACAGCAAATTTACCTGCACAGGGGAATACTAACTGTAGAATTTGATGAGGAGTAGAATGAGCCCATCTGCGAGGCTCTACGACTTTCGATTCAAAAGTTATAGCCGTTTGAACCACATAATTTTTCATATCTGTACGGTTTTTGTCAAATATCTCGGAAACGGAAGCTCGTACAGCAAATTTACCTGCATATGGGAATGCTAACTGTAGAATTTGATGAGGAGTAGAATGAGCCCATCTGCGAGGCTCTACGACTTTCGATTCAAAAGTTATAGCCGTTTGAACCACATAATTTTTCATATCTGTACGGTTTTTGTCCGATTTCAAGCACATTTGACACATCATTTCTCAAATCTGTACGGTTCTTGTCAAATATCTTGGAAACGGAAGCTCGTACAGCAAATTTACCTTTGGGGAATGCTAACTGTAGAATTTGATGAGGAATCGAATGAGCCCATCTGCGAGGCTCTACGACTTTCGATTCAAAATGTAGCCGATTGAACCACATAATTTTTCATATCTGTACGGTTTTTGTCCGATTTCAAGGACATTTGACACATCATTTTTCAAATCTGTACGGTTTTTGTCAAATATCTCGGAAACGGAAGCTCGTACAGCAAATTTACCTTTGGGGAATGCTAACTGTAGAATTTGATGAGGAGTAGAATGAGCCCATCTGCGAGGCTCTACGACTTTCGATTCAAAACTTATAGCCGTTTGAACCACATAATTTTTCATATCTGTACGGTTTTTGTCAAATATCTCGGAAACGGAAGCTCGTACAGCAAATTTACCTTCGGGGAATGCTAACTGTAGAATTTGATGAGGAATCGAATGAGCCCATCTGCGAGGCTCTACGACTTTCAATTCAAAAGTTATAGCCGTTTGAACCACATAATTTTTCATATCTGTACGGTTTTTGTCAAATATCTCGGAAACGGAAGCTCGTACAGCAAATTTACCTTCGGGGAATGCTAACTGTAGAATTTGATGAGGAATCGAATGAGCCCATCTGCGAGGCTCTACGACTTTCGATTCAAAATGTAGCCGATTGAACCACATAATTTTTCATATCTGTACGGTTTTTGTCCGATTTCAAGGACATTTGACACATCATTTTTCAAATCTGTACGGTTTTTGTCAAATATCTCGGAAACGGAAGCTCGTACAGCAAATTTACCTTTGGGGAATGCTAACTGTAGAATTTGATGAGGAGTAGAATGAGCCCATCTGCGAGGCTCTACAACTTTCGATTCAAAATGTAGCCGTTTGAACCACATAATTTTTCATATCTGTACGGTTTTTGTCCGATTTCAAGGACATTTGACACATCATTTTTTTGGATCTGTACGGTTTTTGTCAAATATCTCGGAAACGGAAGCTCGTACAGCAAATTTACCTTTGGGGAATGCTAACTGTAGAATTTGATGAGGAATCGAATGAGCCCATCTGCGAGGCTCTACGACTTTCGATTCAAAATGTAGCCGATTGAACCACATAATTTTTCATATCTGTACGGTTTTTGTCCGATTTCAAGGACATTTGACACATCATTTTTCAAATCTGTACGGTTTTTGTCAAATATCTCGGAAACGGAAGCTCGTACAGCAAATTTACCTTTGGGGAATGCTAACTGTAGAATTTGATGAGGAATCGAATGAGCCCATCTGCGAGGCTCTACGACTTTCGATTCAAAATGTAGCCGATTGAACCACATAATCTTTCATATCTGTACGGTTTTTGTCCGATTTCAAGGACATTTGACACATCATTTTTCAAATCTGTACGGTTTTTGTCAAATATCTCGGAAACGGAAGCTCGTACAGCAAATTTACCTGCACAGGGGAATACTAACTGTAGAATTTGATGAGGAGTAGAATGAGCCCATCTGCGAGGCTCTACGACTTTCGATTCAAAAGTTATAGCCGTTTGAACCACATAATTTTTCATATCTGTACGGTTTTTGTCAAATATCTCGGAAACGGAAGCTCGTACAGCAAATTTACCTGCATATGGGAATGCTAACTGTAGAATTTGATGAGGAGTAGAATGAGCCCATCTGCGAGGCTCTACGACTTTCGATTCAAAAGTTATAGCCGTTTGAACCACATAATTTTTCATATCTGTACGGTTTTTGTCCGATTTCAAGGACATTTGACACATCATTTCTCAAATCTGTACGGTTCTTGTCAAATATCTTGGAAACGGAAGCTCGTACAGCAAATTTACCTTTGGGGAATGCTAACTGTAGAATTTGATGAGGAATCGAATGAGCCCATCTGCGAGGCTCTACGACTTTCGATTCAAAATGTAGCCGATTGAACCACATAATTTTTCATATCTGTACGGTTTTTGTCCGATTTCAAGGACATTTGACACATCATTTTTCAAATCTGTACGGTTTTTGTCAAATATCTCGGAAACGGAAGCTCGTACAGCAAATTTACCTGCACAGGGGAATACTAACTGTAGAATTTGATGAGGAGTAGAATGAGCCCATCTGCGAGGCTCTACGACTTTCGATTCAAAAGTTATAGCCGTTTGAACCACATAATTTTTCATATCTGTACGGTTTTTGTCAAATATCTCGGAAACGGAAGCTCTTACAGCAAATTTACCTGCATATGGGAATGCTAACTGTAGAATTTGATGAGGAGTAGAATGAGCCCATCTGCGAGGCTCTACGACTTTCGATTCAAAAGTTATAGCCGTTTGAACCACATAATTTTTCATATCTGTACGGTTTTTGTCCGATTTCAAGGACATTTGACACATCATTTCTCAAATCTGTACGGTTCTTGTCAAATATCTTGGAAACGGAAGCTCGTACAGCAAATTTACCTTTGGGGAATGCTAACTGTAGAATTTGATGAGGAATCGAATGAGCCCATCTGCGAGGCTCTACGACTTTCGATTCAAAATGTAGCCGATTGAACCACATAATTTTTCATATCTGTACGGTTTTTGTCCGATTTCAAGGACATTTGACACATCATTTTTCAAATCTGTACGGTTTTTGTCAAATATCTCGGAAACGGAAGCTCGTACAGCAAATTTACCTTTGGGGAATGCTAACTGTAGAATTTGATGAGGAGTAGAATGAGCCCATCTGCGAGGCTCTACGACTTTCGATTCAAAACTTATAGCCGTTTGAACCACATAATTTTTCATATCTGTACGGTTTTTGTCAAATATCTCGGAAACGGAAGCTCGTACAGCAAATTTACCTTCGGGGAATGCTAACTGTAGAATTTGATGAGGAATCGAATGAGCCCATCTGCGAGGCTCTACGACTTTCGATTCAAAATGTAGCCGATTGAACCACATAATTTTTCATATCTGTACGGTTTTTGTCCGATTTCAAGGACATTTGACACATCATTTTTCAAATCTGTACGGTTTTTGTCAAATATCTCGGAAACGGAAGCTCGTACAGCAAATTTACCTTTGGGGAATGCTAACTGTAGAATTTGATGAGGAATCGAATGAGCCCATCTGCGAGGCTCTACGACTTTCGATTCAAAATGTAGCCGATTGAACCACATAATTTTTCATATCTGTACGGTTTTTGTCCGATTTCAAGGACATTTGACACATCATTTTTCAAATCTGTACGGTTTTTGTCAAATATCTCGGAAACGGAAGCTCGTACAGCAAATTTACCTTTGGGGAATGCTAACTGTAGAATTTGATGAGGAATCGAATGAGCCCATCTGCGAGGCTCTACGACTTTCGATTCAAAATGTAGCCGATTGAACCACATAATTTTTCATATATGTACGGTTTTTGTCCGATTTCAAGGACATTTGACACATCATTTCTCAAATCTGTACGGTTTTTGTCAAATATCTCGGAAACGGAAGCTCGTACAGCAAATTTACCTTTGGGGAATGCTAACTGTAGAATTTGATGAGGAATCGAATGAGCCCATCTGCGAGGCTCTACGACTTTCGATTCAAAATGTAGCCGATTGAACCACATAATTTTTCATATCTGTACGGTTTTTGTCCGATTTCAAGGACATTTGACACATCATTTTTCAAATCTGTACGGTTTTTGTCAAATATCTCGGAAACGGAAGCTCGTACAGCAAATTTACCTTTGGGGAATGCTAACTGTAGAATTTGATGAGGAGTAGAATGAGCCCATCTGCGAGGCTCTACGACTTTCGATTCAAAACTTATAGCCGTTTGAACCACATAATTTTTCATATCTGTACGGTTTTTGTCAAATATCTCGGAAACGGAAGCTCGTACAGCAAATTTACCTGCATATGGGAATGCTAACTGTAGAATTTGATGAGGAGTAGAATGAGCCCATCTGCGAGGCTCTACGACTTTCGATTCAAAAGTTATAGCCGTTTGAACCACATAATTTTTCATATCTGTACAGTTTTTGTCAAATATCTCGGAAACGGAAGCTCGTACAGCAAATTTACCTTCGGGGAATGCTAACTGTAGAATTTGATGAGGAATCGAATGAGCCCATCTGCGAGGCTCTACGACTTTCGATTCAAAATGTAGCCGATTGAACCACATAATTTTTCATATCTGTACGGTTTTTGTCCGATTTCAAGGACATTTGACACATCATTTTTCAAATCTGTACGGTTTTTGTCAAATATCTCGGAAACGGAAGCTCGTACAGCAAATTTACCTTTGGGGAATGCTAACTGTAGAATTTGATGAGGAGTAGAATGAGCCCATCTGCGAGGCTCTACAACTTTCGATTCAAAATGTAGCCGTTTGAACCACATAATTTTTCATATCTGTACGGTTTTTGTCCGATTTCAAGGACATTTGACACATCATTTTTTTGGATCTGTACGGTTTTTGTCAAATATCTCGGAAACGGAAGCTCGTACAGCAAATTTACCTTTGGGGAATGCTAACTGTAGAATTTGATGAGGAATCGAATGAGCCCATCTGCGAGGCTCTACGACTTTCGATTCAAAATGTAGCCGATTGAACCACATAATTTTTCATATCTGTACGGTTTTTGTCCGATTTCAAGGACATTTGACACATCATTTTTCAAATCTGTACGGTTTTTGTCAAATATCTCGGAAACGGAAGCTCGTACAGCAAATTTACCTTTGGGGAATGCTAACTGTAGAATTTGATGAGGAATCGAATGAGCCCATCTGCGAGGCTCTACGACTTTCGATTCAAAATGTAGCCGATTGAACCACATAATCTTTCATATCTGTACGGTTTTTGTCCGATTTCAAGGACATTTGACACATCATTTTTCAAATCTGTACGGTTTTTGTCAAATATCTCGGAAACGGAAGCTCGTACAGCAAATTTACCTGCACAGGGGAATACTAACTGTAGAATTTGATGAGGAGTAGAATGAGCCCATCTGCGAGGCTCTACGACTTTCGATTCAAAAGTTATAGCCGTTTGAACCACATAATTTTTCATATCTGTACGGTTTTTGTCAAATATCTCGGAAACGGAAGCTCGTACAGCAAATTTACCTGCATATGGGAATG
Source organism: Borostomias antarcticus (assembly GCF_949987555.1). Classification (NCBI taxonomy): domain Eukaryota; kingdom Metazoa; phylum Chordata; class Actinopteri; order Stomiiformes; family Stomiidae; genus Borostomias; species Borostomias antarcticus. Next base: position 527,446 of record NW_028176304.1, read on the forward strand.
CTAACTGTAGAATTTGATGAGGAGTAGAATGAGCCCATCTGCGAGGCTCTACGACTTTCGATTCAAAAGTTATAGCCGTTTGAACCACATAATTTTTCATATCTGTACGGTTTTTGTCCGATTTCAAGGACATTTGACACATCATTTCTCAAATCTGTACGGTTTTTGTCAAATATCTCGGAAACGGAAGCTCGTACAGCAAATTTACCTTTGGGGAATGCTAACTGTAGAATTTGATGAGGAATCGAATGAGCCCATCTGCGAGGCTCTACGACTTTCGATTCAAAATGTAGCCGATTGAACCACATAATTTTTCATATCTGTACGGTTTTTGTCCGATTTCAAGGACATTTGACACATCATTTTTCAAATCTGTACGGTTTTTGTCAAATATCTCGGAAACGGAAGCTCGTACAGCAAATTTACCTTTGGGGAATGCTAACTGTAGAATTTGATGAGGAGTAGAATGAGCCCATCTGCGAGGCTCTACGACTTTCAATTCAAAAGTTATAGCCGTTTGAACCACATAATTTTTCATATCTGTACGGTTTTTGTCAAATATCTCGGAAACGGAAGCTCGTACAGCAAATTTACCTGCATATGGGAATGCTAACTGTAGAATTTGATGAGGAGTAGAATGAGCCCATCTGCGAGGCTCTACGACTTTCGATTCAAAACTTATAGCCGTTTGAACCACATAATTTTTCATATCTGTACGGTTTTTGTCAAATATCTCGGAAACGGAAGCTCGTACAGCAAATTTACCTTCGGGGAATGCTAACTGTAGAATTTGATGAGGAATCGAATGAGCCCATCTGCGAGGCTCTACGACTTTCAATTCAAAAGTTATAGCCGTTTGAACCACATAATTTTTCATATCTGTACGGTTTTTGTCAAATATCTCGGAAACGGAAGCTCGTACAGCAAATTTACCTTCGGGGAATGCTAACTGTAGAATTTGATGAGGAATCGAATGAGCCCATCTGCGAGGCTCTACGACTTTCGATTCAAAATGTAGCCGATTGAACCACATAATTTTTCATATCTGTACGGTTTTTGTCCGATTTCAAGGACATTTAACACATCATTTTTCAAATCTGTACGGTTTTTGTCAAATATCTCGGAAACGGAAGCTCGTACAGCAAATTTACCTTTGGGGAATGCTAACTGTAGAATTTGATGAGGAATCGAATGAGCCCATCTGCGAGGCTCTACGACTTTCGATTCAAAATGTAGCCGATTGAACCACATAATTTTTCATATATGTACGGTTTTTGTCCGATTTCAAGGACATTTGACACATCATTTTTCAAATCTGTACGGTTTTTGTCAAATATCTCGGAAACGGAAGCTCGTACAGCAAATTTACCTTTGGGGAATGCTAACTGTAGAATTTGATGAGGAGTAGAATGAGCCCATCTGCGAGGCTCTACGACTTTCGATTCAAAAGTTATAGCCGTTTGAACCACATAATTTTTCATATCTGTACGGTTTTTGTCAAATATCTCGGAAACGGAAGCTCGTACAGCAAATTTACCTGCATATGGGAATGCTAACTGTAGAATTTGATGAGGAGTAGAATGAGCCCATCTGCGAGGCTCTACGACTTTCGATTCAAAAGTTATAGCCGTTTGAACCACATAATTTTTCATATCTGTACAGTTTTTGTCAAATATCTCGGAAACGGAAGCTCGTACAGCAAATTTACCTTCGGGGAATGCTAACTGTAGAATTTGATGAGGAATCGAATGAGCCCATCTGCGAGGCTCTACGACTTTCAATTCAAAAGTTTTAGCCGTTTGAACCACATAATTTTTCATATCTGTACGTTTTTTGTCAAATATCTCGGAAACGGAAGCTCGTACAGCAAATTTACCTGCACATGGGAATGCTAACTGTAGAATTTGATGAGGAGTAGAATGAGCCCATCTGCGAGGCTCTACGACTTTCGATTCAAAAGTTATAGCCGTTTGAACCACATAATTTTTCATATCTGTACAGTTTTTGTCAAATATCTCGGAAACGGAAGCTCGTACAGCAAATTTACCTTCGGGGAATGCTAACTGTAGAATTTGATGAGGAATCGAATGAGCCCATCTGCGAGGCTCTACGACTTTCGATTCAAAATGTAGCCGATTGAACCACATAATTTTTCATATCTGTACGGTTTTTTTCCGATTTCAAGGACATTTGACACATCATTTTTCAAATCTGTACGGTTTTTGTCAAATATCTCGGAAACGGAAGCTCGTACAGCAAATTTACCTTTGGGGAATGCTAACTGTAGAATTTGATGAGGAATCGAATGAGCCCATCTGCGAGGCTCTACGACTTTCGATTCAAAATGTAGCCGATTGAACCACATAATTTTTCATATCTGTACGGTTTTTGTCCGATTTCAAGGACATTTGACACATCATTTTTCAAATCTGTACGGTTTTTGTCAAATATCTCGGAAACGGAAGCTCGTACAGCAAATTTACCTTTGGGGAATGCTAACTGTAGAATTTGATGAGGAGTAGAATGAGCCCATCTGCGAGGCTCTACGACTTTCGATTCAAAACTTATAGCCGTTTGAACCACATAATTTTTCATATCTGTACGGTTTTTGTCAAATATCTCGGAAACGGAAGCTCGTACAGCAAATTTACCTTCGGGGAATGCTAACTGTAGAATTTGATGAGGAATCGAATGAGCCCATCTGCGAGGCTCTACGACTTTCGATTCAAAATGTAGCCGTTTGAACCACATAATTTTTCATATCTGTACGTTTTTTGTCAAATATCTCGGAAACGGAAGCTCGTACAGCAAATTTACCTGCATATGGGAATGCTAACTGTAGAATTTGATGAGGAGTAGAATGAGCCCATCTGCGAGGCTCTACGACTTTCGATTCAAAAGTTATAGCCGTTTGAACCACATAATTTTTCATATCTGTACGGTTTTTGTCCGTTTTCAAGGACATTTGACACATCATTTCTCAAATCTGTACGGTTTTTGTCAAATATCTCGGAAACGGAAGCTCGTACAGCAAATTTACCTTTGGGGAATGCTAACTGTAGAATTTGATGAGGAATCGAATTAGCCCATCTGCGAGGCTCTACGACTTTCGATTCAAAATGTAGCCGATTGAACCACATAATTTTTCATATCTGTACGGTTTTTGTCCGATTTCAAGGACATTTGACACATCATTTTTCAAATCTGTACGGTTTTTGTCAAATATCTCGGAAACGGAAGCTCGTACAGCAAATTTACCTTTGGGGAATGCTAACTGTAGAATTTGATGAGGAGTAGAATGAGCCCATCTGCGAGGCTCTACGACTTTCGATTCAAAACTTATAGCCGTTTGAACCACATAATTTTTCATATCTGTACGTTTTTTGTCAAATATCTCGGAAACGGAAGCTCGTACAGCAAATTTACCTGCATATGGGAATGCTAACTGTAGAATTTGATGAGGAGTAGAATGAGCCCATCTGCGAGGCTCTACGACTTTCGATTCAAAAGTTATAGCCGTTTGAACCACATAATTTTTCATATCTGTACAGTTTTTGTCAAATATCTCGGAAACGGAAGCTCGTACAGCAAATTTACCTTCGGGGAATGCTAACTGTAGAATTTGATGAGGAATCGAATGAGCCCATCTGCGAGGCTCTACGACTTTCGATTCAAAATGTAGCCGATTGAACCACATAATTTTTCATATCTGTACGGTTTTTGTCCGATTTCAAGGACATTTGACACATCATTTTTCAAATCTGTACGGTTTTTGTCAAATATCTCGGAAACGGAAGCTCGTACAGCAAAGTTACCTTTGGGGAATGCTAACTGTAGAATTTGATGAGGAATCGAATGAGCCCATCTGCGAGGCTCTACGACTTTCGATTCAAAATGTAGCCGATTGAACCACATAATTTTTCATATCTGTACGGTTTTTGTCCGATTTCAAGGACATTTGACACATCATTTTTCAAATCTGTACGTTTTTTGTCAAATATCTCGGAAACGGAAGCTCGTACAGCAAATTTACCTTTGGGGAATGCTAACTGTAGAATTTGATGAGGAATCGAATGAGCCCATCTGCGAGGCTCTACGACTTTCGATTCAAAATGTAGCCGATTGAACCACATAATTTTTCATATCTGTACGGTTTTTGTCCGATTTCAAGGACATTTGACACATCATTTTTCAAATCTGTACGGTTTTTGTCAAATATCTCGGAAACGGAAGCTCGTACAGCAAATTTACCTTTGGGGAATGCTAACTGTAGAATTTGATGAGGAGTAGAATGAGCCCATCTGCGAGGCTCTACGACTTTCAATTCAAAAGTTATAGCCGTTTGAACCACATAATTTTTCATATCTGTACGGTTTTTGTCAAATATCTCGGAAACGGAAGCTCGTACAGCAAATTTACCTGCATATGGGAATGCTAACTGTAGAATTTGATGAGGAGTAGAATGAGCCCATCTGCGAGGCTCTACGACTTTCGATTCAAAACTTATAGCCGTTTGAACCACATAATTTTTCATATCTGTACGGTTTTTGTCAAATATCTCGGAAACGGAAGCTCGTACAGCAAATTTACCTTCGGGGAATGCTAACTGTAGAATTTGATGAGGAATCGAATGAGCCCATCTGCGAGGCTCTACGACTTTCGATTCAAAATGTAGCCGATTGAACCACATAATTTTTCATATCTGTACGGTTTTTGTCCGATTTCAAGGACATTTGACACATCATTTTTCAAATCTGTACGGTTTTTGTCAAATATCTCGGAAACGGAAGCTCGTACAGCAAATTTACCTTTGGGGAATGCTAACTGTAGAATTTGATGAGGAATCGAATGAGCCCATCTGCGAGGCTCTACGACTTTCGATTCAAAATGTAGCCGATTGAACCACATAATTTTTCATATATGTACGGTTTTTGTCCGATTTCAAGGACATTTGACACATCATTTTTCAAATCTGTACGGTTTTTGTCAAATATCTCGGAAACGGAAGCTCGTACAGCAAATTTACCTTTGGGGAATGCTAACTGTAGAATTTGATGAGGAATCGAATGAGCCCATCTGCGAGGCTCTACGACTTTCGATTCAAAATGTAGCCGATTGAACCACATAATTTTTCATATCTGTACGGTTTTTGTCCGATTTCAAGGACATTTGACACATCATTTTTCAAATCTGTACGGTTTTTGTCAAATATCTCGGAAACGGAAGCTCGTACAGCAAATTTACCTTTGGGGAATGCTAACTGTAGAATTTGATGAGGAGTAGAATGAGCCCATCTGCGAGGCTCTACGACTTTCAATTCAAAAGTTATAGCCGTTTGAACCACATAATTTTTCATATCTGTACGGTTTTTGTCAAATATCTCGGAAACGGAAGCTCGTACAGCAAATTTACCTGCATATGGGAATGCTAACTGTAGAATTTGATGAGGAGTAGAATGAGCCCATCTGCGAGGCTCTACGACTTTCGATTCAAAACTTATAGCCGTTTGAACCACATAATTTTTCATATCTGTACGGTTTTTGTCCGTTTTCAAGGACATTTGACACATCATTTCTCAAATCTGTACGGTTTTTGTCAAATATCTCGGAAACGGAAGCTCGTACAGCAAATTTACCTTTGGGGAATGCTAACTGTAGAATTTGATGAGGAATCGAATTAGCCCATCTGCGAGGCTCTACGACTTTCGATTCAAAATGTAGCCGATTGAACCACATAATTTTTCATATCTGTACGGTTTTTGTCCGATTTCAAGGACATTTGACACATCATTTTTCAAATCTGTACGGTTTTTGTCAAATATCTCGGAAACGGAAGCTCGTACAGCAAATTTACCTTTGGGGAATGCTAACTGTAGAATTTGATGAGGAGTAGAATGAGCCCATCTGCGAGGCTCTACGACTTTCGATTCAAAACTTATAGCCGTTTGAACCACATAATTTTTCATATCTGTAAGTTTTTTGTCAAATATCTCGGAAACGGAAGCTCGTACAGCAAATTTACCTGCATATGGGAATGCTAACTGTAGAATTTGATGAGGAGTAGAATGAGCCCATCTGCGAGGCTCTACGACTTTCGATTCAAAAGTTATAGCCGTTTGAACCACATAATTTTTCATATCTGTACAGTTTTTGTCAAATATCTCGGAAACGGAAGCTCGTACAGCAAATTTACCTTCGGGGAATGCTAACTGTAGAATTTGATGAGGAATCGAATGAGCCCATCTGCGAGGCTCTACGACTTTCGATTCAAAATGTAGCCGATTGAACCACATAATTTTTCATATCTGTACGGTTTTTGTCCGATTTCAAGGACATTTGACACATCATTTTTCAAATCTGTACGGTTTTTGTCAAATATCTCGGAAACGGAAGCTCGTACAGCAAAGTTACCTTTGGGGAATGCTAACTGTAGAATTTGATGAGGAATCGAATGAGCCCATCTGCGAGGCTCTACGACTTTCGATTCAAAATGTAGCCGATTGAACCACATAATTTTTCATATCTGTACGGTTTTTGTCCGATTTCAAGGACATTTGACACATCATTTTTCAAATCTGTATGGTTTTTGTCAAATATCTCGGAAACGGAAGCTCGTACAGCAAATTTACCTTTGGGGAATGCTAACTGTAGAATTTGATGAGGAGTAGAATGAGCCCATCTGCGAGGCTCTACGACTTTCGATTCAAAATGTAGCCGATTGAACCACATAATTTTTCATATCTGTACGGTTTTTGTCCGATTTCAAGGACATTTGACACATCATTTTTTCAAATCTGTACGGTTTTTGTCAAATATCTCGGAAACGGAAGCTCGTACAGCAAATTTACCTTTGGGGAATGCTAACTGTAGAATTTGATGAGGAATCGAATGAGCCCATCTGCGAGGCTCTACGACTTTCGATTCAAAATGTAGCCGATTGAACCACATAATTTTTCATATCTGTACGGTTTTTGTCCGATTTCAAGGACATTTGACACATCATTTTTCAAATCTGTACGGTTTTTGTCAAATATCTCGGAAACGGAAGCTCGTACAGCAAATTTACCTTTGGGGAATGCTAACTGTAGAATTTGATGAGGAGTAGAATGAGCCCATCTGCGAGGCTCTACGACTTTCGATTCAAAACTTATAGCCGTTTGAACCACATAATTTTTCATATCTGTACGGTTTTTGTCAAATATCTCGGAAACGGAAGCTCGTACAGCAAATTTACCTTCGGGGAATGCTAACTGTAGAATTTGATGAGGAATCGAATGAGCCCATCTGCGAGGCTCTACGACTTTCGATTCAAAATGTAGCCGATTGAACCACATAATTTTTCATATCTGTACGGTTTTTTTCCGATTTCAAGGACATTTGACACATCATTTTTCAAATCTGTACGGTTTTTGTCAAATATCTCGGAAACGGAAGCTCGTACAGCAAATTTACCTTTGGGGAATGCTAACTGTAGAATTTGATGAGGAGTAGAATGAGCCCATCTGCGAGGCTCTACGACTTTCAATTCAAAAGTTATAGCCGTTTGAACCACATAATTTTTCATATCTGTACGGTTTTTGTCAAATATCTCGGAAACGGAAGCTCGTACAGCAAATTTACCTGCATATGGGAATGCTAACTGTAGAATTTGATGAGGAGTAGAATGAGCCCATCTGCGAGGCTCTACGACTTTCGATTCAAAACTTATAGCCGTTTGAACCACATAATTTTTCATATCTGTACGGTTTTTGTCAAATATCTCGGAAACGGAAGCTCGTACAGCAAATTTACCTTCGGGGAATGCTAACTGTAGAATTTGATGAGGAATCGAATGAGCCCATCTGCGAGGCTCTACGACTTTCGATTCAAAATGTAGTCGATTGAACCACATAATTTTTCATATCTGTACGGTTTTTGTCCGATTTCAAGGACATTTGACACATCATTTTTCAAATCTGTACGGTTTTTGTCAAATATCTCGGAAACGGAAGCTCGTACAGCAAATTTACCTTTGGGGAATGCTAACTGTAGAATTTGATGAGGAATCGAATGAGCCCATCTGCGAGGCTCTACGACTTTCGATTCAAAATGTAGCCGATTGAACCACATAATTTTTCATATATGTACGGTTTTTGTCCGATTTCAAGGACATTTGACACATCATTTTTCAAATCTGTACGGTTTTTGTCAAATATCTCGGAAACGGAAGCTCGTACAGCAAATTTACCTTTGGGGAATGCTAACTGTAGAATTTGATGAGGAATCGAATGAGCCCATCTGCGAGGCTCTACGACTTTCGATTCAAAATGTAGCCGATTGAACCACATAATTTTTCATATCTGTACGGTTTTTGTCCGATTTCAAGGACATTTGACACATCATTTTTCAAATCTGTACGGTTTTTGTCAAATATCTCGGAAACGGAAGCTCGTACAGCAAATTTACCTTTGGGGAATGCTAACTGTAGAATTTGATGAGGAGTAGAATGAGCCCATCTGCGAGGCTCTACGACTTTCGATTCAAAACTTATAGCCGTTTGAACCACATAATTTTTCATATCTGTACGGTTTTTGTCAAATATCTCGGAAACGGAAGCTCGTACAGCAAATTTACCTTCGGGGAATGCTAACTGTAGAATTTGATGAGGAATCGAATGAGCCCATCTGCGAGGCTCTACGACTTTCGATTCAAAATGTAGCCGTTTGAACCACATAATTTTTCATATCTGTACGTTTTTTGTCAAATATCTCGGAAACGGAAGCTCGTACAGCAAATTTACCTGCATATGGGAATGCTAACTGTAGAATTTGATGAGGAGTAGAATGAGCCCATCTGCGAGGCTCTACGACTTTCGATTCAAAAGTTATAGCCGTTTGAACCACATAATTTTTCATATCTGTACGGTTTTTGTCCGATTTCAAGGACATTTGACACATCATTTCTCAAATCTGTACGGTTTTTGTCAAATATCTCGGAAACGGAAGCTCGTACAGCAAATTTACCTTTGGGGAATGCTAACTGTAGAATTTGATGAGGAATCGAATGAGCCCATCTGCGAGGCTCTACGACTTTCGATTCAAAATGTAGCCGATTGAACCACATAATTTTTCATATCTGTACGGTTTTTGTCCGATTTCAAGGACATTTGACACATCATTTTTCAAATCTGTACGGTTTTTGTCAAATATCTCGGAAACGGAAGCTCGTACAGCAAATTTACCTTTGGGGAATGCTAACTGTAGAATTTGATGAGGAGTAGAATGAGCCCATCTGCGAGGCTCTACGACTTTCGATTCAAAACTTATAGCCGTTTGAACCACATAATTTTTCATATCTGTACGGTTTTTGTCAAATATCTCGGAAACGGAAGCTCGTACAGCAAATTTACCTTCGGGGAATGCTAACTGTAGAATTTGATGAGGAATCGAATGAGCCCATCTGCGAGGCTCTACGACTTTCGATTCAAAATGTAGCCGATTGAACCACATAATTTTTCATATCTGTACGGTTTTTTTCCGATTTCAAGGACATTTGACACATCATTTTTCTAATCTGTACGGTTTTTGTCAAATATCTCGGAAACGGAAGCTCGTACAGCAAATTTACCTGCATATGGGAATGCTAACTGTAGAATTTGATGAGGAGTAGAATGAGCCCATCTGCGAGGCTCTACGACTTTCGATTCAAAACTTATAGCCGTTTGAACCACATAATTTTTCATATCTGTACGGTTTTTGTCAAATATCTCGGAAACGGAAGCTCGTACAGCAAATTTACCTTCGGGGAATGCTAACTGTAGAATTTGATGAGGAATCGAATGAGCCCATCTGCGAGGCTCTACGACTTTCGATTCAAAATGTAGCCGTTTGAACCACATAATTTTTCATATCTGTACGTTTTTTGTCAAATATCTCGGAAACGGAAGCTCGTACAGCAAATTTACCTGCATATGGGAATGCTAACTGTAGAATTTGATGAGGAGTAGAATGAGCCCATCTGCGAGGCTCTACGACTTTCGATTCAAAAGTTATAGCCGTTTGAACCACATAATTTTTCATATCTGTACGGTTTTTGTCCGATTTCAAGGACATTTGACACATCATTTCTCAAATCTGTACGGTTTTTGTCAAATATCTCGGAAACGGAAGCTCGTACAGCAAATTTACCTTTGGGGAATGCTAACTGTAGAATTTGATGAGGAATCGAATGAGCCCATCTGCGAGGCTCTACGACTTTCGATTCAAAATGTAGCCGATTGAACCACATAATTTTTCATATCTGTACGGTTTTTGTCCGATTTCAAGGACATTTGACACATCATTTTTCAAATCTGTACGGTTTTTGTCAAATATCTCGGAAACGGAAGCTCGTACAGCAAATTTACCTTTGGGGAATGCTAACTGTAGAATTTGATGAGGAGTAGAATGAGCCCATCTGCGAGGCTCTACGACTTTCGATTCAAAACTTATAGCCGTTTGAACCACATAATTTTTCATATCTGTACGGTTTTTGTCAAATATCTCGGAAACGGAAGCTCGTACAGCAAATTTACCTGCATATGGGAATGCTAACTGTAGAATTTGATGAGGAGTAGAATGAGCCCATCTGCGAGGCTCTACGACTTTCGATTCAAAAGTTATAGCCGTTTGAACCACATAATTTTTCATATCTGTACAGTTTTTGTCAAATATCTCGGAAACGGAAGCTCGTACAGCAAATTTACCTTCGGGGAATGCTAACTGTAGAATTTGATGAGGAATCGAATGAGCCCATCTGCAAGGCTCTACGACTTTCGATTCAAAATGTAGCCGATTGAACCACATAATTTTTCATATCTGTACGGTTTTTTTCCGATTTCAAGGACATTTGACACATCATTTTTCAAATCTGTACGGTTTTTGTCAAATATCTCGGAAACGGAAGCTCGTACAGCAAATTTACCTTTGGGGAATGCTAACTGTAGAATTTGATGAGGAGTAGAATGAGCCCATCTGCGAGGCTCTACGACTTTCAATTCAAAAGTTATAGCCGTTTGAACCACATAATTTTTCATATCTGTACGGTTTTTGTCAAATATCTCGGAAACGGAAGCTCGTACAGCAAATTTACCTGCATATGGGAATGCTAACTGTAGAATTTGATGAGGAGTAGAATGAGCCCATCTGCGAGGCTCTACGACTTTCGATTCAAAACTTATAGCCGTTTGAACCACATAATTTTTCATATCTGTACGGTTTTTGTCAAATATCTCGGAAACGGAAGCTCGTACAGCAAATTTACCTGCATATGGGAATGCTAACAGTAGAATTTGATGAGGAATCGAATGAGCACATCTGCGAGGCTCTACGACTTTCAATTCAAAAGTTATAGCCGTTTGAACCACATAATTTTTCATATCTGTACGGTTTTTGTCAAATATCTCGGAAACGGAAGCTCGTACAGCAAATTTACCTTTGGGGAATGCTAACTGTAGAATTTGATGAGGAATCGAATTAGCCCATCTGCGAGGCTCTACGACTTTCGATTCAAAATATAATTTTTCATATCTGTACGGTTTTTGTCCGATTTCAAGGACATTTGACACATCATTTTTCAAATCTGTACGGTTTTTGTCAAATATCTCGGAAACGGAAGCTCGTACAGCAAATTTACCTTTGGGGAATGCTAACTGTAGAATTTGATGAGGAGTAGAATGAGCCCATCTGCGAGGCTCTACGACTTTCAATTCAAAAGTTATAGCCGTTTGAACCACATAATTTTTCATATCTGTACGGTTTTTGTCAAATATCTCGGAAACGGAAGCTCGTACAGCAAATTTACCTGCATATGGGAATGCTAACTGTAGAATTTGATGAGGAGTAGAATGAGCCCATCTGCGAGGCTCTACGACTTTCGATTCAAAACTTATAGCCGTTTGAACCACATAATTTTTCATATCTGTACGGTTTTTGTCAAATATCTCGGAAACGGAAGCTCGTACAGCAAATTTACCTTCGGGGAATGCTAACTGTAGAATTTGATGAGGAATCGAATGAGCCCATCTGCGAGGCTCTACGACTTTCGATTCAAAATGTAGCCGTTTGAACCACATAATTTTTCATATCTGTACGTTTTTTGTCAAATATCTCGGAAACGGAAGCTCGTACAGCAAATTTACCTGCATATGGGAATGCTAACTGTAGAATTTGATGAGGAGTAGAATGAGCCCATCTGCGAGGCTCTACGACTTTCGATTCAAAAGTTATAGCCGTTTGAACCACATAATTTTTCATATCTGTACGGTTTTTGTCCGATTTCAAGGACATTTGACACATCATTTCTCAAATCTGTACGGTTTTTGTCAAATATCTCGGAAACGGAAGCTCGTACAGCAAATTTACCTTTGGGGAATGCTAACTGTAGAATTTGATGAGGAATCGAATGAGCCCATCTGCGAGGCTCTACGACTTTCGATTCAAAATGTAGCCGATTGAACCACATAATTTTTCATATCTGTACGGTTTTTGTCCGATTTCAAGGACATTTGACACATCATTTTTCAAATCTGTACGGTTTTTGTCAAATATCTCGGAAACGGAAGCTCGTACAGCAAATTTACCTTTGGGGAATGCTAACTGTAGAATTTGATGAGGAGTAGAATGAGCCCATCTGCGAGGCTCTACGACTTTCGATTCAAAACTTATAGCCGTTTGAACCACATAATTTTTCATATCTGTACGGTTTTTGTCAAATATCTCGGAAACGGAAGCTCGTACAGCAAATTTACCTGCATATGGGAATGCTAACTGTAGAATTTGATGAGGAGTAGAATGAGCCCATCTGCGAGGCTCTACGACTTTCGATTCAAAAGTTATAGCCGTTTGAACCACATAATTTTTCATATCTGTACAGTTTTTGTCAAATATCTCGGAAACGGAAGCTCGTACAGCAAATTTACCTTCGGGGAATGCTAACTGTAGAATTTGATGAGGAATCGAATGAGCCCATCTGCAAGGCTCTACGACTTTCGATTCAAAATGTAGCCGATTGAACCACATAATTTTTCATATCTGTACGGTTTTTTTCCGATTTCAAGGACATTTGACACATCATTTTTCAAATCTGTACGGTTTTTGTCAAATATCTCGGAAACGGAAGCTCGTACAGCAAATTTACCTTTGGGGAATGCTAACTGTAGAATTTGATGAGGAGTAGAATGAGCCCATCTGCGAGGCTCTACGACTTTCAATTCAAAAGTTATAGCCGTTTGAACCACATAATTTTTCATATCTGTACGGTTTTTGTCAAATATCTCGGAAACGGAAGCTCGTACAGCAAATTTACCTGCATATGGGAATGCTAACTGTAGAATTTGATGAGGAGTAGAATGAGCCCATCTGCGAGGCTCTACGACTTTCGATTCAAAACTTATAGCCGTTTGAACCACATAATTTTTCATATCTGTACGGTTTTTGTCAAATATCTCGGAAACGGAAGCTCGTACAGCAAATTTACCTGCATATGGGAATGCTAACAGTAGAATTTGATGAGGAATCGAATGAGCACATCTGCGAGGCTCTACGACTTTCAATTCAAAAGTTATAGCCGTTTGAACCACATAATTTTTCATATCTGTACGGTTTTTGTCAAATATCTCGGAAACGGAAGCTCGTACAGCAAATTTACCTTTGGGGAATGCTAACTGTAGAATTTGATGAGGAATCGAATTAGCCCATCTGCGAGGCTCTACGACTTTCGATTCAAAATATAATTTTTCATATCTGTACGGTTTTTGTCCGATTTCAAGGACATTTGACACATCATTTTTCAAATCTGTACGGTTTTTGTCAAATATCTCGGAAACGGAAGCTCGTACAGCAAATTTACCTTTGGGGAATGCTAACTGTAGAATTTGATGAGGAGTAGAATGAGCCCATCTGCGAGGCTCTACGACTTTCAATTCAAAAGTTATAGCCGTTTGAACCACATAATTTTTCATATCTGTACGGTTTTTGTCAAATATCTCGGAAACGGAAGCTCGTACAGCAAATTTACCTGCATATGGGAATGCTAACTGTAGAATTTGATGAGGAGTAGAATGAGCCCATCTGCGAGGCTCTACGACTTTCGATTCAAAACTTATAGCCGTTTGAACCACATAATTTTTCATATCTGTACGGTTTTTGTCAAATATCTCGGAAACGGAAGCTCGTACAGCAAATTTACCTTCGGGGAATGCTAACTGTAGAATTTGATGAGGAATCGAATGAGCCCATCTGCGAGGCTCTACGACTTTCGATTCAAAATGTAGCCGTTTGAACCACATAATTTTTCATATCTGTACGTTTTTTGTCAAATATCTCGGAAACGGAAGCTCGTACAGCAAATTTACCTGCATATGGGAATGCTAACTGTAGAATTTGATGAGGAGTAGAATGAGCCCATCTGCGAGGCTCTACGACTTTCGATTCAAAAGTTATAGCCGTTTGAACCACATAATTTTTCATATCTGTACGGTTTTTGTCCGATTTCAAGGACATTTGACACATCATTTCTCAAATCTGTACGGTTTTTGTCAAATATCTCGGAAACGGAAGCTCGTACAGCAAATTTACCTTTGGGGAATGCTAACTGTAGAATTTGATGAGGAATCGAATGAGCCCATCTGCGAGGCTCTACGACTTTCGATTCAAAATGTAGCCGATTGAACCACATAATTTTTCATATCTGTACGGTTTTTGTCCGATTTCAAGGACATTTGACACATCATTTTTCAAATCTGTACGGTTTTTGTCAAATATCTCGGAAACGGAAGCTCGTACAGCAAATTTACCTTTGGGGAATGCTAACTGTAGAATTTGATGAGGAGTAGAATGAGCCCATCTGCGAGGCTCTACGACTTTCGATTCAAAACTTATAGCCGTTTGAACCACATAATTTTTCATATCTGTACGGTTTTTGTCAAATATCTCGGAAACGGAAGCTCGTACAGCAAATTTACCTGCATATGGGAATGCTAACTGTAGAATTTGATGAGGAGTAGAATGAGCCCATCTGCGAGGCTCTACGACTTTCGATTCAAAAGTTATAGCCGTTTGAACCACATAATTTTTCATATCTGTACAGTTTTTGTCAAATATCTCGGAAACGGAAGCTCGTACAGCAAATTTACCTTTGGGGAATGCTAACTGTAGAATTTGATGAGGAGTAGAATGAGCCCATCTGCGAGGCTCTACGACTTTCGATTCAAAAGTTATAGCCGTTTGAACCACATAATGTTTCATATCTGTACAGTTTTTGTCAAATATCTCGGAAACGGAAGCTCGTACAGCAAATTTACCTTCGGGGAATGCTAACTGTAGAATTTGATGAGGAATCGAATGAGCCCATCTGCGAGGCTCTACGACTTTCGATTCAAAATGTAGCCGATTGAACCACATAATTTTTCATATCTGTACGGTTTTTGTCCGATTTCAAGGACATTTGACACATCATTTTTCAAATCTGTACGGTTTTTGTCAAATATCTCGGAAACGGAAGCTCGTACAGCAAATTTACCTTTGGGGAATGCTAACTGTAGAATTTGATGAGGAGTAGAATGAGCCCATCTGCGAGGCTCTACGACTTTCAATTCAAAAGTTATAGCCGTTTGAACCACATAATTTTTCATATCTGTACGGTTTTTGTCAAATATCTCGGAAACGGAAGCTCGTACAGCAAATTTACCTTCGGGGAATGCTAACTGTAGAATTTGATGAGGAATCGAATGAGCCCATCTGCGAGGCTCTACGACTTTCGATTCAAAATGTAGCCGTTTGAACCACATAATTTTTCATATCTGTACGTTTTTTGTCAAATATCTCGGAAACGGAAGCTCGTACAGCAAATTTACCTGCATATGGGAATGCTAACTGTAGAATTTGATGAGGAGTAGAATGAGCCCATCTGCGAGGCTCTACGACTTTCGATTCAAAAGTTATAGCCGTTTGAACCACATAATTTTTCATATCTGTACGGTTTTAGTCCGATTTCAAGGACATTTGACACATCATTTCTCAAATCTGTACGGTTTTTGTCAAATATCTCGGAAACGGAAGCTCGTACAGCAAATTTACCTTTGGGGAATGCTAACTGTAGAATTTGATGAGGAATCGAATGAGCCCATCTGCGAGGCTCTACGACTTTCGATTCAAAATGTAGCCGATTGAACCACATAATTTTTCATATCTGTACGGTTTTTGTCCGATTTCAAGGACATTTGACACATCATTTTTCAAATCTGTACGGTTTTTGTCAAATATCTCGGAAACGGAAGCTCGTACAGCAAATTTACCTTTGGGGAATGCTAACTGTAGAATTTGATGAGGAGTAGAATGAGCCCATCTGCGAGGCTCTACGACTTTCGATTCAAAACTTATAGCCGTTTGAACCACATAATTTTTCATATCTGTACGGTTTTTGTCAAATATCTCGGAAACGGAAGCTCGTACAGCAAATTTACCTGCATATGGGAATGCTAACTGTAGAATTTGATGAGGAGTAGAATGAGCCCATCTGCGAGGCTCTACGACTTTCGATTCAAAACTTATAGCCGTTTGAACCACATAATTTTTCATATCTGTACGGTTTTTGTCAAATATCTCGGAAACGGAAGCTCGTACAGCAAATTTACCTGCATATGGGAATGCTAACTGTAGAATTTGATGAGGAGTAGAATGAGCCCATCTGCGAGGCTCTACGACTTTCGATTCAAAACTTATAGCCGTTTGAACCACATAATTTTTCATATCTGTACGGTTTTTGTCAAATATCTCGGAAACGGAAGCTCGTACAGCAAATTTACCTTTGGGGAATGCTAACTGTAGAATTTGATGAGGAATCGAATTAGCCCATCTGCGAGGCTCTACGACTTTCGATTCAAAATATAATTTTTCATATCTGTACGGTTTTTGTCCGATTTCAAGGACATTTGACACATCATTTTTCAAATCTGTACGGTTTTTGTCAAATATCTCGGAAACGGAAGCTCGTACAGCAAATTTACCTTTGGGGAATGCTAACTGTAGAATTTGATGAGGAGTAGAATGAGCCCATCTGCGAGGCTCTACGACTTTCAATTCAAAAGTTATAGCCGTTTGAACCACATAATTTTTCATATCTGTACGGTTTTTGTCAAATATCTCGGAAACGGAAGCTCGTACAGCAAATTTACCTTCGGGGAATGCTAACTGTAGAATTTGATGAGGAATCGAATGAGCCCATCTGCGAGGCTCTACGACTTTCGATTCAAAATGTAGCCGTTTGAACCACATAATTTTTCATATCTGTACGTTTTTTGTCAAATATCTCGGAAACGGAAGCTCGTACAGCAAATTTACCTGCATATGGGAATGCTAACTGTAGAATTTGATGAGGAGTAGAATGAGCCCATCTGCGAGGCTCTACGACTTTCGATTCAAAAGTTATAGCCGTTTGAACCACATAATTTTTCATATCTGTACGGTTTTTGTCAAATATCTCGGAAACGGAAGCTCGTACAGCAAATTTACCTGCATATGGGAATGCTAACTGTAGAATTTGATGAGGAATCGAATGAGCCCATCTGCGAGGCTCTACGACTTTCAATTCAAAAGTTATAGCCGTTTGAACCACATAATTTTTCATATCTGTACGGTTTTTGTCAAATATCTCGGAAACGGAAGCTCGTACAGCAAATTTACCTGCATATGGGAATGCTAACTGTAGAATTTGATGAGGAGTAGAATGAGCCCATCTGCGAGGCTCTACGACTTTCGATTCAAAACTTATAGCCGTTTGAACCACATAATTTTTCATATCTGTACGGTTTTTGTCAAATATCTCGGAAACGGAAGCTCGTACAGCAAATTTACCTTTGGGGAATGCTAACTGTAGAATTTGATGAGGAATCGAATGAGCCCATCTGCGAGGCTCTACGACTTTCGATTCAAAATGTAGCCGATTGAACCACATAATTTTTCATATATGTACGGTTTTTGTCCGATTTCAAGGACATTTGACACATCATTTTTCAAATCTGTACGGTTTTTGTCAAATATCTCGGAAACGGAAGCTCGTACAGCAAATTTACCTTTGGGGAATGCTAACTGTAGAATTTGATGAGGAATCGAATGAGCCCATCTGCGAGGCTCTACGACTTTCGATTCAAAATGTAGCCGATTGAACCACATAATTTTTCATATCTGTACGGTTTTTGTCCGATTTCAAGGACATTTGACACATCATTTTTCAAATCTGTACGGTTTTTGTCAAATATCTCGGAAACGGAAGCTCGTACAGCAAATTTACCTTTGGGGAATGCTAACTGTAGAATTTGATGAGGAGTAGAATGAGCCCATCTGCGAGGCTCTACGACTTTCGATTCAAAACTTATAGCCGTTTGAACCACATAATTTTTCATATCTGTACGGTTTTTGTCAAATATCTCGGAAACGGAAGCTCGTACAGCAAATTTACCTGCATATGGGAATGCTAACTGTAGAATTTGATGAGGAGTAGAATGAGCCCATCTGCGAGGCTCTACGACTTTCGATTCAAAACTTATAGCCGTTTGAACCACATAATTTTTCATATCTGTACGGTTTTTGTCAAATATCTCGGAAACGGAAGCTCGTACAGCAAATTTACCTGCATATGGGAATGCTAACTGTAGAATTTGATGAGGAATCGAATGAGCCCATCTGCGAGGCTCTACGACTTTCAATTCAAAAGTTATAGCCGTTTGAACCACATAATTTTTCATATCTGTACGGTTTTTGTCAAATATCTCGGAAACGGAAGCTCGTACAGCAAATTTACCTTTGGGGAATGCTAACTGTAGAATTTGATGAGGAATCGAATTAGCCCATCTGCGAGGCTCTACGACTTTCGATTCAAAATATAATTTTTCATATCTGTACGGTTTTTGTCCGATTTCAAGGACATTTGACACATCATTTTTCAAATCTGTACGGTTTTTGTCAAATATCTCGGAAACGGAAGCTCGTACAGCAAATTTACCTTTGGGGAATGCTAACTGTAGAATTTGATGAGGAGTAGAATGAGCCCATCTGCGAGGCTCTACGACTTTCAATTCAAAAGTTATAGCCGTTTGAACCACATAATTTTTCATATCTGTACGGTTTTTGTCAAATATCTCGGAAACGGAAGCTCGTACAGCAAATTTACCTTCGGGGAATGCTAACTGTAGAATTTGATGAGGAATCGAATGAGCCCATCTGCGAGGCTCTACGACTTTCGATTCAAAATGTAGCCGTTTGAACCACATAATTTTTCATATCTGTACGTTTTTTGTCAAATATCTCGGAAACGGAAGCTCGTACAGCAAATTTACCTGCATATGGGAATGCTAACTGTAGAATTTGATGAGGAGTAGAATGAGCCCATCTGCGAGGCTCTACGACTTTCGATTCAAAAGTTATAGCCGTTTGAACCACATAATTTTTCATATCTGTACGGTTTTTGTCCGATTTCAAGGACATTTGACACATCATTTCTCAAATCTGTACGGTTTTTGTCAAATATCTCGGAAACGGAAGCTCGTACAGCAAATTTACCTTTGGGGAATGCTAACTGTAGAATTTGATGAGGAATCGAATGAGCCCATCTGCGAGGCTCTACGACTTTCGATTCAAAATGTAGCCGATTGAACCACATAATTTTTCATATCTGTACGGTTTTTGTCCGATTTCAAGGACATTTGACACATCATTTTTCAAATCTGTACGGTTTTTGTCAAATATCTCGGAAACGGAAGCTCGTACAGCAAATTTACCTTTGGGGAATGCTAACTGTAGAATTTGATGAGGAGTAGAATGAGCCCATCTGCGAGGCTCTACGACTTTCGATTCAAAACTTATAGCCGTTTGAACCACATAATTTTTCATATCTGTACGGTTTTTGTCAAATATCTCGGAAACGGAAGCTCGTACAGCAAATTTACCTGCACATGGGAATGCTAACTGTAGAATTTGATGAGGAGTAGAATGAGCCCATCTGCGAGGCTCTACGACTTTCGATTCAAAACTTATAGCCGTTTGAACCACATAATTTTTCATATCTGTACGGTTTTTGTCAAATATCTCGGAAACGGAAGCTCGTACAGCAAATTTACCTGCATATGGGAATGCTAACTGTAGAATTTGATGAGGAATCGAATGAGCCCATCTGCGAGGCTCTACGACTTTCAATTCAAAAGTTATAGCCGTTTGAACCACATAATTTTTCATATCTGTACGGTTTTTGTCAAATATCTCGGAAACGGAAGCTCGTACAGCAAATTTACCTTTGGGGAATGCTAACTGTAGAATTTGATGAGGAATCGAATTAGCCCATCTGCGAGGCTCTACGACTTTCGATTCAAAATATAATTTTTCATATCTGTACGGTTTTTGTCCGATTTCAAGGACATTTGACACATCATTTTTCAAATCTGTACGGTTTTTGTCAAATATCTCGGAAACGGAAGCTCGTACAGCAAATTTACCTTTGGGGAATGCTAACTGTAGAATTTGATGAGGAGTAGAATGAGCCCATCTGCGAGGCTCTACGACTTTCAATTCAAAAGTTATAGCCGTTTGAACCACATAATTTTTCATATCTGTACGGTTTTTGTCAAATATCTCGGAAACGGAAGCTCGTACAGCAAATTTACCTTCGGGGAATGCTAACTGTAGAATTTGATGAGGAATCGAATGAGCCCATCTGCGAGGCTCTACGACTTTCGATTCAAAATGTAGCCGTTTGAACCACATAATTTTTCATATCTGTACGTTTTTTGTCAAATATCTCGGAAACGGAAGCTCGTACAGCAAATTTACCTGCATATGGGAATGCTAACTGTAGAATTTGATGAGGAGTAGAATGAGCCCATCTGCGAGGCTCTACGACTTTCGATTCAAAAGTTATAGCCGTTTGAACCACATAATTTTTCATATCTGTACGGTTTTTGTCCGATTTCAAGGACATTTGACACATCATTTCTCAAATCTGTACGGTTTTTGTCAAATATCTCGGAAACGGAAGCTCGTACAGCAAATTTACCTTTGGGGAATGCTAACTGTAGAATTTGATGAGGAATCGAATGAGCCCATCTGCGAGGCTCTACGACTTTCGATTCAAAATGTAGCCGATTGAACCACATAATTTTTCATATCTGTACGGTTTTTGTCCGATTTCAAGGACATTTGACACATCATTTTTCAAATCTGTACGGTTTTTGTCAAATATCTCGGAAACGGAAGCTCGTACAGCAAATTTACCTTTGGGGAATGCTAACTGTAGAATTTGATGAGGAGTAGAATGAGCCCATCTGCGAGGCTCTACGACTTTCGATTCAAAACTTATAGCCGTTTGAACCACATAATTTTTCATATCTGTACGGTTTTTGTCAAATATCTCGGAAACGGAAGCTCGTACAGCAAATTTACCTGCATATGGGAATGCTAACTGTAGAATTTGATGAGGAGTAGAATGAGCCCATCTGCGAGGCTCTACGACTTTCGATTCAAAACTTATAGCCGTTTGAACCACATAATTTTTCATATCTGTACGGTTTTTGTCAAATATCTCGGAAACGGAAGCTCGTACAGCAAATTTACCTGCATATGGGAATGCTAACTGTAGAATTTGATGAGGAATCGAATGAGCCCATCTGCGAGGCTCTACGACTTTCAATTCAAAAGTTATAGCCGTTTGAACCACATAATTTTTCATATCTGTACGGTTTTTGTCAAATATCTCGGAAACGGAAGCTCGTACAGCAAATTTACCTTTGGGGAATGCTAACTGTAGAATTTGATGAGGAATCGAATTAGCCCATCTGCGAGGCTCTACGACTTTCGATTCAAAATATAATTTTTCATATCTGTACGGTTTTTGTCCGATTTCAAGGACATTTGACACATCATTTTTCAAATCTGTACGGTTTTTGTCAAATATCTCGGAAACGGAAGCTCGTACAGCAAATTTACCTTTGGGGAATGCTAACTGTAGAATTTGATGAGGAGTAGAATGAGCCCATCTGCGAGGCTCTACGACTTTCAATTCAAAAGTTATAGCCGTTTGAACCACATAATTTTTCATATCTGTACGGTTTTTGTCAAATATCTCGGAAACGGAAGCTCGTACAGCAAATTTACCTGCATATGGGAATGCTAACTGTAGAATTTGATGAGGAGTAGAATGAGCCCATCTGCGAGGCTCTACGACTTTCGATTCAAAACTTATAGCCGTTTGAACCACATAATTTTTCATATCTGTACGTTTTTTGTCAAATATCTCGGAAACGGAAGCTCGTACAGCAAATTTACCTTCGGGGAATGCTAACTGTAGAATTTGATGAGGAATCGAATGAGCCCATCTGCGAGGCTCTACGACTTTCGATTCAAAATGTAGCCGTTTGAACCACATAATTTTTCATATCTGTACGTTTTTTGTCAAATATCTCGGAAACGGAAGCTCGTACAGCAAATTTACCTGCATATGGGAATGCTAACTGTAGAATTTGATGAGGAGTAGAATGAGCCCATCTGCGAGGCTCTACGACTTTCGATTCAAAAGTTATAGCCGTTTGAACCACATAATTTTTCATATCTGTACGGTTTTTGTCCGATTTCAAGGACATTTGACACATCATTTCTCAAATCTGTACGGTTTTTGTCAAATATCTCGGAAACGGAAGCTCGTACAGCAAATTTACCTTTGGGGAATGCTAACTGTAGAATTTGATGAGGAATCGAATGAGCCCATCTGCGAGGCTCTACGACTTTCGATTCAAAATGTAGCCGATTGAACCACATAATTTTTCATATCTGTACGGTTTTTGTCCGATTTCAAGGACATTTGACACATCATTTTTCAAATCTGTACGGTTTTTGTCAAATATCTCGGAAACGGAAGCTCGTACAGCAAATTTACCTTTGGGGAATGCTAACTGTAGAATTTGATGAGGAGTAGAATGAGCCCATCTGCGAGGCTCTACGACTTTCGATTCAAAACTTATAGCCGTTTGAACCACATAATTTTTCATATCTGTACGGTTTTTGTCAAATATCTCGGAAACGGAAGCTCGTACAGCAAATTTACCTGCATATGGGAATGCTAACTGTAGAATTTGATGAGGAGTAGAATGAGCCCATCTGCGAGGCTCTACGACTTTCGATTCAAAAGTTATAGCCGTTTGAACCACATAATTTTTCATATCTGTACAGTTTTTGTCAAATATCTCGGAAACGGAAGCTCGTACAGCAAATTTACCTTTGGGGAATGCTAACTGTAGAATTTGATGAGGAGTAGAATGAGCCCATCTGCGAGGCTCTACGACTTTCAATTCAAAAGTTATAGCCGTTTGAACCACATAATTTTTCATATCTGTACGGTTTTTGTCAAATATCTCGGAAACGGAAGCTCGTACAGCAAATTTACCTTCGGGGAATGCTAACTGTAGAATTTGATGAGGAATCGAATGAGCCCATCTGCGAGGCTCTACGACTTTCGATTCAAAATGTAGCCGTTTGAACCACATAATTTTTCATATCTGTACGTTTTTTGTCAAATATCTCGGAAACGGAAGCTCGTACAGCAAATTTACCTGCATATGGGAATGCTAACTGTAGAATTTGATGAGGAGTAGAATGAGCCCATCTGCGAGGCTCTACGACTTTCGATTCAAAAGTTATAGCCGTTTGAACCACATAATTTTTCATATCTGTACGGTTTTTGTCCGATTTCAAGGACATTTGACACATCATTTCTCAAATCTGTACGGTTTTTGTCAAATATCTCGGAAACGGAAGCTCGTACAGCAAATTTACCTTTGGGGAATGCTAACTGTAGAATTTGATGAGGAATCGAATGAGCCCATCTGCGAGGCTCTACGACTTTCGATTCAAAATGTAGCCGATTGAACCACATAATTTTTCATATCTGTACGGTTTTTGTCCGATTTCAAGGACATTTGACACATCATTTTTCAAATCTGTACGGTTTTTGTC
This sequence comes from Borostomias antarcticus, assembly GCF_949987555.1. Lineage (NCBI taxonomy): Eukaryota > Metazoa > Chordata > Actinopteri > Stomiiformes > Stomiidae > Borostomias > Borostomias antarcticus. The sequence goes on from NW_028176304.1 coordinate 551,456, forward strand.
AAATATCTCGGAAACGGAAGCTCGTACAGCAAATTTACCTTTGGGGAATGCTAACTGTAGAATTTGATGAGGAGTAGAATGAGCCCATCTGCGAGGCTCTACGACTTTCGATTCAAAACTTATAGCCGTTTGAACCACATAATTTTTCATATCTGTACGGTTTTTGTCAAATATCTCGGAAACGGAAGCTCGTACAGCAAATTTACCTGCATATGGGAATGCTAACTGTAGAATTTGATGAGGAGTAGAATGAGCCCATCTGCGAGGCTCTACGACTTTCGATTCAAAACTTATAGCCGTTTGAACCACATAATTTTTCATATCTGTACGGTTTTTGTCAAATATCTCGGAAACGGAAGCTCGTACAGCAAATTTACCTTTGGGGAATGCTAACTGTAGAATTTGATGAGGAATCGAATTAGCCCATCTGCGAGGCTCTACGACTTTCGATTCAAAATATAATTTTTCATATCTGTACGGTTTTTGTCCGATTTCAAGGACATTTGACACATCATTTTTCAAATCTGTACGGTTTTTGTCAAATATCTCGGAAACGGAAGCTCGTACAGCAAATTTACCTTTGGGGAATGCTAACTGTAGAATTTGATGAGGAGTAGAATGAGCCCATCTGCGAGGCTCTACGACTTTCAATTCAAAAGTTATAGCCGTTTGAACCACATAATTTTTCATATCTGTACGGTTTTTGTCAAATATCTCGGAAACGGAAGCTCGTACAGCAAATTTACCTGCATATGGGAATGCTAACTGTAGAATTTGATGAGGAGTAGAATGAGCCCATCTGCGAGGCTCTACGACTTTCGATTCAAAACTTATAGCCGTTTGAACCACATAATTTTTCATATCTGTACGGTTTTTGTCAAATATCTCGGAAACGGAAGCTCGTACAGCAAATTTACCTTTGGGGAATGCTAACTGTAGAATTTGATGAGGAATCGAATGAGCCCATCTGCGAGGCTCTACGACTTTCGATTCAAAATGTAGCCGATTGAACCACATAATTTTTCATATATGTACGGTTTTTGTCCGATTTCAAGGACATTTGACACATCATTTTTCAAATCTGTACGGTTTTTGTCAAATATCTCGGAAACGGAAGCTCGTACAGCAAATTTACCTTTGGGGAATGCTAACTGTAGAATTTGATGAGGAGTAGAATGAGCCCATCTGCGAGGCTCTACGACTTTCGATTCAAAACTTATAGCCGTTTGAACCACATAATTTTTCATATCTGTACGGTTTTTGTCAAATATCTCGGAAACGGAAGCTCGTACAGCAAATTTACCTTCGGGGAATGCTAACTGTAGAATTTGATGAGGAATCGAATGAGCCCATCTGCGAGGCTCTACGACTTTCGATTCAAAATGTAGCCGATTGAACCACATAATTTTTCATATCTGTACGGTTTTTTTCCGATTTCAAGGACATTTGACACATCATTTTTCAAATCTGTACGGTTTTTGTCAAATATCTCGGAAACGGAAGCTCGTACAGCAAATTTACCTTTGGGGAATGCTAACTGTAGAATTTGATGAGGAGTAGAATGAGCCCATCTGCGAGGCTCTACGACTTTCAATTCAAAAGTTATAGCCGTTTGAACCACATAATTTTTCATATCTGTACGGTTTTTGTCAAATATCTCGGAAACGGAAGCTCGTACAGCAAATTTACCTTCGGGGAATGCTAACTGTAGAATTTGATGAGGAATCGAATGAGCCCATCTGCGAGGCTCTACGACTTTCGATTCAAAATGTAGCCGTTTGAACCACATAATTTTTCATATCTGTACGTTTTTTGTCAAATATCTCGGAAACGGAAGCTCGTACAGCAAATTTACCTGCATATGGGAATGCTAACTGTAGAATTTGATGAGGAGTAGAATGAGCCCATCTGCGAGGCTCTACGACTTTCGATTCAAAAGTTATAGCCGTTTGAACCACATAATTTTTCATATCTGTACGGTTTTTGTCCGATTTCAAGGACATTTGACACATCATTTCTCAAATCTGTACGGTTTTTGTCAAATATCTCGGAAACGGAAGCTCGTACAGCAAATTTACCTTTGGGGAATGCTAACTGTAGAATTTGATGAGGAATCGAATGAGCCCATCTGCGAGGCTCTACGACTTTCGATTCAAAATGTAGCCGATTGAACCACATAATTTTTCATATCTGTACGGTTTTTGTCCGATTTCAAGGACATTTGACATATCATTTTTCAAATCTGTACGGTTTTTGTCAAATATCTCGGAAACGGAAGCTCGTACAGCAAATTTACCTTTGGGGAATGCTAACTGTAGAATTTGATGAGGAGTAGAATGAGCCCATCTGCGAGGCTCTACGACTTTCAATTCAAAAGTTATAGCCGTTTGAACCACATAATTTTTCATATCTGTACGGTTTTTGTCAAATATCTCGGAAACGGAAGCTCGTACAGCAAATTTACCTTCGGGGAATGCTAACTGTAGAATTTGATGAGGAATCGAATGAGCCCATCTGCGAGGCTCTACGACTTTCGATTCAAAATGTAGCCGTTTGAACCACATAATTTTTCATATCTGTACGTTTTTTGTCAAATATCTCGGAAACGGAAGCTCGTACAGCAAATTTACCTGCATATGGGAATGCTAACTGTAGAATTTGATGAGGAGTAGAATGAGCCCATCTGCGAGGCTCTACGACTTTCGATTCAAAAGTTATAGCCGTTTGAACCACATAATTTTTCATATCTGTACGGTTTTTGTCCGATTTCAAGGACATTTGACACATCATTTCTCAAATCTGTACGGTTTTTGTCAAATATCTCGGAAACGGAAGCTCGTACAGCAAATTTACCTTTGGGGAATGCTAACTGTAGAATTTGATGAGGAATCGAATGAGCCCATCTGCGAGGCTCTACGACTTTCGATTCAAAATGTAGCCGATTGAACCACATAATTTTTCATATCTGTACGGTTTTTGTCCGATTTCAAGGACATTTGACATATCATTTTTCAAATCTGTACGGTTTTTGTCAAATATCTCGGAAACGGAAGCTCGTACAGCAAATTTACCTTTGGGGAATGCTAACTGTAGAATTTGATGAGGAGTAGAATGAGCCCATCTGCGAGGCTCTACGACTTTCAATTCAAAAGTTATAGCCGTTTGAACCACATAATTTTTCATATCTGTACGGTTTTTGTCAAATATCTCGGAAACGGAAGCTCGTACAGCAAATTTACCTTTGGGGAATGCTAACTGTAGAATTTGATGAGGAATCGAATTAGCCCATCTGCGAGGCTCTACGACTTTCGATTCAAAATATAATTTTTCATATCTGTACGGTTTTTGTCCGATTTCAAGGACATTTGACACATCATTTTTCAAATCTGTACGGTTTTTGTCAAATATCTCGGAAACGGAAGCTCGTACAGCAAATTTACCTTTGGGGAATGCTAACTGTAGAATTTGATGAGGAGTAGAATGAGCCCATCTGCGAGGCTCTACGACTTTCAATTCAAAAGTTATAGCCGTTTGAACCACATAATTTTTCATATCTGTACGGTTTTTGTCAAATATCTCGGAAACGGAAGCTCGTACAGCAAATTTACCTGCATATGGGAATGCTAACTGTAGAATTTGATGAGGAGTAGAATGAGCCCATCTGCGAGGCTCTACGACTTTCGATTCAAAACTTATAGCCGTTTGAACCACATAATTTTTCATATCTGTACGGTTTTTGTCAAATATCTCGGAAACGGAAGCTCGTACAGCAAATTTACCTTTGGGGAATGCTAACTGTAGAATTTGATGAGGAATCGAATGAGCCCATCTGCGAGGCTCTACGACTTTCGATTCAAAATGTAGCCGATTGAACCACATAATTTTTCATATATGTACGGTTTTTGTCCGATTTCAAGGACATTTGACACATCATTTTTCAAATCTGTACGGTTTTTGTCAAATATCTCGGAAACGGAAGCTCGTACAGCAAATTTACCTTTGGGGAATGCTAACTGTAGAATTTGATGAGGAGTAGAATGAGCCCATCTGCGAGGCTCTACGACTTTCGATTCAAAACTTATAGCCGTTTGAACCACATAATTTTTCATATCTGTACGGTTTTTGTCAAATATCTCGGAAACGGAAGCTCGTACAGCAAATTTACCTTCGGGGAATGCTAACTGTAGAATTTGATGAGGAATCGAATGAGCCCATCTGCGAGGCTCTACGACTTTCGATTCAAAATGTAGCCGATTGAACCACATAATTTTTCATATCTGTACGGTTTTTTTCCGATTTCAAGGACATTTGACACATCATTTTTCAAATCTGTACGGTTTTTGTCAAATATCTCGGAAACGGAAGCTCGTACAGCAAATTTACCTTTGGGGAATGCTAACTGTAGAATTTGATGAGGAGTAGAATGAGCCCATCTGCGAGGCTCTACGACTTTCAATTCAAAAGTTATAGCCGTTTGAACCACATAATTTTTCATATCTGTACGGTTTTTGTCAAATATCTCGGAAACGGAAGCTCGTACAGCAAATTTACCTGCATATGGGAATGCTAACTGTAGAATTTGATGAGGAGTAGAATGAGCCCATCTGCGAGGCTCTACGACTTTCGATTCAAAACTTATAGCCGTTTGAACCACATAATGTTTCATATCTGTACGGTTTTTGTCAAATATCTCGGAAACGGAAGCTCGTACAGCAAATTTACCTTCGGGGAATGCTAACTGTAGAATTTGATGAGGAATCGAATGAGCCCATCTGCGAGGCTCTACGACTTTCGATTCAAAATGTAGCCGATTGAACCACATAATTTTTCATATCTGTACGGTTTTTGTCCGATTTCAAGGACATTTGACACATCATTTTTCAAATCTGTACGGTTTTTGTCAAATATCTCGGAAACGGAAGCTCGTACAGCAAATTTACCTTTGGGGAATGCTAACTGTAGAATTTGATGAGGAATCGAATGAGCCCATCTGCGAGGCTCTACGACTTTCGATTCAAAATGTAGCCGATTGAACCACATAATTTTTCATATATGTACGGTTTTTGTCCGATTTCAAGGACATTTGACACATCATTTTTCAAATCTGTACGGTTTTTGTCAAATATCTCGGAAACGGAAGCTCGTACAGCAAATTTACCTTTGGGGAATGCTAACTGTAGAATTTGATGAGGAATCGAATGAGCCCATCTGCGAGGCTCTACGACTTTCGATTCAAAATGTAGCCGATTGAACCACATAATTTTTCATATCTGTACGGTTTTTGTCCGATTTCAAGGACATTTGACACATCATTTTTCAAATCTGTACGGTTTTTGTCAAATATCTCGGAAACGGAAGCTCGTACAGCAAATTTACCTTTGGGGAATGCTAACTGTAGAATTTGATGAGGAGTAGAATGAGCCCATCTGCGAGGCTCTACGACTTTCGATTCAAAACTTATAGCCGTTTGAACCACATCATTTTTCATATCTGTACGGTTTTTGTCAAATATCTCGGAAACGGAAGCTCGTACAGCAAATTTACCTTTGGGGAATGCTAACTGTAGAATTTGATGAGGAATCGAATGAGCCCATCTGCGAGGCTCTACGACTTTCGATTCAAAATGTAGCCGATTGAACCACATAATTTTTCATATCTGTACGGTTTTTGTCCGATTTCAAGGACATTTGACACATCATTTTTCAAATCTGTATGGTTTTTGTCAAATATCTCGGAAACGGAAGCTCGTACAGCAAATTTACCTTTGGGGAATGCTAACTGTAGAATTTGATGAGGAGTAGAATGAGCCCATCTGCGAGGCTCTACGACTTTCGATTCAAAACTTATAGCCGTTTGAACCACATAATTTTTCATATCTGTACGGTTTTTGTCAAATATCTCGGAAACGGAAGCTCGTACAGCAAATTTACCTGCTTATGGGAATGCTAACTGTAGAATTTGATGAGGAGTAGAATGAGCCCATCTGCGAGGCTCTACGACTTTCAATTCAAAAGTTATAGCCGTTTGAACCACATAATTTTTCATATCTGTACGGTTTTTGTCAAATATCTCGGAAACGGAAGCTCGTACAGCAAATTTACCTGCATATGGGAATGCTAACTGTAGAATTTGATGAGGAGTAGAATGAGCCCATCTGCGAGGCTCTACGACTTTCGATTCAAAACTTATAGCCGTTTGAACCACATAATTTTTCATATCTGTACGGTTTTTGTCAAATATCTCGGAAACGGAAGCTCGTACAGCAAATTTACCTGCATATGGGAATGCTAACTGTAGAATTTGATGAGGAATCGAATGAGCCCATCTGCGAGGCTCTACGACTTTCAATTCAAAAGTTATAGCCGTTTGAACCACATAATTTTTCATATCTGTACGGTTTTTGTCAAATATCTCGGAAACGGAAGCTCGTACAGCAAATTTACCTTTGGGGAATGCTAACTGTAGAATTTGATGAGGAATCGAATTAGCCCATCTGCGAGGCTCTACGACTTTCGATTCAAAATATAATTTTTCATATCTGTACGGTTTTTGTCCGATTTCAAGGACATTTGACACATCATTTTTCAAATCTGTACGGTTTTTGTCAAATATCTCGGAAACGGAAGCTCGTACAGCAAATTTACCTTTGGGGAATGCTAACTGTAGAATTTGATGAGGAGTAGAATGAGCCCATCTGCGAGGCTCTACGACTTTCAATTCAAAAGTTATAGCCGTTTGAACCACATAATTTTTCATATCTGTACGGTTTTTGTCAAATATCTCGGAAACGGAAGCTCGTACAGCAAATTTACCTGCATATGGGAATGCTAACTGTAGAATTTGATGAGGAGTAGAATGAGCCCATCTGCGAGGCTCTACGACTTTCGATTCAAAACTTATAGCCGTTTGAACCACATAATTTTTCATATCTGTACGGTTTTTGTCAAATATCTCGGAAACGGAAGCTCGTACAGCAAATTTACCTTTGGGGAATGCTAACTGTAGAATTTGATGAGGAATCGAATGAGCCCATCTGCGAGGCTCTACGACTTTCGATTCAAAATGTAGCCGATTGAACCACATAATTTTTCATATATGTACGGTTTTTGTCCGATTTCAAGGACATTTGACACATCATTTTTCAAATCTGTACGGTTTTTGTCAAATATCTCGGAAACGGAAGCTCGTACAGCAAATTTACCTTTGGGGAATGCTAACTGTAGAATTTGATGAGGAGTAGAATGAGCCCATCTGCGAGGCTCTACGACTTTCGATTCAAAACTTATAGCCGTTTGAACCACATAATTTTTCATATCTGTACGGTTTTTGTCAAATATCTCGGAAACGGAAGCTCGTACAGCAAATTTACCTTCGGGGAATGCTAACTGTAGAATTTGATGAGGAATCGAATGAGCCCATCTGCGAGGCTCTACGACTTTCGATTCAAAATGTAGCCGATTGAACCACATAATTTTTCATATCTGTACGGTTTTTTTCCGATTTCAAGGACATTTGACACATCATTTTTCAAATCTGTACGGTTTTTGTCAAATATCTCGGAAACGGAAGCTCGTACAGCAAATTTACCTTTGGGGAATGCTAACTGTAGAATTTGATGAGGAGTAGAATGAGCCCATCTGCGAGGCTCTACGACTTTCAATTCAAAAGTTATAGCCGTTTGAACCACATAATTTTTCATATCTGTACGGTTTTTGTCAAATATCTCGGAAACGGAAGCTCGTACAGCAAATTTACCTGCATATGGGAATGCTAACTGTAGAATTTGATGAGGAGTAGAATGAGCCCATCTGCGAGGCTCTACGACTTTCAATTCAAAAGTTATAGCCGTTTGAACCACATAATTTTTCATATCTGTACGGTTTTTGTCAAATATCTCGGAAACGGAAGCTCGTACAGCAAATTTACCTGCATATGGGAATGCTAACTGTAGAATTTGATGAGGAGTAGAATGAGCCCATCTGCGAGGCTCTACGACTTTCGATTCAAAACTTATAGCCGTTTGAACCACATAATGTTTCATATCTGTACGGTTTTTGTCAAATATCTCGGAAACGGAAGCTCGTACAGCAAATTTACCTTCGGGGAATGCTAACTGTAGAATTTGATGAGGAATCGAATGAGCCCATCTGCGAGGCTCTACGACTTTCGATTCAAAATGTAGCCGATTGAACCACATAATTTTTCATATCTGTACGGTTTTTGTCCGATTTCAAGGACATTTGACACATCATTTTTCAAATCTGTACGGTTTTTGTCAAATATCTCGGAAACGGAAGCTCGTACAGCAAATTTACCTTTGGGGAATGCTAACTGTAGAATTTGATGAGGAATCGAATGAGCCCATCTGCGAGGCTCTACGACTTTCGATTCAAAATGTAGCCGATTGAACCACATAATTTTTCATATATGTACGGTTTTTGTCCGATTTCAAGGACATTTGACACATCATTTTTCAAATCTGTACGGTTTTTGTCAAATATCTCGGAAACGGAAGCTCGTACAGCAAATTTACCTTTGGGGAATGCTAACTGTAGAATTTGATGAGGAATCGAATGAGCCCATCTGCGAGGCTCTACGACTTTCGATTCAAAATGTAGCCGATTGAACCACATAATTTTTCATATCTGTACGGTTTTTGTCCGATTTCAAGGACATTTGACACATCATTTTTCAAATCTGTACGGTTTTTGTCAAATATCTCGGAAACGGAAGCTCGTACAGCAAATTTACCTTTGGGGAATGCTAACTGTAGAATTTGATGAGGAGTAGAATGAGCCCATCTGCGAGGCTCTACGACTTTCGATTCAAAACTTATAGCCGTTTGAACCACATAATTTTTCATATCTGTACGGTTTTTGTCAAATATCTCGGAAACGGAAGCTCGTACAGCAAATTTACCTTCGGGGAATGCTAACTGTAGAATTTGATGAGGAATCGAATGAGCCCATCTGCGAGGCTCTACGACTTTCGATTCAAAATGTAGCCGTTTGAACCACATAATTTTTCATATCTGTACGTTTTTTGTCAAATATCTCGGAAACGGAAGCTCGTACAGCAAATTTACCTGCATATGGGAATGCTAACTGTAGAATTTGATGAGGAGTAGAATGAGCCCATCTGCGAGGCTCTACGACTTTCGATTCAAAAGTTATAGCCGTTTGAACCACATCATTTTTCATATCTGTACGGTTTTTGTCAAATATCTCGGAAACGGAAGCTCGTACAGCAAATTTACCTTTGGGGAATGCTAACTGTAGAATTTGATGAGGAATCGAATGAGCCCATCTGCGAGGCTCTACGACTTTCGATTCAAAATGTAGCCGATTGAACCACATAATTTTTCATATCTGTACGGTTTTTGTCCGATTTCAAGGACATTTGACACATCATTTTTCAAATCTGTATGGTTTTTGTCAAATATCTCGGAAACGGAAGCTCGTACAGCAAATTTACCTTTGGGGAATGCTAACTGTAGAATTTGATGAGGAGTAGAATGAGCCCATCTGCGAGGCTCTACGACTTTCGATTCAAAACTTATAGCCGTTTGAACCACATAATTTTTCATATCTGTACGGTTTTTGTCAAATATCTCGGAAACGGAAGCTCGTACAGCAAATTTACCTGCTTATGGGAATGCTAACTGTAGAATTTGATGAGGAGTAGAATGAGCCCATCTGCGAGGCTCTACGACTTTCGATTCAAAAGTTATAGCCGTTTGAACCACATAATTTTTCATATCTGTACAGTTTTTGTCAAATATCTCGGAAACGGAAGCTCGTACAGCAAATTTACCTTTGGGGAATGCTAACTGTAGAATTTGATGAGGAGTAGAATGAGCCCATCTGCGAGGCTCTACGACTTTCGATTCAAAACTTATAGCCGTTTGAACCACATAATTTTTCATATCTGTACGGTTTTTGTCAAATATCTCGGAAACGGAAGCTCGTACAGCAAATTTACCTGCATATGGGAATGCTAACTGTAGAATTTGATGAGGAGTAGAATGAGCCCATCTGCGAGGCTCTACGACTTTCGATTCAAAAGTTATAGCCGTTTGAACCACATAATTTTTCATATCTGTACAGTTTTTGTCAAGTATATCGGAAACGGAAGCTCGTACAGCAAATTTACCTTCGGGGAATGCTAACTGTAGAATTTGATGAGGAATCGAATGAGCCCATCTGCGAGGCTCTACGACTTTCGATTCAAAATGTAGCCGATTGAACCACATAATTTTTCATATCTGTACGGTTTTTTTCCGATTTCAAGGACATTTGACACATCATTTTTCAAATCTGTACGGTTTTTGTCAAATATCTCGGAAACGGAAGCTCGTACAGCAAATTTACCTTTGGGGAATGCTAACTGTAGAATTTGATGAGGAGTAGAATGAGCCCATCTGCGAGGCTCTACGACTTTCAATTCAAAAGTTATAGCCGTTTGAACCACATAATTTTTCATATCTGTACGTTTTTTGTCAAATATCTCGGAAACGGAAGCTCGTACAGCAAATTTACCTGCACATGGGAATGCTAACTGTAGAATTTGATGAGGAGTAGAATGAGCCCATCTGCGAGGCTCTACGACTTTCGATTCAAAAGTTATAGCCGTTTGAACCACATAATTTTTCATATCTGTACAGTTTTTGTCAAATATCTCGGAAACGGAAGCTCGTACAGCAAATTTACCTTCGGGGAATGCTAACTGTAGAATTTGATGAGGAATCGAATGAGCCCATCTGCGAGGCTCTACGACTTTCGATTCAAAATGTAGCCGATTGAACCACATAATTTTTCATATCTGTACGGTTTTTTTCCGATTTCAAGGACATTTGACACATCATTTTTCAAATCTGTACGGTTTTTGTCAAATATCTCGGAAACGGAAGCTCGTACAGCAAATTTACCTTTGGGGAATGCTAACTGTAGAATTTGATGAGGAATCGAATGAGCCCATCTGCGAGGCTCTACGACTTTCGATTCAAAATGTAGCCGATTGAACCACATAATTTTTCATATCTGTACGGTTTTTGTCCGATTTCAAGGACATTTGACACATCATTTTTCAAATCTGTACGGTTTTTGTAAAATATCTCGGAAACGGAAGCTCGTACAGCAAATTTACCTTTGGGGAATGCTAACTGTAGAATTTGATGAGGAGTAGAATGAGCCCATCTGCGAGGCTCTACGACTTTCGATTCAAAACTTATAGCCGTTTGAACCACATAATTTTTCATATCTGTACGGTTTTTGTCAAATATCTCGGAAACGGAAGCTCGTACAGCAAATTTACCTTCGGGGAATGCTAACTGTAGAATTTGATGAGGAATCGAATGAGCCCATCTGCGAGGCTCTACGACTTTCGATTCAAAATGTAGCCGTTTGAACCACATAATTTTTCATATCTGTACGTTTTTTGTCAAATATCTCGGAAACGGAAGCTCGTACAGCAAATTTACCTGCATATGGGAATGCTAACTGTAGAATTTGATGAGGAGTAGAATGAGCCCATCTGCGAGGCTCTACGACTTTCGATTCAAAAGTTATAGCCGTTTGAACCACATCATTTTTCATATCTGTACGGTTTTTGTCAAATATCTCGGAAACGGAAGCTCGTACAGCAAATTTACCTTTGGGGAATGCTAACTGTAGAATTTGATGAGGAATCGAATGAGCCCATCTGCGAGGCTCTACGACTTTCGATTCAAAATGTAGCCGATTGAACCACATAATTTTTCATATCTGTACGGTTTTTGTCCGATTTCAAGGACATTTGACACATCATTTTTCAAATCTGTATGGTTTTTGTCAAATATCTCGGAAACGGAAGCTCGTACAGCAAATTTACCTTTGGGGAATGCTAACTGTAGAATTTGATGAGGAGTAGAATGAGCCCATCTGCGAGGCTCTACGACTTTCGATTCAAAACTTATAGCCGTTTGAACCACATAATTTTTCATATCTGTACGGTTTTTGTCAAATATCTCGGAAACGGAAGCTCGTACAGCAAATTTACCTGCATATGGGAATGCTAACTGTAGAATTTGATGAGGAGTAGAATGAGCCCATCTGCGAGGCTCTACGACTTTCGATTCAAAAGTTATAGCCGTTTGAACCACATAATTTTTCATATCTGTACAGTTTTTGTCAAATATCTCGGAAACGGAAGCTCGTACAGCAAATTTACCTTCGGGGAATGCTAACTGTAGAATTTGATGAGGAATCGAATGAGCCCATCTGCAAGGCTCTACGACTTTCGATTCAAAATGTAGCCGATTGAACCACATAATTTTTCATATCTGTACGGTTTTTTTCCGATTTCAAGGACATTTGACACATCATTTTTCAAATCTGTACGGTTTTTGTCAAATATCTCGGAAACGGAAGCTCGTACAGCAAATTTACCTTTGGGGAATGCTAACTGTAGAATTTGATGAGGAGTAGAATGAGCCCATCTGCGAGGCTCTACGACTTTCAATTCAAAAGTTATAGCCGTTTGAACCACATAATTTTTCATATCTGTACGGTTTTTGTCAAATATCTCGGAAACGGAAGCTCGTACAGCAAATTTACCTGCATATGGGAATGCTAACTGTAGAATTTGATGAGGAGTAGAATGAGCCCATCTGCGAGGCTCTACGACTTTCGATTCAAAACTTATAGCCGTTTGAACCACATAATTTTTCATATCTGTACGGTTTTTGTCAAATATCTCGGAAACGGAAGCTCGTACAGCAAATTTACCTGCATATGGGAATGCTAACTGTAGAATTTGATGAGGAATCGAATGAGCCCATCTGCGAGGCTCTACGACTTTCAATTCAAAAGTTATAGCCGTTTGAACCACATAATTTTTCATATCTGTACGGTTTTTGTCAAATATCTCGGAAACGGAAGCTCGTACAGCAAATTTACCTTTGGGGAATGCTAACTGTAGAATTTGATGAGGAATCGAATTAGCCCATCTGCGAGGCTCTACGACTTTCGATTCAAAATATAATTTTTCATATCTGTACGGTTTTTGTCCGATTTCAAGGACATTTGACACATCATTTTTCAAATCTGTACGGTTTTTGTCAAATATCTCGGAAACGGAAGCTCGTACAGCAAATTTACCTTTGGGGAATGCTAACTGTAGAATTTGATGAGGAGTAGAATGAGCCCATCTGCGAGGCTCTACGACTTTCAATTCAAAAGTTATAGCCGTTTGAACCACATAATTTTTCATATCTGTACGGTTTTTGTCAAATATCTCGGAAACGGAAGCTCGTACAGCAAATTTACCTGCATATGGGAATGCTAACTGTAGAATTTGATGAGGAGTAGAATGAGCCCATCTGCGAGGCTCTACGACTTTCGATTCAAAACTTATAGCCGTTTGAACCACATAATTTTTCATATCTGTACGGTTTTTGTCAAATATCTCGGAAACGGAAGCTCGTACAGCAAATTTACCTTTGGGGAATGCTAACTGTAGAATTTGATGAGGAATCGAATGAGCCCATCTGCGAGGCTCTACGACTTTCGATTCAAAATGTAGCCGATTGAACCACATAATTTTTCATATATGTACGGTTTTTGTCCGATTTCAAGGACATTTGACACATCATTTTTCAAATCTGTACGGTTTTTGTCAAATATCTCGGAAACGGAAGCTCGTACAGCAAATTTACCTTTGGGGAATGCTAACTGTAGAATTTGATGAGGAGTAGAATGAGCCCATCTGCGAGGCTCTACGACTTTCGATTCAAAACTTATAGCCGTTTGAACCACATAATTTTTCATATCTGTACGGTTTTTGTCAAATATCTCGGAAACGGAAGCTCGTACAGCAAATTTACCTTCGGGGAATGCTAACTGTAGAATTTGATGAGGAATCGAATGAGCCCATCTGCGAGGCTCTACGACTTTCGATTCAAAATGTAGCCGATTGAACCACATAATTTTTCATATCTGTACGGTTTTTTTCCGATTTCAAGGACATTTGACACATCATTTTTCAAATCTGTACGGTTTTTGTCAAATATCTCGGAAACGGAAGCTCGTACAGCAAATTTACCTTTGGGGAATGCTAACTGTAGAATTTGATGAGGAGTAGAATGAGCCCATCTGCGAGGCTCTACGACTTTCAATTCAAAAGTTATAGCCGTTTGAACCACATAATTTTTCATATCTGTACGGTTTTTGTCAAATATCTCGGAAACGGAAGCTCGTACAGCAAATTTACCTGCATATGGGAATGCTAACTGTAGAATTTGATGAGGAGTAGAATGAGCCCATCTGCGAGGCTCTACGACTTTCGATTCAAAACTTATAGCCGTTTGAACCACATAATGTTTCATATCTGTACGGTTTTTGTCAAATATCTCGGAAACGGAAGCTCGTACAGCAAATTTACCTTCGGGGAATGCTAACTGTAGAATTTGATGAGGAATCGAATGAGCCCATCTGCGAGGCTCTACGACTTTCGATTCAAAATGTAGCCGATTGAACCACATAATTTTTCATATCTGTACGGTTTTTGTCCGATTTCAAGGACATTTGACACATCATTTTTCAAATCTGTACGGTTTTTGTCAAATATCTCGGAAACGGAAGCTCGTACAGCAAATTTACCTTTGGGGAATGCTAACTGTAGAATTTGATGAGGAATCGAATGAGCCCATCTGCGAGGCTCTACGACTTTCGATTCAAAATGTAGCCGATTGAACCACATAATTTTTCATATATGTACGGTTTTTGTCCGATTTCAAGGACATTTGACACATCATTTTTCAAATCTGTACGGTTTTTGTCAAATATCTCGGAAACGGAAGCTCGTACAGCAAATTTACCTTTGGGGAATGCTAACTGTAGAATTTGATGAGGAATCGAATGAGCCCATCTGCGAGGCTCTACGACTTTCGATTCAAAATGTAGCCGATTGAACCACATAATTTTTCATATCTGTACGGTTTTTGTCCGATTTCAAGGACATTTGACACATCATTTTTCAAATCTGTACGGTTTTTGTCAAATATCTCGGAAACGGAAGCTCGTACAGCAAATTTACCTTTGGGGAATGCTAACTGTAGAATTTGATGAGGAGTAGAATGAGCCCATCTGCGAGGCTCTACGACTTTCGATTCAAAACTTATAGCCGTTTGAACCACATAATTTTTCATATCTGTACGGTTTTTGTCAAATATCTCGGAAACGGAAGCTCGTACAGCAAATTTACCTTCGGGGAATGCTAACTGTAGAATTTGATGAGGAATCGAATGAGCCCATCTGCGAGGCTCTACGACTTTCGATTCAAAATGTAGCCGTTTGAACCACATAATTTTTCATATCTGTACGTTTTTTGTCAAATATCTCGGAAACGGAAGCTCGTACAGCAAATTTACCTGCATATGGGAATGCTAACTGTAGAATTTGATGAGGAGTAGAATGAGCCCATCTGCGAGGCTCTACGACTTTCGATTCAAAAGTTATAGCCGTTTGAACCACATCATTTTTCATATCTGTACGGTTTTTGTCAAATATCTCGGAAACGGAAGCTCGTACAGCAAATTTACCTTTGGGGAATGCTAACTGTAGAATTTGATGAGGAATCGAATGAGCCCATCTGCGAGGCTCTACGACTTTCGATTCAAAATGTAGCCGATTGAACCACATAATTTTTCATATCTGTACGGTTTTTGTCCGATTTCAAGGACATTTGACACATCATTTTTCAAATCTGTATGGTTTTTGTCAAATATCTCGGAAACGGAAGCTCGTACAGCAAATTTACCTTTGGGGAATGCTAACTGTAGAATTTGATGAGGAGTAGAATGAGCCCATCTGCGAGGCTCTACGACTTTCGATTCAAAACTTATAGCCGTTTGAACCACATAATTTTTCATATCTGTACGGTTTTTGTCAAATATCTCGGAAACGGAAGCTCGTACAGCAAATTTACCTGCTTATGGGAATGCTAACTGTAGAATTTGATGAGGAGTAGAATGAGCCCATCTGCGAGGCTCTACGACTTTCGATTCAAAAGTTATAGCCGTTTGAACCACATAATTTTTCATATCTGTACAGTTTTTGTCAAATATCTCGGAAACGGAAGCTCGTACAGCAAATTTACCTTTGGGGAATGCTAACTGTAGAATTTGATGAGGAGTAGAATGAGCCCATCTGCGAGGCTCTACGACTTTCGATTCAAAACTTATAGCCGTTTGAACCACATAATTTTTCATATCTGTACGGTTTTTGTCAAATATCTCGGAAACGGAAGCTCGTACAGCAAATTTACCTGCATATGGGAATGCTAACTGTAGAATTTGATGAGGAGTAGAATGAGCCCATCTGCGAGGCTCTACGACTTTCGATTCAAAAGTTATAGCCGTTTGAACCACATAATTTTTCATATCTGTACAGTTTTTGTCAAGTATATCGGAAACGGAAGCTCGTACAGCAAATTTACCTTCGGGGAATGCTAACTGTAGAATTTGATGAGGAATCGAATGAGCCCATCTGCGAGGCTCTACGACTTTCGATTCAAAATGTAGCCGATTGAACCACATAATTTTTCATATCTGTACGGTTTTTTTCCGATTTCAAGGACATTTGACACATCATTTTTCAAATCTGTACGGTTTTTGTCAAATATCTCGGAAACGGAAGCTCGTACAGCAAATTTACCTTTGGGGAATGCTAACTGTAGAATTTGATGAGGAGTAGAATGAGCCCATCTGCGAGGCTCTACGACTTTCAATTCAAAAGTTATAGCCGTTTGAACCACATAATTTTTCATATCTGTACGTTTTTTGTCAAATATCTCGGAAACGGAAGCTCGTACAGCAAATTTACCTGCACATGGGAATGCTAACTGTAGAATTTGATGAGGAGTAGAATGAGCCCATCTGCGAGGCTCTACGACTTTCGATTCAAAAGTTATAGCCGTTTGAACCACATAATTTTTCATATCTGTACAGTTTTTGTCAAATATCTCGGAAACGGAAGCTCGTACAGCAAATTTACCTTCGGGGAATGCTAACTGTAGAATTTGATGAGGAATCGAATGAGCCCATCTGCGAGGCTCTACGACTTTCGATTCAAAATGTAGCCGATTGAACCACATAATTTTTCATATCTGTACGGTTTTTTTCCGATTTCAAGGACATTTGACACATCATTTTTCAAATCTGTACGGTTTTTGTCAAATATCTCGGAAACGGAAGCTCGTACAGCAAATTTACCTTTGGGGAATGCTAACTGTAGAATTTGATGAGGAATCGAATGAGCCCATCTGCGAGGCTCTACGACTTTCGATTCAAAATGTAGCCGATTGAACCACATAATTTTTCATATCTGTACGGTTTTTGTCCGATTTCAAGGACATTTGACACATCATTTTTCAAATCTGTACGGTTTTTGTCAAATATCTCGGAAACGGAAGCTCGTACAGCAAATTTACCTTTGGGGAATGCTAACTGTAGAATTTGATGAGGAGTAGAATGAGCCCATCTGCGAGGCTCTACGACTTTCGATTCAAAACTTATAGCCGTTTGAACCACATAATTTTTCATATCTGTACGGTTTTTGTCAAATATCTCGGAAACGGAAGCTCGTACAGCAAATTTACCTTCGGGGAATGCTAACTGTAGAATTTGATGAGGAATCGAATGAGCCCATCTGCGAGGCTCTACGACTTTCGATTCAAAATGTAGCCGTTTGAACCACATAATTTTTCATATCTGTACGT
Organism: Borostomias antarcticus; assembly: GCF_949987555.1. NCBI lineage: Eukaryota > Metazoa > Chordata > Actinopteri > Stomiiformes > Stomiidae > Borostomias > Borostomias antarcticus. Next base: position 569,210 of record NW_028176304.1, read on the forward strand.
TTTTTGTCAAATATCTCGGAAACGGAAGCTCGTACAGCAAATTTACCTGCATATGGGAATGCTAACTGTAGAATTTGATGAGGAGTAGAATGAGCCCATCTGCGAGGCTCTACGACTTTCGATTCAAAAGTTATAGCCGTTTGAACCACATCATTTTTCATATCTGTACGGTTTTTGTCAAATATCTCGGAAACGGAAGCTCGTACAGCAAATTTACCTTTGGGGAATGCTAACTGTAGAATTTGATGAGGAATCGAATGAGCCCATCTGCGAGGCTCTACGACTTTCGATTCAAAATGTAGCCGATTGAACCACATAATTTTTCATATCTGTACGGTTTTTGTCCGATTTCAAGGACATTTGACACATCATTTTTCAAATCTGTATGGTTTTTGTCAAATATCTCGGAAACGGAAGCTCGTACAGCAAATTTACCTTTGGGGAATGCTAACTGTAGAATTTGATGAGGAGTAGAATGAGCCCATCTGCGAGGCTCTACGACTTTCGATTCAAAACTTATAGCCGTTTGAACCACATAATTTTTCATATCTGTACGGTTTTTGTCAAATATCTCGGAAACGGAAGCTCGTACAGCAAATTTACCTGCATATGGGAATGCTAACTGTAGAATTTGATGAGGAGTAGAATGAGCCCATCTGCGAGGCTCTACGACTTTCGATTCAAAAGTTATAGCCGTTTGAACCACATAATTTTTCATATCTGTACAGTTTTTGTCAAATATCTCGGAAACGGAAGCTCGTACAGCAAATTTACCTTTGGGGAATGCTAACTGTAGAATTTGATGAGGAGTAGAATGAGCCCATCTGCGAGGCTCTACGACTTTCGATTCAAAACTTATAGCCGTTTGAACCACATAATTTTTCATATCTGTACGGTTTTTGTCAAATATCTCGGAAACGGAAGCTCGTACAGCAAATTTACCTGCATATGGGAATGCTAACTGTAGAATTTGATGAGGAGTAGAATGAGCCCATCTGCGAGGCTCTACGACTTTCGATTCAAAAGTTATAGCCGTTTGAACCACATAATTTTTCATATCTGTACAGTTTTTGTCAAGTATATCGGAAACGGAAGCTCGTACAGCAAATTTACCTTCGGGGAATGCTAACTGTAGAATTTGATGAGGAATCGAATGAGCCCATCTGCGAGGCTCTACGACTTTCGATTCAAAATGTAGCCGATTGAACCACATAATTTTTCATATCTGTACGGTTTTTTTCCGATTTCAAGGACATTTGACACATCATTTTTCAAATCTGTACGGTTTTTGTCAAATATCTCGGAAACGGAAGCTCGTACAGCAAATTTACCTTTGGGGAATGCTAACTGTAGAATTTGATGAGGAGTAGAATGAGCCCATCTGCGAGGCTCTACGACTTTCAATTCAAAAGTTATAGCCGTTTGAACCACATAATTTTTCATATCTGTACGGTTTTTGTCAAATATCTCGGAAACGGAAGCTCGTACAGCAAATTTACCTGCATATGGGAATGCTAACTGTAGAATTTGATGAGGAGTAGAATGAGCCCATCTGCGAGGCTCTACGACTTTCGATTCAAAACTTATAGCCGTTTGAACCACATAATTTTTCATATCTGTACGGTTTTTGTCAAATATCTCGGAAACGGAAGCTCGTACAGCAAATTTACCTTCGGGGAATGCTAACTGTAGAATTTGATGAGGAATCGAATGAGCCCATCTGCGAGGCTCTACGACTTTCGATTCAAAATGTAGCCGATTGAACCACATAATTTTTCATATCTGTACGGTTTTTTTCCGATTTCAAGGACATTTGACACATCATTTTTCAAATCTGTACGGTTTTTGTCAAATATCTCGGAAACGGAAGCTCGTACAGCAAATTTACCTTTGGGGAATGCTAACTGTAGAATTTGATGAGGAGTAGAATGAGCCCATCTGCGAGGCTCTACGACTTTCGATTCAAAACTTATAGCCGTTTGAACCACATAATTTTTCATATCTGTACGGTTTTTGTCAAATATCTCGGAAACGGAAGCTCGTACAGCAAATGTACCTGCATATGGGAATGCTAACTGTAGAATTTGATGAGGAATCGAATGAGCCCATCTGCGAGGCTCTACGACTTTCAATTCAAAAGTTATAGCCGTTTGAACCACATAATTTTTCATATCTGTACGTTTTTTGTCAAATATCTCGGAAACGGAAGCTTGTACAGCAAATTTACCTGCATAAGGGAATGCTAACTGTAGAATTTGATGAGGAGTAGAATGAGCCCATCTGCGAGGCTCTACGACTTTCGATTCAAAAGTTATAGCCGTTTGAACCACATAATTTTTCATATCTGTACAGTTTTTGTCAAATATCTCGGAAACGGAAGCTCGTACAGCAAATTTACCTTCGGGGAATGCTAACTGTAGAATTTGATGAGGAATCGAATGAGCCCATCTGCGAGGCTCTACGACTTTCGATTCAAAATGTAGCCGATTGAACCACATAATTTTTCATATCTGTACGGTTTTTTTCCGATTTCAAGGACATTTGACACATCATTTTTCAAATCTGTACGGTTTTTGTCAAATATCTCGGAAACGGAAGCTCGTACAGCAAATTTACCTTTGGGGAATGCTAACTGTAGAATTTGATGAGGAATCGAATTAGCCCATCTGCGAGGCTCTACGACTTTCGATTCAAAATATAATTTTTCATATCTGTACGGTTTTTGTCCGATTTCAAGGACATTTGACACATCATTTTTCAAATCTGTACGGTTTTTGTCAAATATCTCGGAAACGGAAGCTCGTACAGCAAATTTACCTTTGGGGAATGCTAACTGTAGAATTTGATGAGGAGTAGAATGAGCCCATCTGCGAGGCTCTACGACTTTCAATTCAAAAGTTATAGCCGTTTGAACCACATAATTTTTCATATCTGTACGGTTTTTGTCAAATATCTCGGAAACGGAAGCTCGTACAGCAAATTTACCTGCATATGGGAATGCTAACTGTAGAATTTGATGAGGAGTAGAATGAGCCCATCTGCGAGGCTCTACGACTTTCGATTCAAAACTTATAGCCGTTTGAACCACATAATTTTTCATATCTGTACGGTTTTTGTCAAATATCTCGGAAACGGAAGCTCGTACAGCAAATTTACCTTTGGGGAATGCTAACTGTAGAATTTGATGAGGAATCGAATGAGCCCATCTGCGAGGCTCTACGACTTTCGATTCAAAATGTAGCCGATTGAACCACATAATTTTTCATATATGTACGGTTTTTGTCCGATTTCAAGGACATTTGACACATCATTTTTCAAATCTGTACGGTTTTTGTCAAATATCTCGGAAACGGAAGCTCGTACAGCAAATTTACCTTTGGGGAATGCTAACTGTAGAATTTGATGAGGAGTAGAATGAGCCCATCTGCGAGGCTCTACGACTTTCGATTCAAAACTTATAGCCGTTTGAACCACATAATTTTTCATATCTGTACGGTTTTTGTCAAATATCTCGGAAACGGAAGCTCGTACAGCAAATTTACCTTCGGGGAATGCTAACTGTAGAATTTGATGAGGAATCGAATGAGCCCATCTGCGAGGCTCTACGACTTTCGATTCAAAATGTAGCCGATTGAACCACATAATTTTTCATATCTGTACGGTTTTTTTCCGATTTCAAGGACATTTGACACATCATTTTTCAAATCTGTACGGTTTTTGTCAAATATCTCGGAAACGGAAGCTCGTACAGCAAATTTACCTTTGGGGAATGCCAACTGTAGAATTTGATGAGGAGTAGAATGAGCCCATCTGCGAGGCTCTACGACTTTCGATTCAAAACTTATAGCCGTTTGAACCACATAATTTTTCATATCTGTACGGTTTTTGTCCGATTTCAAGGACATTTGACACATCATTTTTCAAATCTGTACGGTTTTGTCAAATATCTCGGAAACGGAAGCTCGTACAGCAAATTTACCTTTGGGGAATGCTAACTGTAGAATTTGATGAGGAGTAGAATGAGCCCATCTGCGAGGCTCTACGACTTTCGATTCAAAACTTATAGCCGTTTGAACCACATAATTTTTCATATCTGTACGGTTTTTGTCAAATATCTCGGAAACGGAAGCTCGTACAGCAAATTTACCTGCATATGGGAATGCTAACTGTAGAATTTGATGAGGAGTAGAATGAGCCCATCTGCGAGGCTCTACGACTTTCGATTCAAAACTTATAGCCGTTTGAACCACATAATTTTTCATATCTGTACGGTTTTTGTCAAATATCTCGGAAACGGAAGCTCGTACAGCAAATTTACCTTCGGGGAATGCTAACTGTAGAATTTGATGAGGAATCGAATGAGCCCATCTGCGAGGCTCTACGACTTTCGATTCAAAATGTAGCCGATTGAACCACATAATTTTTCATATCTGTACGGTTTTTTTCCGATTTCAAGGACATTTGACACATCATTTTTCAAATCTGTACGGTTTTTGTCAAATATCTCGGAAACGGAAGCTCGTACAGCAAATTTACCTTCGGGGAATGCTAACTGTAGAATTTGATGAGGAATCGAATGAGCCCATCTGCGAGGCTCTACGACTTTCAATTCAAAAGTTATAGCCGTTTGAACCACATAATTTTTCATATCTGTACGTTTTTTGTCAAATATCTCGGAAACGGAAGCTCGTACAGCAAATTTTCCTGCATATGGGAATGCTAACTGTAGAATTTGATGAGGAGTAGAATGAGCCCATCTGCGAGGCTCTACGACTTTCGATTCAAAAGTTATAGCCGTTTGAACCACATAATTTTTCATATCTGTACAGTTTTTGTCAAATATCTCGGAAACGGAAGCTCGTACAGCAAATTTACCTTCGGGGAATGCTAACTGTAGAATTTGATGAGGAATCGAATGAGCCCATCTGCGAGGCTCTACGACTTTCGATTCAAAATGTAGCCGATTGAACCACATAATTTTTCATATCTGTACGGTTTTTTTCCGATTTCAAGGACATTTGACACATCATTTTTCAAATCTGTACGGTTTTTGTCAAATATCTCGGAAACGGAAGCTCGTACAGCAAATTTACCTTTGGGGAATGCTAACTGTAGAATTTGATGAGGAATCGAATTAGCCCATCTGCGAGGCTCTACGACTTTCGATTCAAAATGTAGCCGATTGAACCACATAATTTTTCATATCTGTACGGTTTTTGTCCGATTTCAAGGACATTTGACACATCATTTTTCAAATCTGTACGGTTTTTGTCAAATATCTCGGAAACGGAAGCTCGTACAGCAAATTTACCTTTGGGGAATGCTAACTGTAGAATTTGATGAGGAGTAGAATGAGCCCATCTGCGAGGCTCTACGACTTTCAATTCAAAAGTTATAGCCGTTTGAACCACATAATTTTTCATATCTGTACGGTTTTTGTCAAATATCTCGGAAACGGAAGCTCGTACAGCAAATTTACCTGCATATGGGAATGCTAACTGTAGAATTTGATGAGGAGTAGAATGAGCCCATCTGCGAGGCTCTACGACTTTCGATTCAAAAGTTATAGCCGTTTGAACCACATAATTTTTCATATCTGTACAGTTTTTGTCAAATATCTCGGAAACGGAAGCTCGTACAGCAAATTTACCTTCGGGGAATGCTAACTGTAGAATTTGATGAGGAATCGAATGAGCCCATCTGCGAGGCTCTACGACTTTCGATTCAAAATGTAGCCGATTGAACCACATAATTTTTCATATCTGTACGGTTTTTGTCCGATTTCAAGGACATTTGACACATCATTTTTCAAATCTGTACGGTTTTTGTCAAATATCTCGGAAACGGAAGCTCGTACAGCAAATTTACCTTTGGGGAATGCTAACTGTAGAATTTGATGAGGAGTAGAATGAGCCCATCTGCGAGGCTCTACGACTTTCAATTCAAAAGTTATAGCCGTTTGAACCACATAATTTTTCATATCTGTACGGTTTTTGTCAAATATCTCGGAAACGGAAGCTCGTACAGCAAATTTACCTGCATATGGGAATGCTAACTGTAGAATTTGATGAGGAGTAGAATGAGCCCATCTGCGAGGCTCTACGACTTTCGATTCAAAACTTATAGCCGTTTGAACCACATAATTTTTCATATCTGTACGGTTTTTGTCAAATATCTCGGAAACGGAAGCTCGTACAGCAAATTTACCTTTGGGGAATGCTAACTGTAGAATTTGATGAGGAATCGAATGAGCCCATCTGCGAGGCTCTACGACTTTCGATTCAAAATGTAGCCGATTGAACCACATAATTTTTCATATCTGTACGGTTTTTGTCCGATTTCAAGGACATTTGACACATCATTTTTCAAATCTGTACGGTTTTTGTCAAATATCTCGGAAACGGAAGCTCGTACAGCAAATTTACCTTTGGGGAATGCTAACTGTAGAATTTGATGAGGAGTAGAATGAGCCCATCTGCGAGGCTCTACGACTTTCGATTCAAAATGTAGCCGATTGAACCACATAATTTTTCATATCTGTACGGTTTTTGTCCGATTTCAAGGACATTTGACACATCATTTTTCAAATCTGTACGGTTTTTGTCAAATATCTCGGAAACGGAAGCTCGTACAGCAAATTTACCTTTGGGGAATGCTAACTGTAGAATTTGATGAGGAATCGAATTAGCCCATCTGCGAGGCTCTACGACTTTCGATTCAAAATGTAGCCGATTGAACCACATAATTTTTCATATCTGTACGGTTTTTGTCCGATTTCAAGGACATTTGACACATCATTTTTCAAATCTGTACGGTTTTTGTCAAATATCTCGGAAACGGAAGCTCGTACAGCAAATTTACCTTTGGGGAATGCTAACTGTAGAATTTGATGAGGAGTAGAATGAGCCCATCTGCGAGGCTCTACGACTTTCAATTCAAAAGTTATAGCCGTTTGAACCACATAATTTTTCATATCTGTACGGTTTTTGTCAAATATCTCGGAAACGGAAGCTCGTACAGCAAATTTACCTTCGGGGAATGCTAACTGTAGAATTTGATGAGGAATCGAATGAGCCCATCTGCGAGGCTCTACGACTTTCGATTCAAAATGTAGCCGATTGAACCACATAATTTTTCATATCTGTACGGTTTTTGTCCGATTTCAAGGACATTTGACACATCATTTTTCAAATCTGTACGGTTTTTGTCAAATATCTCGGAAACGGAAGCTCGTACAGCAAATTTACCTTTGGGGAATGCTAACTGTAGAATTTGATGAGGAGTAGAATGAGCCCATCTGCGAGGCTCTACGACTTTCGATTCAAAACTTATAGCCGTTTGAACCACATAATTTTTCATATCTGTACGTTTTTTGTCAAATATCTCGGAAACGGAAGCTCGTAAAGCAAATTTACCTTCGGGGAATGCTAACTGTAGAATTTGATGAGGAATCGAATGAGCCCATCTGCGAGGCTCTACGACTTTCGATTCAAAATGTAGCCGATTGAACCACATAATTTTTCATATCTGTACGGTTTTTGTCCGATTTCAAGGACATTTGACACATCATTTTTCAAATCTGTACGGTTTTTGTCAAATATCTCGGAAACGGAAGCTCGTACAGCAAATTTACCTTTGGGGAATGCTAACTGTAGAATTTGATGAGGAATCGAATGAGCCCATCTGCGAGGCTCTACGACTTTCGATTCAAAATGTAGCCGATTGAACCACATAATTTTTCATATATGTACGGTTTTTGTCCGATTTCAAGGACATTTGACACATCATTTTTCAAATCTGTACGGTTTTTGTCAAATATCTCGGAAACGGAAGCTCGTACAGCAAATTTACCTTTGGGGAATGCTAACTGTAGAATTTGATGAGGAATCGAATGAGCCCATCTGCGAGGCTCTACGACTTTCGATTCAAAATGTAGCCGATTGAACCACATAATTTTTCATATCTGTACGGTTTTTGTCCGATTTCAAGGACATTTGACACATCATTTTTCAAATCTGTACGGTTTTTGTCAAATATCTCGGAAACGGAAGCTCGTACAGCAAATTTACCTTTGGGGAATGCTAACTGTAGAATTTGATGAGGAGTAGAATGAGCCCATCTGCGATGCTCTACAACTTTCGATTCAAAATGTAGCCGTTTGAACCACATAATTTTTCATATCTGTACGGTTTTTGTCCGATTTCAAGGACATTTGACACATCATTTTTTTGGATCTGTACGGTTTTTGTCAAATATCTCGGAAACGGAAGCTCGTACAGCAAATTTACCTTTGGGGAATGCTAACTGTAGAATTTGATGAGGAATCGAATGAGCCCATCTGCGAGGCTCTACGACTTTCAATTCAAAAGTTATAGCCGTTTGAACCACATAATTTTTCATATCTGTACGTTTTTTGTCAAATATCTCGGAAACGGAAGCTCGTACAGCAAATTTACCTGCATATGGGAATGCTAACTGTAGAATTTGATGAGGAGTAGAATGAGCCCATCTGCGAGGCTCTACGACTTTCGATTCAAAAGTTATAGCCGTTTGAACCACATAATTTTTCATATCTGTACAGTTTTTGTCAAATATCTCGGAAACGGAAGCTCGTACAGCAAATTTACCTTCGGGGAATGCTAACTGTAGAATTTGATGAGGAATCGAATGAGCCCATCTGCGAGGCTCTACGACTTTCGATTCAAAATGTAGCCGATTGAACCACATAATTTTTCATATCTGTACGGTTTTTGTCCGATTTCAAGGACATTTGACACATCATTTTTCAAATCTGTACGGTTTTTGTCAAATATCTCGGAAACGGAAGCTCGTACAGCAAATTTACCTTTGGGGAATGCTAACTGTAGAATTTGATGAGGAGTAGAATGAGCCCATCTGCGAGGCTCTACGACTTTCGATTAAAAATGTAGCCGTTTGAACCACATAATTTTTCATATCTGTACGGTTTTTGTCCGATTTCAAGGACATTTGACACATCATTTTTTCAAATCTGTACGGTTTTTGTCAAATATCTCGGAAACGGAAGCTCGTACAGCAAATTTACCTTCAGGGAATGCTAACTGTAGAATTTGATGAGGAATCGAATGAGCCCATCTGCGAGGCTCTACAACTTTCGATTCAAAATGTAGCCGATTGAACCACATAATTTTTCATATCTGTACGGTTTTTGTCCGATTTCAAGGACATTTGACACATCATTTTTCAAATCTGTAAGTTTTTTGTCAAATATCTCGGAAACGGAAGCTCGTACAGCAAATTTACCTTTGGGGAATGCTAACTGTAGAATTTGATGAGGAGTAGAATGAGCCCATCTGCGAGGCTCTACGATTTTCGATTCAAAATGTAGCCGATTGAACCACATAATTTTTCATATCTGTACGGTTTTTGTCCGATTTCAAGGACATTTGACACATCATTTTTCAAATCTGTACGGTTTTTGTCAAATATCTCGGAAACGGAAGCTCGTACAGCAAATTTACCTTTGGGGAATGCTAACTGTAGAATTTGATGAGGAATCGAATGAGCCCATCTGCGAGGCTCTACGACTTTCGATTCAAAATGTAGCCGATTGAACCACATAATTTTTCATATCTGTACGGTTTTTGTCCGATTTCAAGGACATTTGACACATCATTTTTCAAATCTGTACGGTTTTTGTCAAATATCTCGGAAACGGAAGCTCGTACAGCAAATTTACCTTTGGGGAATGCTAACTGTAGAATTTGATGAGGAGTAGAATGAGCCCATCTGCGAGGCTCTACGACTTTCGATTAAAAATGTAGCCGTTTGAACCACATAATTTTTCATATCTGTACGGTTTTTGTCCGATTTCAAGGACATTTGACACATCATTTTTTCAAATCTGTACGGTTTTTGTCAAATATCTCGGAAACGGAAGCTCGTACAGCAAATTTACCTTCAGGGAATGCTAACTGTAGAATTTGATGAGGAATCGAATGAGCCCATCTGCGAGGCTCTACAACTTTCGATTCAAAATGTAGCCGATTGAACCACATAATTTTTCATATCTGTACGGTTTTTGTCCGATTTCAAGGACATTTGACACATCATTTTTCAAATCTGTAAGTTTTTTGTCAAATATCTCGGAAACGGAAGCTCGTACAGCAAATTTACCTTTGGGGAATGCTAACTGTAGAATTTGATGAGGAGTAGAATGAGCCCATCTGCGAGGCTCTACGATTTTCGATTCAAAATGTAGCCGATTGAACCACATAATTTTTCATATCTGTACGGTTTTTGTCCGATTTCAAGGACATTTGACACATCATTTTTCAAATCTGTACGGTTTTTGTCAAATATCTCGGAAACGGAAGCTCGTACAGCAAATTTACCTTTGGGGAATGCTAACTGTAGAATTTGATGAGGAATCGAATGAGCCCATCTGCGAGGCTCTACGACTTTCGATTCAAAATGTAGCCGATTGAACCACATAATTTTTCATATCTGTACGGTTTTTGTCCGATTTCAAGGACATTTGACACATCATTTTTCAAATCTGTACGGTTTTTGTCAAATATCTCGGAACCGGAAGCTCGTACAGCAAATTTACCTTTGGGGAATGCTAACTGTAGAATTTGATGAGGAGTAGAATGAGCCCATCTGCGAGGCTCTACGACTTTCGATTCAAAATGTAGCCGATTGAACCACATCATTTTTCATATCTGTACGGTTTTTGTCCGATTTCAAGGACATTTGACACATCATTTTTCAAATCTGTACGGTTTTTGTCAAATATCTCGGAAACGGAAGCTCGTACAGCAAATTTACCTTCGGGGAATGCTAACTGTAGAATTTGATGAGGAATCGAATGAGCCCATCTGCGAGGCTCTACGACTTTCAATTCAAAAGTTATAGCCGTTTGAACCACATAATTTTTCATATCTGTACGTTTTTTGTCAAATATCTCGGAAACGGAAGCTCGTACAGCAAATTTACCTGCATATGGGAATGCTAACTGTAGAATTTGATGAGGAGTAGAATGAGCCCATCTGCGAGGCTCTACGACTTTCGATTCAAAAGTTATAGCCGTTTGAACCACATAATTTTTCATATCTGTACAGTTTTTGTCAAATATCTCGGAAACGGAAGCTCGTACAGCAAATTTACCTTCGGGGAATGCTAACTGTAGAATTTGATGAGGAATCGAATGAGCCCATCTGCGAGGCTCTACGACTTTCGATTCAAAATGTAGCCGATTGAACCACATAATTTTTCATATCTGTACGGTTTTTTTCCGATTTCAAGGACATTTGACACATCATTTTTCAAATCTGTACGGTTTTTGTCAAATATCTCGGAAACGGAAGCTCGTACAGCAAATTTACCTTTGGGGAATGCTAACTGTAGAATTTGATGAGGAATCGAATTAGCCCATCTGCGAGGCTCTACGACTTTCGATTCAAAATGTAGCCGATTGAACCACATAATTTTTCATATCTGTACGGTTTTTGTCCGATTTCAAGGACATTTGACACATCATTTTTCAAATCTGTACGGTTTTTGTCAAATATCTCGGAAACGGAAGCTCGTACAGCAAATTTACCTTTGGGGAATGCTAACTGTAGAATTTGATGAGGAGTAGAATGAGCCCATCTGCGAGGCTCTACGACTTTCAATTCAAAAGTTATAGCCGTTTGAACCACATAATTTTTCATATCTGTACGGTTTTTGTCAAATATCTCGGAAACGGAAGCTCGTACAGCAAATTTACCTGCATATGGGAATGCTAACTGTAGAATTTGATGAGGAGTAGAATGAGCCCATCTGCGAGGCTCTACGACTTTCGATTCAAAAGTTATAGCCGTTTGAACCACATAATTTTTCATATCTGTACAGTTTTTGTCAAATATCTCGGAAACGGAAGCTCGTACAGCAAATTTACCTTCGGGGAATGCTAACTGTAGAATTTGATGAGGAATCGAATGAGCCCATCTGCGAGGCTCTACGACTTTCGATTCAAAATGTAGCCGATTGAACCACATAATTTTTCATATCTGTACGGTTTTTGTCCGATTTCAAGGACATTTGACACATCATTTTTCAAATCTGTACGGTTTTTGTCAAATATCTCGGAAACGGAAGCTCGTACAGCAAATTTACCTTTGGGGAATGCTAACTGTAGAATTTGATGAGGAGTAGAATGAGCCCATCTGCGAGGCTCTACGACTTTCAATTCAAAAGTTATAGCCGTTTGAACCACATAATTTTTCATATCTGTACGGTTTTTGTCAAATATCTCGGAAACGGAAGCTCGTACAGCAAATTTACCTGCATATGGGAATGCTAACTGTAGAATTTGATGAGGAGTAGAATGAGCCCATCTGCGAGGCTCTACGACTTTCGATTCAAAACTTATAGCCGTTTGAACCACATAATTTTTCATATCTGTACGGTTTTTGTCAAATATCTCGGAAACGGAAGCTCGTACAGCAAATTTACCTTTGGGGAATGCTAACTGTAGAATTTGATGAGGAATCGAATGAGCCCATCTGCGAGGCTCTACGACTTTCGATTCAAAATGTAGCCGATTGAACCACATAATTTTTCATATCTGTACGGTTTTTGTCCGATTTCAAGGACATTTGACACATCATTTTTCAAATCTGTACGGTTTTTGTCAAATATCTCGGAAACGGAAGCTCGTACAGCAAATTTACCTTTGGGGAATGCTAACTGTAGAATTTGATGAGGAGTAGAATGAGCCCATCTGCGAGGCTCTACGACTTTCGATTCAAAATGTAGCCGATTGAACCACATAATTTTTCATATCTGTACGGTTTTTGTCCGATTTCAAGGACATTTGACACATCATTTTTCAAATCTGTACGGTTTTTGTCAAATATCTCGGAAACGGAAGCTCGTACAGCAAATTTACCTTTGGGGAATGCTAACTGTAGAATTTGATGAGGAATCGAATTAGCCCATCTGCGAGGCTCTACGACTTTCGATTCAAAATGTAGCCGATTGAACCACATAATTTTTCATATCTGTACGGTTTTTGTCCGATTTCAAGGACATTTGACACATCATTTTTCAAATCTGTACGGTTTTTGTCAAATATCTCGGAAACGGAAGCTCGTACAGCAAATTTACCTTTGGGGAATGCTAACTGTAGAATTTGATGAGGAGTAGAATGAGCCCATCTGCGAGGCTCTACGACTTTCAATTCAAAAGTTATAGCCGTTTGAACCACATAATTTTTCATATCTGTACGGTTTTTGTCAAATATCTCGGAAACGGAAGCTCGTACAGCAAATTTACCTTCGGGGAATGCTAACTGTAGAATTTGATGAGGAATCGAATGAGCCCATCTGCGAGGCTCTACGACTTTCGATTCAAAATGTAGCCGATTGAACCACATAATTTTTCATATCTGTACGGTTTTTGTCCGATTTCAAGGACATTTGACACATCATTTTTCAAATCTGTACGGTTTTTGTCAAATATCTCGGAAACGGAAGCTCGTACAGCAAATTTACCTTTGGGGAATGCTAACTGTAGAATTTGATGAGGAGTAGAATGAGCCCATCTGCGAGGCTCTACGACTTTCGATTCAAAACTTATAGCCGTTTGAACCACATAATTTTTCATATCTGTACGTTTTTTGTCAAATATCTCGGAAACGGAAGCTCGTAAAGCAAATTTACCTTCGGGGAATGCTAACTGTAGAATTTGATGAGGAATCGAATGAGCCCATCTGCGAGGCTCTACGACTTTCGATTCAAAATGTAGCCGATTGAACCACATAATTTTTCATATCTGTACGGTTTTTGTCCGATTTCAAGGACATTTGACACATCATTTTTCAAATCTGTACGGTTTTTGTCAAATATCTCGGAAACGGAAGCTCGTACAGCAAATTTACCTTTGGGGAATGCTAACTGTAGAATTTGATGAGGAATCGAATGAGCCCATCTGCGAGGCTCTACGACTTTCGATTCAAAATGTAGCCGATTGAACCACATAATTTTTCATATATGTACGGTTTTTGTCCGATTTCAAGGACATTTGACACATCATTTTTCAAATCTGTACGGTTTTTGTCAAATATCTCGGAAACGGAAGCTCGTACAGCAAATTTACCTTTGGGGAATGCTAACTGTAGAATTTGATGAGGAATCGAATGAGCCCATCTGCGAGGCTCTACGACTTTCGATTCAAAATGTAGCCGATTGAACCACATAATTTTTCATATCTGTACGGTTTTTGTCCGATTTCAAGGACATTTGACACATCATTTTTCAAATCTGTACGGTTTTTGTCAAATATCTCGGAAACGGAAGCTCGTACAGCAAATTTACCTTTGGGGAATGCTAACTGTAGAATTTGATGAGGAGTAGAATGAGCCCATCTGCGATGCTCTACAACTTTCGATTCAAAATGTAGCCGTTTGAACCACATAATTTTTCATATCTGTACGGTTTTTGTCCGATTTCAAGGACATTTGACACATCATTTTTTTGGATCTGTACGGTTTTTGTCAAATATCTCGGAAACGGAAGCTCGTACAGCAAATTTACCTTTGGGGAATGCTAACTGTAGAATTTGATGAGGAATCGAATGAGCCCATCTGCGAGGCTCTACGACTTTCAATTCAAAAGTTATAGCCGTTTGAACCACATAATTTTTCATATCTGTACGTTTTTTGTCAAATATCTCGGAAACGGAAGCTCGTACAGCAAATTTACCTGCATATGGGAATGCTAACTGTAGAATTTGATGAGGAGTAGAATGAGCCCATCTGCGAGGCTCTACGACTTTCGATTCAAAAGTTATAGCCGTTTGAACCACATAATTTTTCATATCTGTACAGTTTTTGTCAAATATCTCGGAAACGGAAGCTCGTACAGCAAATTTACCTTCGGGGAATGCTAACTGTAGAATTTGATGAGGAATCGAATGAGCCCATCTGCGAGGCTCTACGACTTTCGATTCAAAATGTAGCCGATTGAACCACATAATTTTTCATATCTGTACGGTTTTTGTCCGATTTCAAGGACATTTGACACATCATTTTTCAAATCTGTACGGTTTTTGTCAAATATCTCGGAAACGGAAGCTCGTACAGCAAATTTACCTTTGGGGAATGCTAACTGTAGAATTTGATGAGGAGTAGAATGAGCCCATCTGCGAGGCTCTACGACTTTCGATTAAAAATGTAGCCGTTTGAACCACATAATTTTTCATATCTGTACGGTTTTTGTCCGATTTCAAGGACATTTGACACATCATTTTTTCAAATCTGTACGGTTTTTGTCAAATATCTCGGAAACGGAAGCTCGTACAGCAAATTTACCTTCAGGGAATGCTAACTGTAGAATTTGATGAGGAATCGAATGAGCCCATCTGCGAGGCTCTACAACTTTCGATTCAAAATGTAGCCGATTGAACCACATAATTTTTCATATCTGTACGGTTTTTGTCCGATTTCAAGGACATTTGACACATCATTTTTCAAATCTGTAAGTTTTTTGTCAAATATCTCGGAAACGGAAGCTCGTACAGCAAATTTACCTTTGGGGAATGCTAACTGTAGAATTTGATGAGGAGTAGAATGAGCCCATCTGCGAGGCTCTACGATTTTCGATTCAAAATGTAGCCGATTGAACCACATAATTTTTCATATCTGTACGGTTTTTGTCCGATTTCAAGGACATTTGACACATCATTTTTCAAATCTGTACGGTTTTTGTCAAATATCTCGGAAACGGAAGCTCGTACAGCAAATTTACCTTTGGGGAATGCTAACTGTAGAATTTGATGAGGAATCGAATGAGCCCATCTGCGAGGCTCTACGACTTTCGATTCAAAATGTAGCCGATTGAACCACATAATTTTTCATATCTGTACGGTTTTTGTCCGATTTCAAGGACATTTGACACATCATTTTTCAAATCTGTACGGTTTTTGTCAAATATCTCGGAAACGGAAGCTCGTACAGCAAATTTACCTTTGGGGAATGCTAACTGTAGAATTTGATGAGGAGTAGAATGAGCCCATCTGCGAGGCTCTACGACTTTCGATTAAAAATGTAGCCGTTTGAACCACATAATTTTTCATATCTGTACGGTTTTTGTCCGATTTCAAGGACATTTGACACATCATTTTTTCAAATCTGTACGGTTTTTGTCAAATATCTCGGAAACGGAAGCTCGTACAGCAAATTTACCTTCAGGGAATGCTAACTGTAGAATTTGATGAGGAATCGAATGAGCCCATCTGCGAGGCTCTACAACTTTCGATTCAAAATGTAGCCGATTGAACCACATAATTTTTCATATCTGTACGGTTTTTGTCCGATTTCAAGGACATTTGACACATCATTTTTCAAATCTGTAAGTTTTTTGTCAAATATCTCGGAAACGGAAGCTCGTACAGCAAATTTACCTTTGGGGAATGCTAACTGTAGAATTTGATGAGGAGTAGAATGAGCCCATCTGCGAGGCTCTACGATTTTCGATTCAAAATGTAGCCGATTGAACCACATAATTTTTCATATCTGTACGGTTTTTGTCCGATTTCAAGGACATTTGACACATCATTTTTCAAATCTGTACGGTTTTTGTCAAATATCTCGGAAACGGAAGCTCGTACAGCAAATTTACCTTTGGGGAATGCTAACTGTAGAATTTGATGAGGAATCGAATGAGCCCATCTGCGAGGCTCTACGACTTTCGATTCAAAATGTAGCCGATTGAACCACATAATTTTTCATATCTGTACGGTTTTTGTCCGATTTCAAGGACATTTGACACATCATTTTTCAAATCTGTACGGTTTTTGTCAAATATCTCGGAACCGGAAGCTCGTACAGCAAATTTACCTTTGGGGAATGCTAACTGTAGAATTTGATGAGGAGTAGAATGAGCCCATCTGCGAGGCTCTACGACTTTCGATTCAAAATGTAGCCGATTGAACCACATCATTTTTCATATCTGTACGGTTTTTGTCCGATTTCAAGGACATTTGACACATCATTTTTCAAATCTGTACGGTTTTTGTCAAATATCTCGGAAACGGAAGCTCGTACAGCAAATTTACCTTCGGGGAATGCTAACTGTAGAATTTGATGAGGAATCGAATGAGCCCATCTGCGAGGCTCTACGACTTTCAATTCAAAAGTTATAGCCGTTTGAACCACATAATTTTTCATATCTGTACGTTTTTTGTCAAATATCTCGGAAACGGAAGCTCGTACAGCAAATTTACCTGCATATGGGAATGCTAACTGTAGAATTTGATGAGGAGTAGAATGAGCCCATCTGCGAGGCTCTACGACTTTCGATTCAAAAGTTATAGCCGTTTGAACCACATAATTTTTCATATCTGTACAGTTTTTGTCAAATATCTCGGAAACGGAAGCTCGTACAGCAAATTTACCTTCGGGGAATGCTAACTGTAGAATTTGATGAGGAATCGAATGAGCCCATCTGCGAGGCTCTACGACTTTCGATTCAAAATGTAGCCGATTGAACCACATAATTTTTCATATCTGTACGGTTTTTTTCCGATTTCAAGGACATTTGACACATCATTTTTCAAATCTGTACGGTTTTTGTCAAATATCTCGGAAACGGAAGCTCGTACAGCAAATTAACCTTCGGGGAATGCTAACTGTAGAATTTGATGAGGAATCGAATGAGCCCATCTGCGAGGCTCTACGACTTTCGATTAAAAATGTAGCCGTTTGAACCACATAATTTTTCATATCTGTACGGTTTTTGTCCGATTTCAAGGACATTTGACACATCATTTTTTCAAATCTGTACGGTTTTTGTCAAATATCTCGGAAACGGAAGCTCGTACAGCAAATTTACCTTCAGGGAATGCTAACTGTAGAATTTGATGAGGAATCGAATGAGCCCATCTGCGAGGCTCTACAACTTTCGATTCAAAATGTAGCCGATTGAACCACATAATTGTTCATATCTGTACGGTTTTTGTCAAATATCTCGGAAACGGAAGCTCGTACAGCAAATTTACCTTCGGGGAATGCTAACTGTAGAATTTGATGAGGAATCGAATGAGCCCATCTGCGAGGCTCTACGACTTTCGATTCAAAATGTAGCCGATTGAACCACATAATTTTTCATATCTGTACGGTTTTTGTCCGATTTCAAGGACATTTGACACATCATTTTTCAAATCTGTACGGTTTTTGTCAAATATCTCGGAAACGGAAGCTCGTACAGCAAATTTACCTTTGGGGAATGCTAACTGTAGAATTTGATGAGGAGTAGAATGAGCCCATCTGCGAGGCTCTACGACTTTCGATTAAAAATGTAGCCGTTTGAACCACATAATTTTTCATATCTGTACGGTTTTTGTCCGATTTCAAGGACATTTGACACATCATTTTTTCAAATCTGTACGGTTTTTGTCAAATATCTCGGAAACGGAAGCTCGTACAGCAAATTTACCTTCAGGGAATGCTAACTGTAGAATTTGATGAGGAATCGAATAAGCCCATCTGCGAGGCTCTACAACTTTCGATTCAAAATGTAGCCGATTGAACCACATAATTTTTCATATCTGTACGGTTTTTGTCCGATTTCAAGGACATTTGACACATCATTTTTCAAATCTGTAAGTTTTTTGTCAAATATCTCGGAAACGGAAGCTCGTACAGCAAATTTACCTTTGGGGAATGCTAACTGTAGAATTTGATGAGGAGTAGAATGAGCCCATCTGCGAGGCTCTACGACTTTCGATTCAAAATGTAGCCGATTGAACCACATAATTTTTCATATATGTACGGTTTTTGTCCGATTTCAAGGACATTTGACACATCATTTTTCAAATCTGTACGGTTTTTGTCAAATATCTCGGAAACGGAAGCTCGTACAGCAAATTTACCTTTGGGGAATGCTAACTGTAGAATTTGATGAGGAATCGAATGAGCCCATCTGCGAGGCTCTACGACTTTCGATTCAAAATGTAGCCGATTGAACCACATAATTTTTCATATCTGTACGGTTTTTGTCCGATTTCAAGGACATTTGACACATCATTTTTCAAATCTGTACGGTTTTTGTCAAATATCTCGGAACCGGAAGCTCGTACAGCAAATTTACCTTTGGGGAATGCTAACTGTAGAATTTGATGAGGAGTAGAATGAGCCCATCTGCGAGGCTCTACGACTTTCGATTCAAAATGTAGCCGATTGAACCACATCATTTTTCATATCTGTACGGTTTTTTTCCGATTTCAAGGACATTTGACACATCATTTTTCAAATCTGTACGGTTTTTGTCAAATATCTCGGAAACGGAAGCTCGTACAGCAAATTTACCTTCGGGGAATGCTAACTGTAGAATTTGATGAGGAATCGAATGAGCCCATCTGCGAGGCTCTACGACTTTCAATTCAAAAGTTATAGCCGTTTGAACCACATAATTTTTCATATCTGTACGTTTTTTGTCAAATATCTCGGAAACGGAAGCTCGTACAGCAAATTTACCTGCATATGGGAATGCTAACTGTAGAATTTGATGAGGAGTAGAATGAGCCCATCTGCGAGGCTCTACGACTTTCGATTCAAAAGTTATAGCCGTTTGAACCACATAATTTTTCATATCTGTACAGTTTTTGTCAAATATCTCGGAAACGGAAGCTCGTACAGCAAATTTACCTTCGGGGAATGCTAACTGTAGAATTTGATGAGGAATCGAATGAGCCCATCTGCGAGGCTCTACGACTTTCGATTCAAAATGTAGCCGATTGAACCACATAATTTTTCATATCTGTACAGTTTTTGTCAAATATCTCGGAAACGGAAGCTCGTACAGCAAATTTACCTTCGGGGAATGCTAACTGTAGAATTTGATGAGGAATCGAATGAGCCCATCTGCGAGGCTCTACGACTTTCGATTCAAAATGTAGCCGATTGAACCACATAATTTTTCATATCTGTACGGTTTTTTTCCGATTTCAAGGACATTTGACACATCATTTTTCAAATCTGTACGGTTTTTGTCAAATATCTCGGAAACGGAAGCTCGTACAGCAAATTTACCTTCGGGGAATGCTAACTGTAGAATTTGATGAGGAATCGAATGAGCCCATCTGCGAGGCTCTACGACTTTCGATTCAAAATGTAGCCGATTGAACCACATAATTTTTCATATCTGTACGGTTTTTGTCCGATTTCAAGGACATTTGACACATCATTTTTCAAATCTGTACGGTTTTTGTCAAATATCTCGGAAACGGAAGCTCGTACAGCAAATTTACCTTTGGGGAATGCTAACTGTAGAATTTGATGAGGAGTAGAATGAGCCCATCTGCGAGGCTCTACGACTTTCGATTAAAAATGTAGCCGTTTGAACCACATAATTTTTCATATCTGTACGGTTTTTGTCCGATTTCAAGGACATTTGACACATCATTTTTTCAAATCTGTACGGTTTTTGTCAAATATCTCGGAAACGGAAGCTCGTACAGCAAATTTACCTTCAGGGAATGCTAACTGTAGAATTTGATGAGGAATCGAATGAGCCCATCTGCGAGGCTCTACAACTTTCGATTCAAAATGTAGCCGATTGAACCACATAATTGTTCATATCTGTACGGTTTTTGTCCGATTTCAAGGACATTTGACACATCATTTTTCAAATCTGTAAGTTTTTTGTCAAATATCTCGGAAACGGAAGCTCGTACAGCAAATTTACCTTTGGGGAATGCTAACTGTAGAATTTGATGAGGAGTAGAATGAGCCCATCTGCGATGCTCTACAACTTTCGATTCAAAATGTAGCCGTTTGAACCACATAATTTTTCATATCTGTACGGTTTTTGTCCGATTTCAAGGACATTTGACACATCATTTTTTTGGATCTGTACGGTTTTTGTCAAATATCTCGGAAACGGAAGCTCGTACAGCAAATTTACCTTTGGGGAATGCTAACTGTAGAATTTGATGAGGAATCGAATGAGCCCATCTGCGAGGCTCTACGACTTTCGATTCAAAATGTAGCCGATTGAACCACATAATTTTTCATATCTGTACGTTTTTTGTCAAATATCTCGGAAACGGAAGCTCGTACAGCAAATTTACCTGCATATGGGAATGCTAACTGTAGAATTTGATGAGGAGTAGAATGAGCCCATCTGCGAGGCTCTACGACTTTCGATTCAAAAGTTATAGCCGTTTGAACCACATAATTTTTCATATCTGTACAGTTTTTGTCAAATATCTCGGAAACGGAAGCTCGTACAGCAAATTTACCTTCGGGGAATGCTAACTGTAGAATTTGATGAGGAATCGAATGAGCCCATCTGCGAGGCTCTACGACTTTCGATTCAAAATGTAGCCGATTGAACCACATAATTTTTCATATCTGTACGGTTTTTGTCCGATTTCAAGGACATTTGACACATCATTTTTCAAATCTGTACGGTTTTTGTCAAATATCTCGGAAACGGAAGCTCGTACAGCAAATTTACCTTTGGGGAATGCTAACTGTAGAATTTGATGAGGAGTAGAATGAGCCCATCTGCGAGGCTCTACGACTTTCGATTAAAAATGTAGCCGTTTGAACCACATAATTTTTCATATCTGTACGGTTTTTGTCCGATTTCAAGGACATTTGACACATCATTTTTTCAAATCTGTACGGTTTTTGTCAAATATCTCGGAAACGGAAGCTCGTACAGCAAATTTACCTTCAGGGAATGCTAACTGTAGAATTTGATGAGGAATCGAATGAGCCAATCTGCGAGGCTCTACAACTTTCGATTCAAAATGTAGCCGATTGAACCACATAATTTTTCATATCTGTACGGTTTTTGTCCGATTTCAAGGACATTTGACACATCATTTTTCAAATCTGTAAGTTTTTTGTCAAATATCTCGGAAACGGAAGCTCGTACAGCAAATTTACCTTTGGGGAATGCTAACTGTAGAATTTGATGAGGAGTAGAATGAGCCCATCTGCGAGGCTCTACGACTTTCGATTCAAAATGTAGCCGATTGAACCACATAATTTTTCATATATGTACGGTTTTTGTCCGATTTCAAGGACATTTGACACATCATTTTTCAAATCTGTACGGTTTTTGTCAAATATCTCGGAAACGGAAGCTCGTACAGCAAATTTACCTTTGGGGAATGCTAACTGTAGAATTTGATGAGGAATCGAATGAGCCCATCTGCGAGGCTCTACGACTTTCGATTCAAAATGTAGCCGATTGAACCACATAATTTTTCATATCTGTACGGTTTTTGTCCGATTTCAAGGACATTTGACACATCATTTTTCAAATCTGTACGGTTTTTGTCAAATATCTCGGAACCGGAAGCTCGTACAGCAAATTTACCTTTGGGGAATGCTAACTGTAGAATTTGATGAGGAGTAGAATGAGCCCATCTGCGAGGCTCTACGACTTTCGATTCAAAATGTAGCCGATTGAACCACATCATTTTTCATATCTGTACGGTTTTTGTCCGATTTCAAGGACATTTGACACATCATTTTTCAAATCTGTACGGTTTTTGTCAAATATCTCGGAAACGGAAGCTCGTACAGCAAATTTACCTTTGGGGAATGCTAACTGTAGAATTTGATGAGGAGTAGAATGAGCCCATCTGCGAGGCTCTACGACTTTCAATTCAAAAGTTATAGCCGTTTGAACCACATAATTTTTCATATCTGTACGTTTTTTGTCAAATATCTCGGAAACGGAAGCTCGTACAGCAAATTTACCTGCATATGGGAATGCTAACTGTAGAATTTGATGAGGAGTAGAATGAGCCCATCTGCGAGGCTCTACGACTTTCGATTCAAAAGTTATAGCCGTTTGAACCACATAATTTTTCATATCTGTACAGTTTTTGTCAAATATCTCGGAAACGGAAGCTCGTACAGCAAATTTACCTTCGGGGAATGCTAACTGTAGAATTTGATGAGGAATCGAATGAGCCCATCTGCGAGGCTCTACGACTTTCGATTCAAAATGTAGCCGATTGAACCACATAATTTTTCATATCTGTACGGTTTTTTTCCGATTTCAAGGACATTTGACACATCATTTTTCAAATCTGTACGGTTTTTGTCAAATATCTCGGAAACGGAAGCTCGTACAGCAAATTTACCTTCGGGGAATGCTAACTGTAGAATTTGATGAGGAATCGAATGAGCCCATCTGCGAGGCTCTACGACTTTCGATTCAAAATGTAGCCGATTGAACCACATAATTTTTCATATCTGTACGGTTTTTGTCCGATTTCAAGGACATTTGACACATCATTTTTTCAAATCTGTACGGTTTTTGTCAAATATCTCGGAAACGGAAGCTCGTACAGCAAATTTACCTTCAGGGAATGCTAACTGTAGAATTTGATGAGGAATCGAATGAGCCCATCTGCGAGGCTCTACAACTTTCGATTCAAAATGTAGCCGATTGAACCACATAATTTTTCATATCTGTACGGTTTTTGTCCGATTTCAAGGACATTTGACACATCATTTTTCAAATCTGTAAGTTTTTTGTCAAATATCTCGGAAACGGAAGCTCGTACAGCAAATTTACCTTTGGGGAATGCTAACTGTAGAATTTGATGAGGAGTAGAATGAGCCCATCTGCGATGCTCTACAACTTTCGATTCAAAATGTAGCCGTTTGAACCACATAATTTTTCATATCTGTACGGTTTTTGTCCGATTTCAAGGACATTTGACACATCATTTTTCAAATCTGTACGGTTTTTGTCAAATATCTCGGAAACGGAAGCTCGTACAGCAAATTTACCTTTGGGGAATGCTAACTGTAGAATTTGATGAGGAGTAGAATGAGCCCATCTGCGAGGCTCTACGACTTTCAATTCAAAAGTTATAGCCGTTTGAACCACATAATTTTTCATATCTGTACGTTTTTTGTCAAATATCTCGGAAACGGAAGCTCGTACAGCAAATTTACCTGCATATGGGAATGCTAACTGTAGAATTTGATGAGGAGTAGAATGAGCCCATCTGCGAGGCTCTACGACTTTCGATTCAAAAGTTATAGCCGTTTGAACCACATAATTTTTCATATCTGTACAGTTTTTGTCAAATATCTCGGAAACGGAAGCTCGTACAGCAAATTTACCTTCGGGGAATGCTAACTGTAGAATTTGATGAGGAATCGAATGAGCCCATCTGCGAGGCTCTACGACTTTCGATTCAAAATGTAGCCGATTGAACCACATAATTTTTCATATCTGTACGGTTTTTTTCCGATTTCAAGGACATTTGACACATCATTTTTCAAATCTGTACGGTTTTTGTCAAATATCTCGGAAACGGAAGCTCGTACAGCAAATTTACCTTCGGGGAATGCTAACTGTAGAATTTGATGAGGAATCGAATGAGCCCATCTGCGAGGCTCTACGACTTTCGATTCAAAATGTAGCCGATTGAACCACATAATTTTTCATATCTGTACGGTTTTTGTCCGATTTCAAGGACATTTGACACATCATTTTTTCAAATCTGTACGGTTTTTGTCAAATATCTCGGAAACGGAAGCTCGTACAGCAAATTTACCTTCAGGGAATGCTAACTGTAGAATTTGATGAGGAATCGAATGAGCCCATCTGCGAGGCTCTACAACTTTCGATTCAAAATGTAGCCGATTGAACCACATAATTTTTCATATCTGTACGGTTTTTGTCCGATTTCAAGGACATTTGACACATCATTTTTCAAATCTGTAAGTTTTTTGTCAAATATCTCGGAAACGGAAGCTCGTACAGCAAATTTACCTTTGGGGAATGCTAACTGTAGAATTTGATGAGGAGTAGAATGAGCCCATCTGCGATGCTCTACAACTTTCGATTCAAAATGTAGCCGTTTGAACCACATAATTTTTCATATCTGTACGGTTTTTGTCCGATTTCAAGGACATTTGACACATCATTTTTTTGGATCTGTACGGTTTTTGTCAAATATCTCGGAAACGGAAGCTCGTACAGCAAATTTACCTTTGGGGAATGCTAACTGTAGAATTTGATGAGGAATCGAATGAGCCCATCTGCGAGGCTCTACGACTTTCGATTCAAAATGTAGCCGATTGAACCACATAATTTTTCATATCTGTACGGTTTTTGTCCGATTTCAAGGACATTTGACACATCATTTTTCAAATCTGTACGGTTTTTGTCAAATATCTCGGAAACGGAAGCTCGTACAGCAAATTTACCTTTGGGGAATGCTAACTGTAGAATTTGATGAGGAATCGAATGAGCCCATCTGCGAGGCTCTACGACTTTCGATTCAAAATGTAGACGATTGAACCACATAATTTTTCATATCTGTACGGTTTTTGTCCGATTTCAAGGACATTTGACACATCATTTTTCAAATCTGTACGGTTTTTGTCAAATATCTCGGAAACGGAAGCTCGTACAGCAAATTTACCTTTGGGGAATGCTAACTGTAGAATTTGATGAGGAGTAGAATGAGCCCATCTGCGAGGCTCTACGACTTTCAATTCAAAAGTTATAGCCGTTTGAACCACATAATTTTTCATATCTGTACGGTTTTTGTCAAATATCTCGGAAACGGAAGCTCGTACAGCAAATTTACCTGCATATGGGAATGCTAACTGTAGAATTTGATGAGGAGTAGAATGAGCCCATCTGCGAGGCTCTACGACTTTCGATTCAAAACTTATAGCCGTTTGAACCACATAATTTTTCATATCTGTACAGTTTTTGTCAAATATCTCGGAAACGGAAGCTCGTACAGCAAATTTACCTTCGGGGAATGCTAACTGTAGAATTTGATGAGGAATCGAATGAGCCCATCTGCGAGGCTCTACGACTTTCGATTCAAAATGTAGCCGATTGAACCACATAATTTTTCATATCTGTACGGTTTTTGTCCGATTTCAAGGACATTTGACACATCATTTTTCAAATCTGTACGGTTTTTGTCAAATATCTCGGAAACGGAAGCTCGTACAGCAAATTTACCTTTGGGGAATGCTAACTGTAGAATTTGATGAGGAGTAGAATGAGCCCATCTGCGAGGCTCTACGACTTTCGATTAAAAATGTAGCCGTTTGAACCACATAATTTTTCATATCTGTACGGTTTTTGTCCGATTTCAAGGACATTTGACACATCATTTTTTCAAATCTGTACGGTTTTTGTCAAATATCTCGGAAACGGAAGCTCGTACAGCAAATTTACCTTCAGGGAATGCTAACTGTAGAATTTGATGAGGAATCGAATGAGCCCATCTGCGAGGCTCTACAACTTTCGATTCAAAATGTAGCCGATTGAACCACATAATTTTTCATATCTGTACGGTTTTTGTCCGATTTCAAGGACATTTGACACATCATTTTTCAAATCTGTAAGTTTTTTGTCAAATATCTCGGAAACGGAAGCTCGTACAGCAAATTTACCTTTGGGGAATGCTAACTGTAGAATTTGATGAGGAGTAGAATGAGCCCATCTGCGAGGCTCTACGACTTTCGATTCAAAATGTAGCCGATTGAACCACATAATTTTTCATATATGTACGGTTTTTGTCCGATTTCAAGGACATTTGACACATCATTTTTCAAATCTGTACGGTTTTTGTCAAATATCTCGGAAACGGAAGCTCGTACAGCAAATTTACCTTTGGGGAATGCTAACTGTAGAATTTGATGAGGAATCGAATGAGCCCATCTGCGAGGCTCTACGACTTTCGATTCAAAATGTAGCCGATTGAACCACATAATTTTTCATATCTGTACGGTTTTTGTCCGATTTCAAGGACATTTGACACATCATTTTTCAAATCTGTACGGTTTTTGTCAAATATCTCGGAACCGGAAGCTCGTACAGCAAATTTACCTTTGGGGAATGCTAACTGTAGAATTTGATGAGGAGTAGAATGAGCCCATCTGCGAGGCTCTACGACTTTCGATTCAAAATGTAGCCGATTGAACCACATCATTTTTCATATCTGTACGGTTTTTGTCCGATTTCAAGGACATTTGACACCTCATTTTTCAAATCTGTACGGTTTTTGTCAAATATCTCGGAAACGGAAGCTCGTACAGCAAATTTACCTTTGGGGAATGCTAACTGTAGAATTTGATGAGGAATCGAATGAGCCCATCTGCGAGGCTCTACGACTTTCAATTCAAAAGTTATAGCCGTTTGAACCACATAATTTTTCATATCTGTACGTTTTTTGTCAAATATCTCGGAAACGGAAGCTCGTACAGCAAATTTACCTGCATATGGGAATGCTAACTGTAGAATTTGATGAGGAGTAGAATGAGCCCATCTGCGAGGCTCTACGACTTTCGATTCAAAAGTTATAGCCGTTTGAACCACATAATTTTTCATATCTGTACAGTTTTTGTCAAATATCTCAGAAACGGAAGCTCGTACAGCAAATTTACCTTCGGGGAATGCTAACTGTAGAATTTGATGAGGAATCGAATGAGCCCATCTGCGAGGCTCTACGACTTTCGATTCAAAATGTAGCCGATTGAACCACATAATTTTTCATATCTGTACGGTTTTTTTCCGATTTCAAGGACATTTGACACATCATTTTTCAAATCTGTACGGTTTTTGTCAAATATCTCGGAAACGGAAGCTCGTACAGCAAATTTACCTTCGGGGAATGCTAACTGTAGAATTTGATGAGGAATCGAATGAGCCCATCTGCGAGGCTCTACGACTTTCGATTCAAAATGTAGCCGATTGAACCACATAATTTTTCATATCTGTACGGTTTTTGTCCGATTTCAAGGACATTTGACACATCATTTTTCAAATCTGTACGGTTTTTGTCAAATATCTCGGAAACGGAAGCTCGTACAGCAAATTTACCTTTGGGGAATGCTAACTGTAGAATTTGATGAGGAGTAGAATGAGCCCATCTGCGAGGCTCTACGACTTTCGATTAAAAATGTAGCCGTTTGAACCACATAATTTTTCATATCTGTACGGTTTTTGTCCGATTTCAAGGACATTTGACACATCATTTTTTCAAATCTGTACGGTTTTTGTCAAATATCTCGGAAACGGAAGCTCGTACAGCAAATTTACCTTCAGGGAATGCTAACTGTAGAATTTGATGAGGAATCGAATGAGCCCATCTGCGAGGCTCTACAACTTTCGATTCAAAATGTAGCCGATTGAACCACATAATTTTTCATATCTGTACGGTTTTTGTCCGATTTCAAGGACATTTGACACATCATTTTTCAAATCTGTAAGTTTTTTGTCAAATATCTCGGAAACGGAAGCTCGTACAGCAAATTTACCTTTGGGGAATGCTAACTGTAGAATTTGATGAGGAGTAGAATGAGCCCATCTGCGAGGCTCTACGACTTTCGATTCAAAATGTAGCCGATTGAACCACATAATTTTTCATATATGTACGGTTTTTGTCCGATTTCAAGGACATTTGACACATCATTTTTCAAATCTGTACGGTTTTTGTCAAATATCTCGGAAACGGAAGCTCGTACAGCAAATTTACCTTTGGGGAATGCTAACTGTAGAATTTGATGAGGAATCGAATGAGCCCATCTGCGAGGCTCTACGACTTTCGATTCAAAATGTAGCCGATTGAACCACATAATTTTTCATATCTGTACGGTTTTTGTCCGATTTCAAGGACATTTGACACATCATTTTTCAAATCTGTACGGTTTTTGTCAAATATCTCGGAACCGGAAGCTCGTACAGCAAATTTACCTTTGGGGAATGCTAACTGTAGAATTTGATGAGGAGTAGAATGAGCCCATCTGCGAGGCTCTACGACTTTCGATTCAAAATGTAGCCGATTGAACCACATCATTTTTCATATCTGTACGGTTTTTGTCCGATTTCAAGGACATTTGACACATCATTTTTCAAATCTGTACGGTTTTTGTCAAATATCTCGGAAACGGAAGCTCGTACAGCAAATTTACCTTCGGGGAATGCTAACTGTAGAATTTGATGAGGAATCGAATGAGCCCATCTGCGAGGCTCTACGACTTTCAATTCAAAAGTTATAGCCGTTTGAACCACATAATTTTTCATATCTGTACGTTTTTTGTCAAATATCTCGGAAACGGAAGCTCATACAGCAAATTTACCTGCATATGGGAATGCTAACTGTAGAATTTGATGAGGAGTAGAATGAGCCCATCTGCGAGGCTCTACGACTTTCGATTCAAAAGTTATAGCCGTTTGAACCACATAATTTTTCATATCTGTACAGTTTTTGTCAAATATCTCGGAAACGGAAGCTCGTACAGCAAATTTACCTTCGGGGAATGCTAACTGTAGAATTTGATGAGGAATCGAATGAGCCCATCTGCGAGGCTCTACGACTTTCGATTCAAAATGTAGCCGATTGAACCACATCATTTTTCATATCTGTACGGTTTTTGTCCGATTTCAAGGACATTTGACACATCATTTTTCAAATCTGTACGGTTTTTGTCAAATATCTCGGAAACGGAAGCTCGTACAGCAAATTTACCTTTGGGGAATGCTAACTGTAGAATTTGATGAGGAGTAGAATGAGCCCATCTGCGAGGCTCTACGACTTTCAATTCAAAAGTTATAGCCGTTTGAACCACATAATTTTTCATATCTGTACGGTTTTTGTCAAATATCTCGGAAACGGAAGCTCGTACAGCAAATTTACCTTTGGGGAATGCTAACTGTAGAATTTGATGAGGAGTAGAATGAGCCCATCTGCGAGGCTCTACGACTTTCGATTCAAAACTTATAGCCGTTTGAACCACATAATTTTTCATATCTGTACGGTTTTTGTCAAATATCTCGGAAACGGAAGCTCGTACAGCAAATTTACCTTCGGGGAATGCTAACTGTAGAATTTGATGAGGAATCGAATGAGCCCATCTGCGAGGCTCTACGACTTTCGATTCAAAATGTAGCCGATTGAACCACATAATTTTTCATATCTGTACGGTTTTTGTCCGATTTCAAGGACATTTGACACATCATTTTTCAAATCTGTACGGTTTTTGTCAAATATCTCGGAAACGGAAGCTCGTACAGCAAATTTACCTTTGGGGAATGCTAACTGTAGAATTTGATGAGGAGTAGAATGAGCCCATCTGCGAGGCTCTACGACTTTCGATTCAAAACTTATAGCCGTTTGAACCACATAATTTTTCATATCTGTACGGTTTTTGTCAAATATCTCGGAAACGGAAGCTCGTACAGCAAATTTACCTTCGGGGAATGCTAACTGTAGAATTTGATGAGGAATCGAATGAGCCCATCTGCGAGGCTCTACGACTTTCGATTCAAAATGTAGCCGATTGAACCACATAATTTTTCATATCTGTACGGTTTTTGTCCGATTTCAAGGACATTTGACACATCATTTTTCAAATCTGTACGGTTTTTGTCAAATATCTCGGAAACGGAAGCTCGTACAGCAAATTTACCTTTGGGGAATGCTAACTGTAGAATTTGATGAGGAGTAGAATGAGCCCATCTGCGAGGCTCTACGACTTTCGATTCAAAAGTTATAGCCGTTTGAACCACATAATTTTTCATATCTGTACGGTTTTTGTCAAATATCTCGGAAACGGAAGCTCGTACAGCAAATTTACCTGCATATGGGAATGCTAACTGTAGAATTTGATGAGGAGTAGAATGAGCCCATCTGCGAGGCTCTACGACTTTCGATTCAAAAGTTATAGCCGTTTGAACCACATAATTTTTCATATCTGTACAGTTTTTGTCAAATATCTCGGAAACGGAAGCTCGTACAGCAAATTTACCTTC